>NC_092345.1:77023591-77342841 GCF_963676685.1 Mytilus edulis | reverse complement strand
TTTATGATACCATCGATATGCAATATATATAGAGCCTCACTACTAAGAACCGACTAGGTGATTTTGCATTAATTTGGGACAAACATTATATTGAGATTCTATTATTTTTAGTACATTTTCTATAATATAATGATGGAGTTATTGAAAATTGATAGTTTATTTATATTACAATCAGAATAATCACTTTGGGAAAAATATTTCTAACATTTATAGTCCCAATTTATTCTAACACTGACAGTCCAATCAAAATGAATCAGTTTCTCCCTCTAACATTTGATTCTTGATAGCAATGTTCGAAGTCCAGTGTCAACGATAACGTTTTATTCAAGGTCATTGCATAAAATAATAAGCCCACACAATCTCAGTGAAACTTTACAAACGGACAAATGAATGCATATTTAAAGTTTACTCTGGTAGGAAAATATTACAGGAAGAACTGATATCCTGGTTATATACTTACAACAATGCCTGACTGTATATTACCAGTTATATCCACGCTAGCTTCTTTCCATTGATTTCCTTGATTTCCTGACCGAGTCCAAGGTTTGGACCAAAATCCCGCGCCGCTTGTTTGTGAGTACACTGCTAGATATCCGATATCTTGACCATACATGTGATAATAAAATCTGAGGCAATAACAATCGGCTGAAATGATCACAATAATCATTCGACAAGTGAGATATGTAATTCATTATCAAAACAATTGAAATATGAAGTTTATACAAATGAACAGGGAAATTAAAGAACCCTTTGAGAATAACTGACATATCCTACGCCCATACATTGTCACTGGGAAAACAAAATCTCACCATATTATTAAGTTCGAAGACACTCAACTTCTAAAAGGTTCAAATGGTTCTAATTTCTTGTGAATATGCTCATCTGCATATTATGTGCTGATTGACTACAACGTTTCAATTTGTTGTTTAAAAGTTTTTAAAAACTAGTCATTTCTATAGGTATGCATTATATTTAACAAAAAAATCAGAATGAATTGTTGCAAAAATCATAACTGTCCTAATTATGGCTGTTGGTAATATTAAAGTATACATTAAAATTGAATACATGTAAAATGTGTAAGACAAAATGATAAGACAATGGCTTATCTTTCCTATACGGCATAAACAAATGTCAATTGTTAATAAAACATAAATATTATTGCATTTTTATATAGTAAAACCTCTATTTCTTCAGTAATTACAATTGCACAAAGTATTACCATTGACAACACCGTTCAATTATGATTTAAATAAAGTTCTAACATGAAACAAAGATAACTAAGCAACATAAAAATAAAAAAACAAAGTCCCAAATTATGTAAAATAATATTAATAAATAAAAATATCAATAGTGTTACTAAATAGTGTCATTGCTGTTACCAGCATGCACGAGTTTGTGTGAAACATTGGTATAGGTAATACGTTAAAGTGTTAAAAGAAGTATTGTGTTGTATAAATAATATGATATATCAGTTGTTTAACATAAAAAAAAACATACAATACTAGCATATTGTCATGATATATTCAATGGTGGTACTAAACTGGTCAATGATATTACTTTATCAAAGTAGTCTCACCATTGACAGTAACACTAATGACGTACAGGTGTATTTTTGATTATGATAAGTGCTCTATTGACCTATTTTACATGTTTTTAAGTGTGCATGTTTCTACAACCATTTTGTTTCGTAAATCAAAGTTTAGGAAATCTTTCGGAACATAATTTTTCATAAGGATACACCGTGGATACTAATTTCATTGATGATATATCTTAATTACTTATAAAGATTTTTCACTTATTTCCAACATAGTTTTTTTGGTCGTCTATATTTCATGCTTACAGGTAAAATTCCTAGGGGAGAAACTATTGTACATTATACAATCAATTTGTTTTCCTGTTCACCAGTGGCTTATTTTTGTTGAAACGTTTTATTATAATAGACATAAGAAGATGAGGTATGAATGCCAATGAGACAACTCTCTTTTACATCCCAATTTGTAAAAGTAAACCATTATAGGTCAAAGTACGGTCTTCAACACGGAGCCTTAGCTCACACCGAACAGCAAGCTATAAAGGGGCTCCAAAATGACGTGTAAAATCACAGAACAGATAGCAGATGACAATCATGCTGTTACAATAGATAAGCCACATTAGGGTCAAAGTTGAAAAATCGAAAAACTTCCAACTGCATCGAAAATAAAGAGATAGGGTATATCTTATAATTTTAAATCGACAGCTTTATATAAATGATATTGAGAATGAAAATTGGGAATATGTTAAAGTGACAACAACACGACCGAAGAGCAAATAATGGATGTAGGCCATCAATGAATAATCAACACAGCGAAAAAAATCCTATCGCTCCTATACACTCCATTATCTTCCATATTATTGGAGCATAAACCTGAAGCACGAGGATGCATTATATTATATACTTACGTAATTTAATGTAAAAAGTAAAATCACAAAAATACTGAACTTAAAGGAAAATCAATTCGGAAAGTTCATAATCACATGGCAAAATCAAATAACAAAACACATCAAAAACGAATGGACAAGATCTGTCATATCCCTAACTTAGTAACAGGCATTTTCAAATGTAGAAAATGGTGGATTAAACCTGGTTTTTATAGCGTTAACCCTCTCACTTTAATGACAGTTTCATCAAAGTCCGTTATATTTACATTGATGCGTTAACTAAACAGACACAATAAATAAAATAGTCAAAATATGGGTACAGCAGTCATCATCGTGTAACAATTATCAAAGGGACAATTTAACTGAACACAAAAAAAACTACTATCTACAAACACATTCATTGATTTGCGTGTCTGACGTCAGAAAATGTTATACGTCACATATATTTGTCGTTCAATGTACATACAAACAATTTTAAAATTTCACATAGGCAATGTTAGGAAATTTCAAAAATAGACCGAGACTTAAAATAGTGCATTTATTTGGGACAAACATTTGATTGAGATGAAGTTCTTTCTATAATATATTGATGAATTTATTGAAAATTGCTAGTTTATTTATATAATAATCAGAATAATCACTTTGGGAAAAAATATTTCTAGCATATATAGTCCCCATATTTTCTAACACTGACAGTCCAATCAAAATGAATCAGTTTCTCCCTCTAACATTTGATTCTTGATAGCAATGTTCGAAGTCCAGTGTCAACGATAACGTTTTATTCAAGGTCAGTTCATAAAATAATAAGCCCACACAATCTCAGTGAAACTTTACAAACGGACAAATGAATGCATATTTAAAGTTTACTCTGGTAGGAAAAAATTGAAGGAATAACTGATTTCCGGACCAAGTCCAAAGATTATATAGAATTTATAAGAATCCACAAATACTTAATTCCACAACGTGATTGAAGGATTTTGACGGTTGTGGTTCAACGTATTTAGTAATTCATAATAGAAATATCTCAAAATGACATAAAATAGAACAATATCATACTAACGGGATCTTTTAAAGTACAGAGTCACGTTGTAAGAACCAAAAAAATACAAAACGTCGCATATATAAAACACACAAGCAAAAAATGAAAGACAATACAAACACTTTGACGGGATGTATAAGTACCGAGCCACGTTAAATGAATATCACATAAAACAATCCAACAGTAAAAGTAATATTAATAATAGAACGAAGACAAATGCAAAAACAATAAAAACACGTTGTTAAGATATAGTAAGGTTTTAACATATATAAGTGAATGTCTTTAATACTTACAGAACAGGTCAGTATTCTTTGAGCTCAAAATGGCCACAAAGCCCTGTCCTTGACCATTTACCTCAATATAGGCATATTGGTCACCACTGTGTGCAGCCGAAGGACCAGTGTTTGTGGTAGATGTTGATCCCTGTATTGCAATGACATTTATAATATGAAAAATAAAATTGTGTTTGTTTGTTGTCATGTTTTACAGTCCCTTCTTTGATGTGTCGTCACACGATTATTTGTTCAACACAATGATACATTTCAGCGATTGATATAATACTAAACTCTGTTCGTCATAAGAAAACATTTTATTGATTACAATACCACACTACTTTGTTCGAAAAGAAAATATTTTAGTGAGTACTATACCACAATACTTTGTTCGTCATATGAAAACATTTCATTGATTACTATACCACAATTCTTTGTTCGAAAAGAAAATATTTTTAGTGAGTACCATACCACAATACTTTGTTCGTCATAAGAAAACATTTCATTGATTACTATACCACAATTCTTTGTTCGAAAAGAAAATATTTTAGTGAGTACTATACCACAATACTTTGTTCGTCATATGAAAACATTTCATTGATTACTATAATAATACCTCAATTCTTTGTTCGAAAAGAAAATATTGTTAGTGAGTACCATACCACAATACTTTGTTCGTCATAAGAAAACATTTCATTGATTACTATACCACATTTCTTTGTTCGAAAAGAAAATATTTTAGTGAGTACTATACCACAATACTTTGTTCGTTACAAGAAAATATTGCATTGATTGCTATAACAAAATACTTGTGTTCGACACAAGAATGTATTTAAGTTATGGCTTAATAGAAATACTTTCTGTATTATCTGATTTCGATACCAACTTATAAGCACTTTTCGATATTACGTCTCATATTGAGAGTTTAGTTGTGTTTTCAATGTATGCCATAAGCTGTACACGACAATAAGTTGTCTTATAAAAGAATATTAAGCTATAGCTGACAATTGGATTGAGACAGAGAGTACGTGCATGAGACAAAAAACATGATTGTTAATTTTTTGGATATGAATTTGAACTTGCTGAAAAATGTTTTAACGATTTCTTTTTTTAACATCATAATCAAACTTACCAACTTTTTTAATATCAACTCAAATTTACACATTTAACAATTTTAGTTCAAATGTATATTTTTTTATTTGTTTGTTGTTTCGTTGGATTGCTGCCTCGTCGTCATGATTAACACCGTATATTTTCGACTATTCTTATTAACCGTAATCTGAGAAAGGACGTTATTTCTTTTAAAAGAAAAAAAATAAACTAGATGTGTCAAAGCGACACGAATGGCCCCGTCTCAAAAAGTTGGAAAATCTGCATTTTCAATAACACATGTGGACACAAACATGATGGTGGTCTCACATATCAAAAATCAGCTCGAAATCTGGAGGCGTATAGAAAAAAAGTCCGTATAACTGTGATTTTCAAAAAATTAACATAGTCCAAAGCCTGTAATTTTCGGCAAAAGTTAGCGGAGTGGAATAAAACTTAAACTTGATCTGTAACTCATCATGAGTAACTCACATATAAAAAATTAGCCCAATATCTGAAAGCGTTTAGAAAAAAGTCTGTTTACCTGTGATTTTCAACAATTTAACAATGTCCGTAGCCCGTAATTTCGGCAAAAATTAGCTGAGCGTAACAAAACTTAAACCTGATTTGTAACACATCTTGGTTAACTCACATGCAATAAAATCATCCTAATATCTGAAAGCGTTTAGAAAAAATCCGTATAACTATGATTTTCAACAATTTAAGAAAGTCCTTAGCCCGTAATTTCGGCAAAAAATAGCCGAGCGTAACAAAACTTAAACTTGGTCTGTAACACATCTTGGTTAACTCATATGCCAAAAGTCATTCCAACATCTGAAAGCGTTTAACAAAAAAAGTCCGTTTAACCGTGATTTTCAACAATTTGACAAGTCCATAGCCCGTTATTTCGGCAAAAATTAGCGGAGCGGAACGAAACTTAAACTTGATCTGTAACTCACCATGGTTAACTCACAAACCAAAAATCATCCCAATATCTGAAGGCGTTTAGAAAAAAACTCCGTATATTGGTTTATTGCGGTATGACGGAATGACGGAATTACGGAATTTCGGAATTACAAGGATAAAACTATATGGCTATGACAACCGGGGCCATACAAAATACTTACCAAAAGATAAGTCTCATTGAAACTCTTTTATGTAGGATTCTTATCACTTTTTATAACATGTTGGACAAGAATAATATAAGCCGATGATGTTATTGTATTACATTCAATTAATCCCTGAATTTGTATTTTCTAAGAATGAGCCGCCGTGGTGTAGTGGTTAGTGCATCGGACTACTAACACAAAGGTTCCTGGTTCGATTTCCGTCTGGGATGAAAATTTCATTGACTGATTTTTCGGCGCTCCCTTGACACCATTTGCGAGTATGTTTCTTGAGGAAACGATGATAGTCCGTCGGAGGGGGACGATAAATGGCTGACCCGTGTTAAGAGAGAGCCATATCTCTTGCACGTTAAAGACACCCTTGTAAATTTCGCAAAAAGAGCAGGCTAATGCCGCAACAGGGCAGCACTCGCACCCGCAAAGTGGAAAGGGATTAATATAAGTTGTAAAACTTGTTTCCCAATCCACTATAATTAAATATGTTGAAACTAAAAAATAAACTAAGAATGTCCAATTTCAGTAAAAATTAGCAGTTGTTGTACATTAATGACACAATGACGATCACAAATCTAATAGCAGAACGATGTGATATAATAAAGGAATAACTGTAATATATCTTTCTGTCTATGAAAAATAACATACAAACTGTGGTGCACACTGAATAACCCGCGTAGCATGTTAATTAAGGTGTGCACCACATTTTTTATGTTATTCGAATAGACAAATAAAACGTTAAAGCTATTTCTTATAATTTAATTCTTAATTCCATTTTAAACCAGAGTAAACCATGACAAAAAGTTGATGACGTTATGGTCACATGACTAAATTATGTCAATGAGTTGATAAACAAAAAAACGTCAGCCAATCAGAAGACGCAGTACATCAAAAATTAAATTATATGTAGAGAAATATTCATTATTTGCTTCTAAACAAAACTTACGGATTCTAAAGTCCAGTTGAAGTCGTCGCCAGTAGTATTTTTGAATGCACATGTTTGTCCTTGTTCAAATCCACATTCAATAACT
The DNA here is from genome assembly GCF_963676685.1 of Mytilus edulis. Taxonomy (NCBI): domain Eukaryota; kingdom Metazoa; phylum Mollusca; class Bivalvia; order Mytilida; family Mytilidae; genus Mytilus; species Mytilus edulis. The sequence goes on along the minus strand of NC_092345.1, from coordinate 77,335,871 downwards.
GAAGAGAAAAAAAGCAGACATACAGTCTGTGTATATTTTTTTCGTGAAACCCCTCCCCTTCCCAGTATTTGATCTACTATATGACACCGAATGCTTAGCTCAATCAATAAGATACTTTTTGACCCGTGCTTTTAATATTTCCTTCTTTTAAAATATTGAGTTCAGAGTCAATTATTATGAATAGAAAGCAGATGAGATCAACTCGTTGATACAATTCCTTTTTTTTTTAAATCGAGCTAGTCATAATCTCCCAGCAAAGATTCATGTTTTCTAGTTAACTTAGTATTAGCTGAATATAAAATACTCCGAAAAAGAAAAAAAAAGGATGCATACACTATATGTGAAAAATCCTTCAAAATGTCTCATGAGATGATTGAGAAGAGGCATACAAGAATATCATAAAATTATAAGTAAAATAATAAAACACTACATCCACATTTCCGTCGATGTCACTTCATTATACCTTTGTCACATGGAACTTCTGTCGTTGTGGCAGGAGTAGTTGTTGTGGTCGGAGAAGTTGTTCTGCCACGTGTAGTTGTTGTGGTAGGAGAAGTTGTTGTGGTCGGAGAAGTTGTTGTGGTCGGTGTAGTTGTTGTGGTCGGAGTAGTTGTTGTGGTTGAAGTAGTTGTTGTGGCCGGAGTTGTTGTTGTAGTCGGAGTAGAAGTGGTCGGAGTAGTCGTTGTGGTCGGAGTAGTTGTTGTGGTAGGAGTAGTTGTTGTGGTCGGAGTAGTTGTTGTAGTCGGAGTAGTTGTGATCGGAGTAGTTGTTGTGGTCGGAGTAGTTGTGGTTGTTGGAGTAGTTGTTGTGGTCGGTGTAGTTGTTGTGGTCGGAGTAGTTGTTGTGGTCGGAGTGGTTGTTGTGGTTGGAGTAGTTGTTGTGGCCGGAGTTGTTGTTGTACTCGGAGTAGTAGTGGTCGGAGTGGTTGTTGTGGTCGGAGTAGTTGTTGTGGTTGGAGTAGTTGTTGTGACCGGAGTTGTTGTTGTAGTCGGAGTAGTAGTGGTCGGAGTAGTCGTTTTTGTCGGAGTAGTTGTTGTGGTCGGAGTAGTTGTTGTGGTAGGAGTAGTTGTTGTGGTCGGAGAAGTTGTTGTGCTCGGTGTAGTTGTTGTGGTCGGAGTAGTTGTTGTAGTTGTGATCGGAGTAGTTATTGTGGTCGGAGTAGTTGTTGTTGTTGGAGTAGCTGTTGTGGTCGAAGTGGTTGTTGTGGTCGAAGTAGCTGTTGTAGTTAGTTTAGTTGGAGCAGGTGTTGACAAAGGACTTGCTGTAAAATTCACATACATTGAAGTGAGAATAGAAATATTATTTTTTTCAAAATAAAATCAGATCAATGACGTAAAAATAAAGCACAAATAAGCAAAAGTATGAAAATTTCCTCTTTTTTTTTGCATCTATTTTATGAGTTTTGAACAGCGGTATACTACTGTTGCCTTTATTTAGGAAAATTGCCATCACAGACCATAACCTATGTATGTTGTCCACTTACAATTACGGTCATAATAGTTTATTGATAGATTTTGTCCTTCTGGTCTTTTCTTCTGTTTAAAATATCTATCTATCTTTTATAGCTTTCGAAATGAAAATTGCACTTAGAATTATTCGTGGATCTTGTCTTGTCCTTTTTTAAAATTCGAAGTTATTGCCTTTCTTATAGTTTTTGAGATAGAATTCACAATTTTCTTTTTAAATAAAAACCGGAATCATTCTTCTTTTTAACTCTACACGTATTCGTATGAAAGTTTTGTAGATCTCATGATTGTGAACAGTTTTTGTATTATAAGCCATGTTTGCCATGCTTGTTTGCAAGCGTTGTCATCAGACACATTTTCTTCGAATCTAAATACCCAGTGATCTTTGTTAAATTTGATGCAGTAGTTTAAGAGGAGATGATTTTTTATAAATTGAACAGATGACAAACGGTGATTTATGAAAAGTGTTGACGAAAGCTCACGCTGGCTCCTCGATTAAGGGGAGCTACAAATATAAAAAAGCATGTAAAAATCAATTTTCCTTAAAAAAACCCATTCTTTTTAACATGAACTAGCATTCTGAATGTATATCACATGCAGTGCAATGCCACTTTGTCGACAGACAGCGATGATGGGATATGTTGGAACATAACAGGAAGATATTGCATTCAATTGTGCGGAAGGTATAGACTGAACTTTTATGTCAAAGGTAAAAAAAATGTCGCCAATACAGTTGAGATATTAAATACAAGTGTGGGTTACAGATGTCTTTAGTTGACTAATAATTTAAAGATTGAAACGTTTCAAAGAAAGTGTTAAAACATTTCAAAGACATCATATATAATGTCAAAGGACCACAAATTCTGTAGAAGTAGATCAACTAGAAAGAAACTTACAAACTAATTAAAGGTATATTTAACAAATATCCAATTTGTATAATGAAGCTTTTCATAGCAAATACGGAAGCATATATATATACATATCTCGAAACAATTATCTAGGTCAAACTAAAACGTGTAAATTAACATGATAATGCCATTCCAGGCATAATACCAATTTTGCCAGCCTTTAATGTGTCATGTCCTATATATCCTTTACTATTCATTTACCTCTAAATACAATACAACTGAGATATTTCAAATGAGGTTTAATCTAGATTCGGTTATTGTGCATTCCCTCTAGCTTTGTTTGATATATGCCACTTTTTTCCTGATTTATATACTCCAGATGAGCTTTAAAAATGATATGGTCCGAGACCATAGTTATTTCTTAGTGCGTTTCTTTTAGACCATAAATGAAAATTAAAAAAATCTAACTTGCGCTTTCTCCATAATATTTTTAAAGTACTACTTTTAGGACAAATTATATCAATTTTTATAGAAAACTTCATCAGCTCTTACTCAAAATATTGACAATTTTATGTTTGGAGGTCTTGAAATCTTTTGACAGCTTCCGAAATGCTATTTTTCACATTTGTTAGCTGGACCAAATCACTACTTGACTTTTAAATTCATGACCCAAATTATTTAAAGTGTAATTTCATCCCCCTTCTTGCTATTTGAAGCATAAAACATGAAAAATAAATTTGGAAGGGGTATACAAAATGGCAAATAACACACTGTCCACAATAGGGACTATATTTGTGGTGAATGAAAATCAAAGGACAATAACTGTGTACTCAAACCTAATAAAGTTGGATCATTTTTCTAATAACGAGTTCATACTAACCACAGGTACCAGGAACCAAGAATATACCATCTAAAGCCATTTCTACCATAAAATCAGTCCCTATGGTTCCGTTAACTGTAATCTGTAAGGAATAATAATTCTGTCAAATGTTTTTACTATTAAGTCTTTAAGCACAAGAAAGAAAGGCAAAACCTCTAATGGCATCCAGAAATTAGAAAATTCAAGGAACTTGAATTGCCACTTTCAGCAAGCAAAATGCAACATTAAAATCGTGAACAGCATTTGCATATTGTTATCGCTAAGAGATTGTTACAAGGTCTGATCCTCTCAGAACGTGTTTATAAAATTTGTGAACACACAGCTTTGGACATTTAATAGACACTATGAGGACATATTGATTATTTGCAGATATGTTCGAACGGATCATATGTTGCTGTCTAAAGTCCGATTGTTTCTTTTGAAATAATTAACTCTTTCGAAAGTGGATACACTAGTCTTTTAATAGATGAAATCTAAGGTTGAAGGGGTCAATTGGTGACCGTGTTCCTTTCTTTTATTAGTGTAAATCTTATCTTCCTTCCTTATAACATAGGTAGTTAGATGATGCCACCAATGTATCATTACTGTCAAGTGTGCGAACAGTCAGAATTATACGTCAACTAGATTGATGCTTATGCTGTCGGTTAACATACAAATTGTTAAGCTTAACAAACTATAGCACAAACTCTTTCATAATTGAAATTAAAAAAGAAAGGGATGTGTTCATTTTACATGAATGCCCCATCCGCACGAACGGACGAACGAACGAACGAACGGACGCACAGATCAGAAATATAATGTCCATAAATGGGGCATACAAGTATACCAAAACAAACAAAACTAAATATTTCGATAAATACATGTATGCCAAAAATCGATAACGTGGATTTTTCTTTATTATTATTCAGTGTGACAGTCTTGTTTATAAGGTTAGTGCATTCCTACACGAATCTCTGATGACCGTGGGATCAGGTTCAGATATGTATTGGTTTTAGAAAACATATATAGAGTTTACACATTATCTATCAACAATATTTCATGTATTTAAGGTATCTTAATCCGCGAAATAAGTGACGAACTAAGCACTTTTCGACTGCATTTGAGGATGTTAACAGCTTTTCTATAAAACCATGCAACTCAAACCTTTGACCAACTTGCTTGCTATGTTTGTTTTGATGTTTGTAAACAACAGGTATATTGTCTGTTTCAGTCTGTTTACTTTATACTGGAATTTGATTTGACGATCAACATTAACTTCATTACAAGGTTAAGTTCCACATTGTATTTCAACTTTTATTGTTCAATCAAATCACAGTATATATTTAACAGACTATAACTCCACGTATCAATTGTTGCAAACATCCAGGCAAACATATTCAGAAAGTCTATTAAAGTTTTGTTTTACCATTGCATACGTACATCTTTATGCGAAAATCCTAGGTCCATGGCCTTTGTTTAAATTCGGCCTCACGTTTTTGTTCTTTTAATTGTTCTACATTATTATCCATGCGCTGTCTATATCATATCATACAGTGTTACTTTAATTTGTTCGTTATAAAAGGCCGTACGGCGACATTGGGTTATTTTCGACCTTCCTTATCCGTCGATGTTTGTCTCATAGTAAACATAGGCAGTAATATACCATATATCTTTATTATCCTGTTTAAAAGCCATATTAGTAACAGATCTTTATAATTGTAAGTTTAGTAACATTTTACGTACCTTCAAATTATTAACAGCTGGTATGTCTATTTTTGCTTGTAGCCATTTTTTGCCCTGATCACCCGATCGGGTAAACAATAACTTTTCTCCATTAGTATTATCTGTCATTGTAATCTGTAAGGTTCCCATATATGATGCAGAAATACTGCGCATGTGATACCAGAAAGACAAACATCGCTCGACCTCTATCAAGCAAAAAAATCAAAAGGTTCATTGAGAGTAATATTGATGAAAATGAATAAGAAGTATCCTATCTGATTAATTCCTAAGATTCCTGGAAATATAATACATAAACACACAGGTATTTATTGAATTTCATTTTATTAGACAAGTTATATAAAAAGTCATCAACACTTATCTTAATAAATAGACTCTTCATAGATTACCGGATTGAAATGTTATACGACAAACGTGCGTTTCGTCTTTCAACTACTGATCATTGAAATTCCATCCAATAAAAGTTATGAAGGCCAAATCACTACAAAGTTTAAGAGCATTTAGGATACAAGTAACAATTTGTATTCTCTTTTGATTACATAACCACCATCACAAAATACAATATTTAAATTCCTTGTTAGTTTTTGTATTGCAACGAGAATTACCTGAATCCCCGAATCTGTCAAAACTTACTCTTTACGCATGTTTTGATATTTCAAATGAGGATACGTTCATCACAATTAAAAGGTGCTCTATGGAAGACAAACAACACTTAAAGTAGATTTATTGTATACCGCCATCTTAGATTTACAAAATCAGTCTAGTTTTTGGCCGAAATCTACAAATCTGGAGAATATTTATCTAATTTTAATTTAATGGTTAGCCTGTTTATCTATTTAAAGAAAACTTGGTTATTTATTGTATTATGCAAAATATTCAAGCAAATATCATTGTTCTCTTTTGTTTTTTAAAATCGTTTTTTCATATGAGCCAAAAGGGAGATAAATCTTTTAGCAAAACAAATTCAACTGGTCTAATAGGGATTTTTTTTATTTTTACTTGTAGCAAGAAAAGTCTTTGGTGGCATCATTTTGTCTTTTTATTTTCTTAAAACATATTATAAAACCTATCTTCTCACAATTTATTTCAAAATTCTATCTTACAATTTTTTTTTAACACATAAATGTCTTTTTTCATGAACAATCTAACCAGATTAGGGCAATTTTTAATGACACATAGCTTGAAAAAAAGCACGGTAACACATTCCCTTATTACATTTTTGGAAAAAAAACATAGTAAAATCTTCATTTTGGCAAATTATAAGAAACTTCTGTCTAAAAAATTATATACTTATGATCTACCTTAATCTTATTTTAAGACAGATCCCACCGTCTATAAAAGATCACCAGAAAAATCTTTATTCTTGATTTTAGATTATACAGGATTTGATATAAACATTTTAATATTGTCCGTTATTAAATTTTTAAATTATAAAGGAACTAAGTTTTTCATACATTGGCTTTCATAAAATGCATGAAATTTATTATGTTTCGTTTTCAATTTAGTCAATATTATCTATTTGAAATTTTCTTCGGTTTTTATTGACTCAGGTATTTTATAAGTATTCTACCTGTCAACAATAAAGCAAAAGAAAAAAATCAAAATAATTAAGAGCTCTCACTTGGAAAATTTATTTCAGTAGACATAACTGCATTATCACCCGTTGACCTTTTTCGGTATAAATATTTTGTAAATAAATATACAAATCCTTCTTTTGCACCACCTGGACCAGTTACACCCTCAAATCCACTAACTATATAATTCTTCGCTGGACCCTGAAAACAAGTGGAATATTTATAGACTAGGGAACAACCGTCCTCGTGAAAGGAATACAACTATTTTTAACATAGTGAACCCGAACTGCACGTTTCACTAAATTACTCGAAATGTCTGTTTTATAAAGGAAGGAACCTATAAGTAAAACACGAGTTCTTGAATGGTGCATAAAATGCAACAATCATTATTTTCCAAAACAAAAATAACATTTAAAGAGTGAGCGAAAAGAAAATTGTCAATGAATCATGCAGCCGACCACAAAATGGACAACAGCTTCGATGTTGACTGTGTAACCCACCATAAATACTTGCTCAATATGTAAGAAAGATTGCAAGACATTTAATAGGCCTCACCTGATTAGTAATAGCTCCTACCTTTGATATGACCGTAGTTGGAAATCAATTGCTCATGAACTTATATATGACAGCATAGGTTAAGGCGAGTAAATCCTCGTTCTTATATAGGTTACACGATGGTATAAATATTTTTCGATAATATAAAATTTGACAAAAAATAGGAACAATAGCATAGGCAGAACATTGACTCCATGCACGTGTATTTTGTCGGGATCTAATTTCATATCGGAGAAACATGTTCAACACCTTTCGGGGTTCATGTCGATTGTTAATTAGGTAGCGAACCATCCCAAAATTCGCAAGAATTGTTGATATCTTCCTTGTTGATGGTGTTTTTTTAAAACTTTTGTTTAACTTTTAAGAATGTTATAAATTGTGAATCAAATTTGTTGAACGTGTATTCGGCAGCTAATACCACTTTAAAACTGGTTCAATGCACTTTAATTAAAAAATAAAATAAATTAAAAAATTAATCAAATAATTCAACCACATAAGTCTTAGGTTTAAATTAGATAGATGCAAGAAAATGATACACAACCTGATCAAGTTAGTGGTCATCCTTTTAAACTGATCTGTGCAAGTCTTCTTTACTGTTTTTCAATTTATTTCATATGTCTGGTCTAAATTAGAAATATGAGTCTGGTTTATAACCGCTCAACAATTTTCGACTGTATAAAGTCATGATCTTTAAACCATGTGCTGTTTGCTGTTTTTTGTTTTATTTGTACTTCTATTTCCATCGAGGGTATCGGTAGTTAGCTGCTGGTGTGTTCTGTTGTAACAGCTGCTAATGTAACAATGTTAAGCTATCATACGATAAACGTATTGTCTATATTAATTGGGGAATTTTTAATGTAATGTTCGATTGGTTTGTAAACGTCATAGGCTTTAATTCGAATAAATGAACAACATTTATAAACAAAACTGATATGTTTACTCACTGATTGTTTTCCCCAGTTAAAATCATCATCAGTAGATTGAACGAACATACAGTAATGACCAATCTCTGCAGTACACTCGAATATTGAATACACTGTAAAACAAAATAAACATATATATCTAGACCGAAAGATGAAATATGTTTTAGAATATGACATAATTGTAAATTGTTTTAAAACCATGCAGCTGTAGCATTATATATGTTGTGTTCAAGTTGTAATGTTGTACAAATTATAATTTGCACAGAAATTTTGTACAAGTAATCAGTGTTATATGTACTGTTTAACACAAATAGATGATTAGCGCTTTCAAACCGGGTTTAATCCACCGTTTTCTTCATTTGAGAATGCCTGAACCAAGTCAAGCATATGACAGTTTTGTCCATTCGTTTGATGTTTTATCAATTAATTTTGTCATTTGATTTTATCGTCCATATATTAACAATAAAATAACATATCAATAATAAATCGAAAATATATAACCTAATTACAATGTAACTGCAACATTTAAGAAAAAAGTGACATCTCATGGAATAATATAACGGTTTGTGTTTTACTTCGTAGAAAAGGGGGTTCGTATAAGATATAAACGCTTTCAAGATAACAAATATGTCAAAATATATGATATGGGAAATAACGCTAGTAATTGTCTGGAAATCAATATATATTTATATATTTATATATATATATATATATATATAATTGCAGAAATACGATTATCATGTTTATAAAGACTTTGTATAAAATTCAATGGTATCTTTATTTCAAACCTGAGGGTACGTCGCAGTTGGTTCCAGTAAATCCCTGGGTGCATGTACAGGTATAGCTGTTTGAATTTATTGGACTGTAACACGAGCCATGAACACACGGATTATTCTCACATCCTATAAATAAGTATAACATTTATAAATATCTTTGATTATTGTAATGAGTGTTAAAAAACCTGACTGCTAGATATTCACATTCAAAAATTGAAGCTTTGTAAGATTATCATGCTATTAGTAATTATACCACAAATATTTATCGTTGCATATCTTTTTGTTGACACCGACTGTAAAAATAAATAACCACACATACAAATCATTTTTCACATACACTGGACTATTCGCACGGAATGCAGTAGGTAGTGTTTACCATTTCATTTATAATCCAATTAAACATGTGTCAACCAAATTGAAAAAAAATATCTAAAATCAGCATACTTATATTGTACATGCGATAAACTACTATAAAAGTTAACCTGAGACTTTCCAAAGGGTAGCTGACACACGCATCGTTATATATATATAATAGAAATCGATGGGACTGTCGTATAAGTGAGCGGTTTACTGCTATAAGACCAGATTCAGTCCACCATTTTCTACATTTAAGAATGCCTGTACCAGGTCAGGCATATGCCAGATGTTGTCCATTCCTTTTGATGTGTTCTGTCGTTTTGGTTTGCCATTTGATTAGAGATTTTTCGTTTTGAATTTTTCTCAGAGTTCAGTATTTTTGTTATTATACTTTTTGCAAGAGTTTACGGATGAGGATATATTTTAAAAGTGTATTGCGATTATCAGATTTGCATACATCTGATCATTTTCGAGAAAATGGTGAGTTAAACCAGCTTCATAATTCTACATATTAATAAGAAACGATGTGTTAAGAAAGAGATACACCTACCATGAAGATGATAGACATCATTACCGATGCAAAATATTTAGTGTTAAAGTTTATCACATCACAAATGCATTAGCTTAGTGAACTTTTTATCATGCCTTTAATGATTACACTAACAACTTGCATTGTAATATTGTTTATTTCTTTTATATAATGAGTACATTTCAAATATTATTTCATAGACATTAATGTAAATGTATCATTTTATATTCCTGCGCGTTATAGATTTTTTTTACCCCAGTTGTAAATATATTCAGCAAATTTGTTTTAGCAAGATATATATTAGTATAGCTTCGCTAGATTGGAGTGTTAAATTAAACATGACTTTAACCTATCAGATTTTAAGATTCTTGCTTTATGAGAACATAGTTTAGAAATAAATCGTTAACGATTTAGCGCTGATTTTCATTACACTTTCCAACAACTAAGAATGTCGATGTAATTAAAATGAGCTTTTTCTAAACCAGTATTTATTTCTACAAACCTCTTGACTAATACTATACGGTTTGACATACCGGATAGAACAACATAAATTTAAGGTGGTACCAGCACCTTGACCTAAATTAATTTAGCTGGTTTAATTGTCATGAAATTAAGTCAAAATATTTACTTTGACCCTTTGGAAAAAAAAATCAAAAAACTAGAACCAATCACTTTCTCGGTAAAACAATGGGTGTATACATAGCAGTTTGACAAACACATATTTTGATCATTGAGAAGCTTGATATTTCCTTAACAATACAACGTGATTAAAACGTAGCTGATTTAACAGAGTGATCTCCCTGTAGTGTAAGGTATCACCATAAATCTTAATTTATTTGAAGTCTGTTCTGCATGTTGGGTACATACTGCCAATTGAGAAGTTATTTCCAAAAAGAGTGACAACCATTCAACTGATTTATCATTTAGCAGTTTATTTAGTACAACCTATAGTTGTTAATGTCTGTGTCATTTTGGTCTCTTGTGGACAGTTGTCTCATTGGCAATCATACCACATCTTCTTTTTTATATATCTTGATTTACTAAGAAGTTACAAGGCTATACAAACTTCAAAATGTAAAAATTGACTGTTTTCAAAGATGCTTACTTTAAAAAACAAATCATGATAAAAATATATTTTTTTGGTAGAAGTAATTCAATTTTATATCAAAGTGCAATTTTAAGTAAACATACCTATCTTATAAAAAAAAAGTTTTTTATAGCGCTACTAAATGATTACTCAATTGAGGGATTATTTATCATTTTGAGAATAGTTCCTCGGTTGGCAGGTTTTCACCTACCTGTTCAGGTCATACCTTAACACAAAACTAGAAACAATAATACCTTATGAATACTGGCTGTGGCTTTTAGATAATCTTACTATACTATAATACTCAAATACAAAAAAAATAATATTTTAAACAATATCATATAAAGACACGAATTGCATTCTTTAAAATAGTAAACAACTTGATGGCAGCTAAAATAAACTTTACATGATACTTATATATATATATATATATATATATATATATACTTTTAACCGACCTGTTCCAATTAATTCTAATGTTATATTAAAACCACGAGAGGCAGCCTTATCACTTCCTACAAAGCTGTTAAATTTGATGATCATTGTATTCATTTCTCCGTCGGAAGATGTATCCCAGATTTCATGGTCCGAGGTACCGCATCGCCTAAAAATAAAACACTGTTTATCAGCATAGTAAGTTTAGAAATTGTAGTATCATACGTTAAACAATTTGTTTTAAAACTGTCAGGCAATTATTACAGCAGTATTTTATATACCTGCAATGATCATGAAAGTTTGAAGGTCAAAACGAAGGTTAATACATAATTTTGATCGTGAATAACATTCTAAACGATAGGTATTTGACTGCGACTGTTTATGCCTCATTGTAAGATTCTTTTTGAAAATGTGTAAGTTTGAATATCTTTTTAATTTCACTTTTAATTCAACTATATAATCAATTTTCTTATATAATTTTGTTTCATGCATATAGATTACACAACGTACTCTGGACCTTTGTTGGCAAGAAGGTCATAAACCATTTCTATCCAATGATAACAAGCATTGTTGTTATTGCTTATATCCATATCGGTAACAGTTGCTCTTATATGGTTGCCAGGATCACCCTGTAAAATTATTAAGACTTTAAATAAATCATTAACGAAATTATTTGGATTATAATGTGCCTAACTTAACGTTTACATAGGTATAATTAGGTATAATTAGGTATAATTAGGAAGCAGTAATATGATTGTCAATAAGAAAACTATCCGTCCAAGTCACAATGTATCAAAAATTTAAAAAAAATATTGGTCAAATGAAGCCTCGGCCAAACACCGAACAGTCGAAAACCTGTCATTCATATTTTACATACATGTATAACAGTTGCAATGTCATTAAAAAAGACCCTCGGAAACCAATTTTAACATTAGATAAAATTCATTGATCAAAGGTTATAATCAAGGGACACAAATATCGCTGTGAAATCTTTACAACTACCTCTCTTAACAGATATTCAATACAATATCCAAATATAAACACAATATTACCACTGCCTGTAAAATATATCATTACAAGATTGAAGTGCTTTAACTATACCTACCTGTATGAACCATTTACAATTCAAACCGGTGTCATAATTCGATGGGTAATTTGGTGAAGTCAGGAAATATGTTTCACCGCCTGCTATCTTAATAGTACCTCCACAGTTGGCTGAAATTAATATCAGTTCATTCATTATTTCATTTCAATAATTCAAAATTACCGCCGTTTCTAATATTTAACTGGGTTGATACCTCTCCTGCTAGACTGTTAGTTATCGGGTGTATCATCAGCTCACTAATCAGTGTCTGGTTACTGATATGATCTACATTATTTATATGTTTACTGAACCCCCACTTTGATAAATTACGATTTAATACAAAAATAACAAGTCCAAATCCATCAGGCAATACTGACTTAAATTAACTGTGTTTTTCTTTTTATTTTCCTTTATAGACATAGCTTCTTACATTTCTACCCATCTGTAAATTCCTTGAATCCAAAATTTTTGTTTATGTTCCAGATTATGTTAAATGCAGAAAAGTACTTTTGAAGCAGAAATCATTTGATGTCTAATTTTCACGTAAGAGTAAAAAAAACTGCATACTGGTGTACATGTTAAAATGTAAAAGAAATATGTTCATGGCATCACATCACGGTTGTAAACACTATTTACTGAGTGTCTCATAATTTACATACAACTACTTTCATCAAGTTGTTGACAAACAGTTCCAGTTAAATCTGGAGGACAAGCACATGTACAAGTTTGATCAACAAATCCTCCGTGCTGACAGGTAGGTGGTGAGACACACGAATCTAAAACGGTAGTACAGATACACATATTATTGACATAACTTGAAAAATGGACCAACAGACCTCATGGCCTTTTTTGAATATAACATAACTGTTTTAAAAAATGCAAAATTAAGATTAATCACGAAAATATCGTTTGAAATTTTAACATGGAAGAATCCTATCTTTTAAGAAGTTATGCCCATAACAAATCTCTAACATTTACAAACAATTATATCGCTATAAAAATATAAAAACTAAGGAATATGTTCGTAAATTTATTTTCCATTGCAGATACACATATATATATCGTATGAATGTTGCATTGTTGGTTTATTTTTTTTTGTTGTTCTGTTAACGTTGTTTTGTTCTTTTCTTCTTATAGTTGGTGTGTTTTCTTCGGTTTTAGTTTGTAACCAGGGTTTGTTTTCACTGAATCGATTTATGACTTTTGAACAGCGGTTTACCACTTTTGTCTTAATTTTGCACAACTACACACATTTCGGTAAATTTTTTGACCAGTTAGTGTTTAGACCATTCAAAATACTTCACTGTAAAAATGAATTAAATGAGCTTGATTGAAAAAAAATCCAATATATTTTTTTTCTCTACATATCGTATACTTTTAACATTTATCGCATACTTAAATTTTAAAGAGAGATTTTATTGTAAAACCACTTATACAAAACATTTAATTAACAATGCCATAGTTTCTATTTTTCTACAATTAAACAGTATTAATGACGATTTTCTCTTACCAGCACATCCATAAGCTGCAGTAACATCAGCAATATCATAGAAACTCAGAGTTTTACCAGTTCCTGCAAGAAATTCTTGTCTCCAGTCATGGAATATTTCTGTTTTATCTCCATTTATTGTGAATGCCTAGAAGAGAAAGTGAAAAATAACTACAAAGAATACTCTGCATATAAAGAAATAAATAAATATTAATTTTAGTACAAAACGTATTGATACATCTAATAAGAAATAAAGATATAAAGGCAATAGAAATAAATGATAAAAATAATCAACTTATCACCTTTATTTTATGAATAAGAAAAAAAACAAAAAAAGAGCAATTGAAAAGAATCATGTGTATGCAGTACTTTTAGGCACCAGTAGTCTACCAATAATCACATCTCAAAAATCCATAAAGAAGAAAACCTAAAACCAAAGGGAATCTCATAAACTTAAATAAAAGGGGCGAGACTTGTCACCTCGGCACTGTATTCGTCCCCTGCTATGCATACAGTATCTGCAATCCGCCACAACCAGTCAAAATGTCATGATTAATTACATTTAAAACTATTAATATGTTTTCTAAAGACTTAAGTTCTTTGTCTCAATAAACAATCATGAGTGAGAGGTTTATCGCTATAAAACCAGGTTTAATCCACCTTTTTGTACATTTGAAAATGCCTCTACCAAGTCAGGAATATGCCAGTTCTTGTCCATTCGTTTTTTATGTGTTTTGTCATTTGATTTTGCCATGTGATTATGAACTTTCCGATTAGATTTTCCTCTGAGTTCAGTATTTTTGTGATTTTACTCTCGTTTGTTTTTGCACAATATGCGAGCGTCATAAGCTTTGGAGCAGTTTACTGCTGAGAAGTGGAAAAGGAGTAGGTTCAGGAAGACCCCTTTTTGGCCCCAAAATTAGGCAGTTTTGCAAAGTTGTGAAAATGTAATCGTTTAGCTATTTTTTGGAAAGAAGAATGCTTCTGCTACATAAACATGTGCTGTTTTTGACAATACAATGTACATATATCGTGTACTAGCATCATAAAGTCATGCTTAATTACTGAAATCTTCACAATTATAACATTTTAGTTAAATTTAAGACGGTTTCCGTCTTAAATGAAAGTGGCTGCATTCGTGTTCATTCATAATATTGAAATGTAAGTTGTATTTGATGATAATACATAACATATATAAAGGTTGAGGATGAACACGGATGCGGCCACTTTCATTTTTGACGAAAACCATCTGAAAAGTGACGTTTTTTGGCATATTTGATAGATTTTTCATATTTAAGCTTCAATCGGAGCGTTTTTAATGACTGAATCAGTTAAAATCTTTTACATAAACTAATCGAATCAATTGAAATAGACACTTAAGTGTTTAAAAAGTGTCCTAAATATCTCGTTAGATGAAACTGAAATTTGGGGCCAAAATCGGCCCTTACCGGACCTACTCCTTTATTGTAAATTGATATCATCACGTTTGTCCTAGGTTCTTGTTTGAAGTTGGCAATATAATTTAAAGAATTGCTCAAGAAAGGAAGCAATTTCTCCGTTTTCGTTAGTATTTTAAATCTCAAATATCTCATATATATGAAATGCTACCACTGACTAGAACGCCAGTTATACATCAAAGTTTAAGTATAACTGCCAAAATATCAAAATTGTGATTAAAAATTTTCCAGTTTGTTTTGTAATTTAAAAAAATTGAAAAGAATGATGGGGGACGTTAAAACAATATTTAATGAGATATCTTGATGACTATATATATACACATGCAAAAAAGTATTGAAACACCAAATTGAAATTCAAATAAAAAGAACACTCTTTATTTCTTTGTGGTATATTTGTTGAAATATATTTAGTTAAACATTATTTAAATATCACCTGCGTTTAATCAATAATATCGACTCGATAAGTTCTTATCTGCACATGCAGCTACTGTACTCGTAAACAATAAAACAGATGTTTTTATCCTTATTGTTTTCAACACTTTAAATAACCAAGTTTATAAAGTAATGTGAATTACACTTGTAATTGATCATTCACAACTCATAACTGCAGCAAGATGGTAGATATTCAGCATGAGAGAAGCAGGTGTGTCGCTGTGACAGTTGTACGTATTGTTGGTCATCACCATTCCACTATAAGTCGTTTTGAGAATAAAAATCAGGCAACAAACGATGTTAAAGACCTTCAGAGACCAAGAATACCCTCCATAACATCTGGTAGGGAAAATCAAGAATAATGAAGGTTGGTCAGAAGGAAACCCATTGCAAACAATACAATCCTAAATATAGAGTGAAGACCATACAGGAGCCTTTAAACAAGAACTGTTAGAGATCGGTTCATTGCTACTGGTTATCGTGCGATAAGACCATTTCGGGGACCTTTGCCTACGAACAGACACACAGTTGCCCGTATCCAATATAGTGCAGAGCCCGCCAAAGTTGAAAACTAGCATCGTGGATGAAGATCCATTGTTCCAATGGAATTCGGTTTATCTTCCTTGACCCAATCGTAGCCCGAATTTGAACCATATCGAACATATATGGGACACTATTGGACGTAAAGTGCACGAAAGGACACCCCAGTTCAAACACGTCATGAAATAAACAATACTCTTCGTCAAGAATGGTCGCTGCTACCTCAGAAACAAATAACTCGACTTATGGCAGGAATCAGAAGACGTTAAGATGCGGTTATCCGTTTGAATGGAGGCTGCGCACAAAGAACTAATTCTTTGGCGTATAACGATCAACTATGATTTGAACAATCATCTAAAGATTAATTTTGAAATGTCTGACATTGTAAAATTCCACTACAGTAAAAGTTGAAAAATGCATTTTTTGGTACAAAAAACACATCATTTTGTTAAAAAAAACTTTGGTTAGATAAAACATTTTTTTCCCATAAAATTTTTGTTCGTTTTTATATTAATGTTATCATTAACTAAGTTTCAATATTATTTTACAAATATTTTATCATATTCCATCCAAAATAATAGGCTAATTTTAAAATGTTTCAAAAAATCAAGGTGTTGCAATACTTTTTTCCATGTGTATATATATCTTTCTATATGAGGATTTATCATATGTTTCGTAGTAAATACAGTAGTTTTGCATATTTGATAAATAGCCTGCTGTTTAATCCATATCGCGCAACTTTGATGCGCACCCTTTATCGCATACCCTTTATCACACCACTACCTTTTATCGCATACCCTTTATCACACCCCTACTTTTTTTTTTTTTTTTTTTTTTACATAAAGTCAATTTTGGTTTTTTTTTGCTCAAGAAAATTTTTCCTCAAAATGGGTCATTTTTTTAATGACGTCATTGTTTGGTATGTGACGTCTCTAAAGTCAAGTTTTCATATTGTATGTGACGTCACGAACGTCAAGTTTTCATATTTTTTGGCACACTAAATGCAACTATAAAAAATACAAAACACACAAATAAATACAATAAACAAAATATTTTTAAAACAACAGCACGCAAATTGTAAGGTAACCCAGGTGCTTCCGATAAGTAATTGAGAAGTTCTTTTAAGGCCTTTGAAACAAGAAAAAAGTATAACTGAAGGTAACCCAGTGCTATGGATCAGAAAACAATTCATATAATATAATACTCTTTTGTTTAAATATATGATGAAGCGTATAATACATGGCAAAATCCGTATCACATGCCGTATCACCCTCGACCAATATCATCCCTCGGGCCTTAAGGCCCTTGGGCTGATATTGATGTCTCGGGATGATACGACATATGATACGGATTTTGCAATGTATTATTCTCTATTTATTAGATACTTATTTTGTTTGAATATCACAATGTTAATCTAGATTATTCCAAAGTTCAGTTTTAAATCCATCAAGGATGTACTTCAGTGATCTAAGGAAAAATTAAATCAAGAACTCAAAATTAATAATTTAAGCTGGAAGACTATTAGTTAACGATCAACATTAGCTAAAATATTGATAGGTCATTGAGCTCCTTTTCGATAAGATATGGCGGGAAAAGGCTTACTCGGACTTTTACCTTATATTTGCATTGGCATTATTTGGGTTTCAAATCATAATAAAAGAAAATCAAGAATCTGCTTAAAGTTTGTAAAATGACCTTTTATGAAATATTTTAAAAGTCTTATGTTAAAAGATAAATAGGTGTTATGTGGCAACATATTTTATCGGGTATCGTATGGAAACACACTGAGGAGTCCGAACATTTGACACTTCTTCTAAAACCTAACCTGAGTACATCCTTCAATTTTGCAAATCTAACAATTCTAGGGCGGAAGTAGATAAATGCGGAATTCAATTCTGATTAAAAGAAGCCATGTAAAACCTACATCAGCCTCCGTATCAGCCAGATAGTGGGATAATAGTCTGTTAATGCAATATTGGCAACACAAACACAAGGCTATCACAATCAAATGTGATAAGTAAGTAACCAAAGCTTACTCACAGCAATACCATGTTTGTGATTAAGAAATAGGAACAAACGATTTGCCTCAGGTAAAGGTATTTTACAAAATGAATAGCTAAATATTTGTATATACATCTGATAATGCATTTAAGGCGACAAATGCTAATTGTAATGTTTACTATAGTAACAAAATTTTAGAAGTTTAAAGTTTTTACTAACAGAACTTTACGACAGACTTTCAAGTTGGATCTTTAAAATGCATATCTTCGAAAAAACTTAATTTTTTGTATGATAATAACGGTTTATAGTCTTCAACCACTGACATTTTTTAGTCTGCCCTTCCACAAACATATTTAATTAAAAAAAAATGAAATGTTGATGATTTTTTTTTTCAAATTCCACCTGATAACCGATCAGACAATAATTTTAAGTTGACTGAATGCAGATAAAAACAAGTAAATACATTGGTTTTTTTGAAATACAATTGTCATATAAGGATCGTAATGATGCTTTGATGATATATTTAATGGTTTTCAAGAGCTAAATTGGCAGCGCGTCATCCCTACAATGTCTTCCATTTTTACGATTGTGAAAATGAACTTGCGTAATGGGAATATAACTTTGACGAAGTAGAATTCAGAATGATTTATAAATAGAGATGTTTGTCTCAGAAACAAAGAAACAGACACCCGAAAATAAAGCTGACTCTTAATAATACTTACATATATACCATACATAACATTGGATGATGGGTCAAATGGAGTATTATTATATGTTTGGCTTATATGGTAGTTTGATTTAGCTTTTTCTGCAATATTATTCCAAACAACAGTCACATAGCTGTCTCGGTCCTGTCGAGATTGTTCATGCCAAGAACCAATGGCATGCATCATTTCATGAATAATTACTCCTCTCTGTAAAAGTATCAATATAACATGAAATATCATAGGAAATAAGAACATTATATTAATAATAGTGTCAGGGCTTCTCTTGTTGATTTGTATTTGTAAATTTGAATGTTATCAGTTGTTATCTTAATAACAAGAGTTACCGTTTAACAATAGACAGGCCGGGTAAAACAGACTAGACCTCTTCTGACTAGTCTTAACATGTCTGTTTAAACTCATAATAGATACATGTATATATATCAAATGTACGAAAGCCCCTAGTGCTTTAAGTGTCATCGTTTGACAGATTTAAGATTTAGATGCTAACTTTTCCCCTGTAAATAAATTCAATAAGCTGAATATATACATTTGCAAACGTAGATTTTTAGAAAACTTTTTTTTTTCAGTTATCGTAAATTTCGAATAAAATCTATAACTGAATGGACCCCCACCCCCACCCTTCCTCTAAAAATGAACACAGACCTACCAAAATCAAAATTGAAGTTGTGCTTTCTATCTTCGTTGAATTCAATAGATCTTTTAGATTCTTTAAAGACAATATTACCTTTTTTTTCTAAAACCTATTCATACCTTGTCTTTTTTTCTTCTTTTTTTTGTTTTGAAAATTGAGTACCATTTCATTTATTAAAAAGATTTTCATTTGAATTGAAATTGTTAACTATATGTAGTGCTTTAAAGGGGACATATTGTAATATTTGAATGTCACTTTGGCATATTATGCCTTTCTCTAATATAAGAACAATTATACTCGTTGATGTAAATCGTTTTATTTGGAATTAAAATAGCAATGAAAATTATCATAATGCTAATTATAAAAGAAACAAAAAATAAAAATACCCAATACATACGTTTACACAGCCATTTCTTTTCAACCCTATCTCTTGTGGATAGGTTGGAATTTGTCCAACAAACGAATAGCATTTTCTACAAGTAGTAAGAAAACAAATGATTAAAAGTATGGCTGTAAATAAAAATCTGTACATAAAGCTTTAACAGACATTTCATTATGAGCTGTACACCAATGATTAGGTGTTCTGGGGTTATCACAATTGATTCATTGTTAACTGTGGTATAGTACAGTGTCATTACAGTCCGTTTTGAAATGGGAACGTTTAATCTGATGCCTCATGTAGGGCTATTTTCAATGATAATGTACGATTAAAAAATATTCGTGCATACGTAGGAGATCTTACCGTAAATCAAATGTTTTAATCTATTATATTATTGTTTACCAGTAGCAAATACGTTTTCGTCTTTTATCCATAATCAATTGGGGATAATATCATGGAATTTTACCAAGTGACAGGTTTAGCTAACTAAATAAAAAAAAATGACAGTTGTTGTACATTAGTTTGATGTGTTTGATCTTTTGATTGTGACATTTGATTGTGGAATTTCCGTTTTTTATTTTCTTCGGAGTTCACTGTTTTTGTGATTTTTGTGATTTTTCTTTTTGGTAGAATTTTCCTATATAAAATTTTGTTCATAGGTTCAATTTCAGAAAATTATTATGATTTGACCACGTTAACAACGTGGATATAACTATCTAGAATACGAGGCCTTTCCGTGTTTCATGAATTCTTAGATCTTATATAAGTTAGAAATAAATAATGATAATTCTGGAAAATTTTCAGATTTAACGCATTTTGCTTCCTGAAGAGACGAACACATTGTGGTCCTCTTTACAAAATTCTGTGGGTATTTTTATTCCATGATAAAGCTAGCCGTCGTCCTTTTCATAGCCTTACTGTGAAAATATTTTATTGTGTGCTTAAAGTAAACAACACACGACAAAATTAAATGTTTAAATGTATGTTCACCTAGTTCAACCTAACCACATGTTATTCCTGTATCAGATCATACTTTCTGTCGTCTGCGTTCCTCGGACTGAGATTAGAGGTGTCGGGTTTTTGTGGTTGATGTTGTTTGCTATACTGTGCGGTATTCTTGATGATTCTTGTTAACATTAGTGATATGATATTAATACTTTTGACACATTGAATGATGTTCCTATATATACTCACGTTTCATGAACATTAAATACAACGTAATGAACATGAGTAGTGCTGTCATATGGAATCCACTTTACACATGTTTTGTCATTAAAATCTGCTATTGCATTAATTATTTCTGTTCTTTCGGTAGCATCTGCAAATACAAAATTGTCTTCTAAATCTAATGTTTTAGGTTATTTGCCAGAAGGCAAAATAATAATGATACTACTGGGCTTTATCTTTGTCTAAAAGGCTAATACGTCAAAGATGTTTTCTGCATTGATTTAGTAAACAATATTTTGCAGGTGAAAAAAGCCCAAAAAATATAGATCGGCAAAAAAATGAAAATAATAAGGTATTAACGAATAGTGAATTAGATGAACTATATATCTATCCATTGATATTCATTGATAAAGGTGTCCTACAGAAGTGCAAGAAAAAAACTAAATAACGCTTAAACAAAATTTAAAACATCACCAAAAAGACTGCAGAAGTTACGATTTATATAAGTAAGAAGTGTGTAAAGTTTGATGCAATAATGATAAATCGTTTTTGAGATATGGCGCTACATGTTAAAGAAACCACACTCCTGTTCTACTTACAAAGTCATGTAACTCAAAAAGATTTAATTTGATTTTCAATAAAAGGTTTACAGATCGTTTGACCATTATAAGAAATAACTTTGTTAAGTTTCATGAAAATTAGATAAGCTGTTCTCAAGTTACGGTGCGACATGTTTACGCTGGACAGAAAGAAAGACTGATATATAGACAAACGGACGGACAGAATGACTGATAGATGGAGGAACGCACCAATAGAAGGAATGACAGACGGACGGACGGATTGATTAACTAAATAAAACGTCCTGTCAAAATTGTGACGGGCGTGTAAAAACGCAAAAAAAATTAACACACCAAAGAACTCTCAATTAAAGTTCAATAAGTTTTATAAGGATATGGCCAAGTCGACTTATTTGTATATCTTGTCTTCCTATATCATTTTTGCTATATTACTTTTATATGTTGGAAAATAATAGAAATTGATCAAAAGAGTTAGAAAAAAAGAGATAACAAAACAAGCAAAACTAGTTGTATATAATTAGGAACTAAGTTATAAATTAGATAAACTGGAACCTGAATTATATAAATTGATAAAGATGTTGTAGAGATAAAACTTTAAGGGTCTGTTCGATTGTCGAATGATAGAATCATTAGTTGTTTTAAAGACTATACGTTTTTGGTTGAAGGTTAATCTATGTTTCGACAAGCAATTATCACAAACTATGCCCTCGTCTAAGATGTTACACAAGGGGAATGCCACAATCGATAGTTTACAAATCGTACCATGAATATGAAATTGTAATATCGAAAGCCCAAGTTCCACTAGACCACAATCGCACCATGCTCACCGCGATCTAAAATAATTCAGATCGTGGTGAGGTCGCAGAATGAGCGGCTTGTTAATTTATGTTGTTTTGACAAAGATACGTCCTCATTGCGCTTTTACAACGATCCCGCTACGATGACACCACGTTCTCACCACGCCTTTTATAGAATTATGACGATCTTACTATGCTCATCACGTTCTCACTACAACTATACCACGAGTTATTCGATTGCAACACGGTCTTACCAAGCTTCTACTGCGATTATAGCAAATTTTTATCGCGATTATACTACGTTCATACCGCGATTTGACAACGTTCTAAGCAATAACGTCAACATCATGGTCCATTTCAATACTGTTCCATTCCTTCTATTTCGAATTAATACGTAGATTTCTCGGAAACATTACAATCATGCCACCAAAATTTAATAGAACACTTGGGCTTGGTGTTAGGTGTAGATGTAGATACAGAGATACCACTGATAGTAACGAATACTGATATAGCAGAGTAGTCGGACCGACCAATTATGCCTAAATTACAACATATTGCTGATTCATCAAGCTCAAATAACGATCTTTTCTAGTGAACGATAGCGGAGATGACACAGATGTGTCAAGCATGGTTGAGCCGTTACAGAAAATGGACATGAGATCCTGGTTACATACAGACACACAAAATATGGGAAGCTTTACTATTTTATGTGAAATTGACAATAAGTATGATGGTCATAGTATGAACGTAGTCAAGATGTTAAAAGATGATGACGACGAGGACGGCATGTGCGTGCTAGAACCGTGAACAACGTGGTGTAAGCGTGGTATAGTTGTAGTCAAAGCGTAGTAAGGTCGCGGTGAGAACGTGATGGTCGTAGTGAGGTAGTTATAACGTCGCTGTGAAATCGTAGAGCAATATCTCCGAATATCACCACGACCGTGATACGACCTTACTGCGATCTACACGATCGCCCTACAATCGTCAAATTTGCATTTATTTCACAGATTGTAGTACGATCGTGGCCTAGTGGGACTATGGTATAAGACACAATCGATAAATTTACATTAACAGCCCACAAATCTGGAACCATGCGTTCTGGTTCTGGGTTAACATGGACTTTTTTTAGCATGGGTGTTTTTCGTCGACTTATAGTTTTTATTGTCCATAAATATCTTTTCCTTGCATTGTCATAATTAAAAATTTGGAAGAGGTGCCAAGGAGTTACAAATGTTAATCTTTGGCGAGTAAAAGACTTGTAATTTTTAAGAAATGATAATTTCAGGGACTGAATTATCGGCTCTCCCTTGACACCATTTACAAGTATGATTTTGAGGACATGATGGTAGTTCATCCGAAGGGGACAATAAATGACTGACCCGTGTTAAAAGGTTAGAAGAGAACCAAATATCTTGCACGGGAAAGAAACCCTTGTAGATTTCGATAAAGAGCAGGCTGGTGCCACTGCAAGGCAGCACTCGCATCCGCAAAGTATAAAGGGATTAAGTTGTAAACCTTGTTTCCCAAACCACTATAAACAAATATGTTGAAACTGATTCCTTAAATTGGATTTTATTGCAAACAATGTATAGATTTATAAATTATTTATCTGATAATCATGTGTACACCATGTATTTAAATTATGCAAGTATAGATGTCCAGATTTAACGGTGGACACGTTATTTGAATGTTTGAAAATGAGACTTGTTGACTGAGTTTGGTAGGAGACCAAAAGCTATACAAATGTCATCTTTTGTATGATATATTTCTTTCATTTTGTAATCAACAATACATGTATAATGAATACAATAAAATGTACCGTTAAAGACTTAAATTATTTATTTGCAATTGTCTAAAATCAAATAAACTTACTAAACGTTGAATTGATCTCATAAGGAACAATTCCGTTCGGCCAAAACTGAATATTTGGGCCAAACTCTCTCTTAGATGGATCCTAAAAAAAGGAACAAATATATACCAACATTAAAATTTTAAGAACTAATAGGACATATCATTACCGGTTCCCTTTAAATCATGTGAAAATTTCATTATCATTCATTACGAGATGAAAATGTAGTGGCCAGAAAAAAAACCTTCAATTCTTGTATCTTTGAGTTTATGTATACCTGAATTAAAAAATACTGGGTTATTTAATGTATTTGTTATTTTTCTTTTTTTCTTTTTAGTCTATTTTTGTGACTATCTATTTGACGTGCTAAGGTACTTTTGTACTTATTCATCCCTTCAATAAGTTGTTGTGTTATGATATATGTTTGGGTTATTTTCTTCGTTTTTGCTCAAATGTGTCTTTCTCTAATTCTTCCGTCAATTCTTTGTTTTGTTTATGTATATATTTTTTTATAGTGATTAAGATCATAACACAATGTTGACTGTTATGTTCTATTTTTTGCATTTTTACCTATTATGTCTGTTTGTTCACACATTGATGTAATTATATCTGAATTTGATTGCTAGCACATAGGTGAGAGGTTTACCTTGCTATAAAACCTTTTTTTACCAACAATAGAAATCTGCACCAAGTCATGAACATGTCAGTTGTAATCAATGCTTTTGATTTTTCCATTTTATTACGAGTTTTTCCCTTACCACTTTCCTCAGAGTTCGTTATTTATCTTTTACCAAATGAAGTATTAAACAGATCATTGTCTCAGTCATAAAAAAAATCCTGCTTCTAGGGCGGACTAAGCTAACCCAGTAGTCAGCACTTCGGTGTTGACATGAACATCAATTATGTGGTCAATTTTTAAAATTTACTGTTTACCAAACTTTGCATTTTAAAAAAAAAATAAGGATGTTCTT
The DNA here is from genome assembly GCF_963676685.1 of Mytilus edulis. NCBI lineage: Eukaryota > Metazoa > Mollusca > Bivalvia > Mytilida > Mytilidae > Mytilus > Mytilus edulis. The sequence continues at coordinate 77,310,619 of NC_092345.1, read as the reverse complement.
ATACCAATTAAAGATAAACTTGGTCGTATTTTGGCACATTTTTTTTTTATTTTTGATCCTCAATGCTTTTCAACTTTTTACATGTTTGGCTGTATATCTATTTTGTTATGAGCGTCACTGATGAGTCTTATGTAGACAAAACGCGCGTCTTGCGTACTAAATTATAATCCTAATACATTGAAAACTATTTAACAATTATGTAAACCAGTTTATCAACATGGACGTCACACTTAACCTCGAAGGATATGAAGAACAAAGATTTTAAATGATCGCATACATATTAAGGTCAAACTTAGGGCATGCGCTTAAATGTCGATCAACAATACAGAAAATTAAGGGAAATTGTCAAAAGGTGGATTAAAGTGGGGCATAGATGACATATCCGTCTTCATCAACAATATTTGATTAATTAATATAAAATAGTCCCATTAATGTTTGACTCGCTTCACCACTCTCTCAGTTTCATATTTTCGACCGACATTCTTTCATCTGCTATTCTTTTATAATGTTAAAAATGTTCACAATAATTTACACCTAGGTTACAATTTTGCATTGTCAATTCTCATTACAACATTACTCTTAAGCAAACATATGCATGGTCTAAAAGTAATTATTTGTTTATACTCGTGGGATGCTCGATACGATTTTTCGGAACTACACGACAATGATTTATTTTGTATTTCATATTGTTATAAGATTTTGTCATTGGCAGCTCGAGGATGCTGACAACAATTGCAATATATAATATCTAATCACACGAACAAACTATGAATTGACGGGTCAAATACCTAATAATACAACAAGGTGTGCTTACTAAAAGGCGGCGATGGTAATCGTTTTGTCGGAATTGTCTATTCTAGTTCTGTTTCAACAGTCAAAGTTGACCTCAGATTCATTCAACTGTGTTTAATGTATATTTGTATACCAGCCACCAAAAGAAACGGTACAAGGCAATGCTTTTTTCATTTATAACGAAATTGGAAACAATACAGCGAGCCTAATAACTACCCAATTTGTAAAATTTTTACAGAGTGTTATTTTCGATATTTTCGAACGTTTTTTAGTCAAATTTTGTTAAGCATATGCATTTGATTTGTAAATGATTGTTTTATATTGTAAATTTCAACAGTTGTTCATATTCATTATATTTTATTATACTCGGTAATGGTTCTTAGTTCAAACTTGTGTATCGTTTCTTTAGTTGACTAGTATATATACATTTACAAAATCTAATAGGAAAGGAAGCGCGAGGGTTCGATTCTTATTAACACATTATGAAACGCGTCTATGCACGTTATAAAATTCTTGAACATCTCTTTGTCTTTTACGAAGATGAAATTCTCTCCTTATGGTTCTTATTATCTTTTCTAGTGACAGCTCAAATGTTGTGTCCGTCATTATAAACTTGATATTGTTCTTTTATTATCATATCACTACATGTAGATATAACTTTTTTATTTGTTATCAAGAATGGGGTGTTTAATTGACATAAAGATGTTGTCATAAGCTGAAACTATGTATAATAAACCACTTACAGAGGGAGGGGCTGGATGGTAATCAAAGTTGTCCGCAATGGCTCTCGTTTTATCCTTGAGATGACGTCCAATGGGCTAAAACAGAATACAAAAATTGTCATAAATATGGTTATGGTTATAAAGAAACAACGCAGACATGCACAAATATCATTATGTGATTACTGTGCTATTTTATCACGTTCGTCATTGCTTTCTTTTATAGCAAAACTATTTTGAAGATGACTTCAATTGTTTTAACGACGCGATAAAAAATATTTAAAAAAAATGGTGAGTGTAAATATAATTTTTTAATCACACATTGTTGCTGATGTTCTTCTCAAAAGAACATTATCAAAGATTTATAAGAAAATAAAGAAAATGGGGATTGTGGAATACAATCAAATATATTCTACGGTCAACGCTTATATTTTCGAATGATAAAATGAGGAATACTTTGAACTGAATACATATATTATCTATGAAGTAAATTGTACCTGATGTACATTTCCATGGTCATCAATACTCATCCCATCTAGTAAAAACGCCAAATCCGAATCAGGGTCAAGATCCTGTGAGAAAAATAAGAATAAAATCAATGTTTTTAAAGTGTAAATTGATCGTCTATTATTGTTTTACTGTGCCGACTTGTTCTGATGTCCGAAAGCCTATTCAGAAAATGGTTTGACCATGGTACATCACCGTATGCTTAAAAATAAAACATGAAAATTGTCGACCCAGACTTTTTATATCTAAAAAATACTGTGAGATCCTGATCTGACGAAAGCCTTTTTTTATTATAATTTGTTGTTTGATCTTTAAAAAATATTTCTTTATAAGGACGCTCGGAATGTTTTGGCAAATTTTGTCGATTACGGCTTTAAATTATGAGTGCCACTCAACAGTCATATGCTTGCATTTTGCGTTACATGTATGACAATTTTGTTTACACTTTTATATTCAACGTGCGTTTGGATTATTTTACTTTATCAGATTATTGTCTCAAGAGAGTACTCTGAAACTAGAGGCTCTAAAGAGCCTGTGTCGCTCACCTTAGTCTATGTGAATATTAAACAAAGGAAGCAGATGGATTCATGACAAAATTGTGTTTTTGTGATGATGATGTGTTTGTACATCTTACTTTACTGAACATTCCTGCTGATTACAATTATCTCTATCTATAATAAACTTGGCTCAGTAGTTTCAGTGGAAAATGTTAGTAAAAATTTACAAATTTTATGAAAATTGTTAAAAATTGTCTATAAAGGACAATAACTCCTTAGGGGGTCAATTGACCATTTTGGTTAAGATGACTTAAATTTAGGTCTTACTTTGCTGTACATTATTGCTGTTTATAGTTTATCTCTATCTATAAAAATATTCAAGATAATAACAAAAACAGCAAAATTTCCTTAAAGTTACCAATTCAGGGACAGCAACCCGACAACGGGTTGTCCGATTCATTTGACAATTCCAGGGCAGATAGATAGTGACCTGATAAACAATTTTACCCCTTATCAGTTTTGCTCTAAATGCTTTGGTTTTTCAGTTATAAGCCAAAAACTGCATTTTACCCCTATGTTCTATTTTTAGCCATGGCGGCCAGCTTGGTTTACAGTTTATCTCTATCTATAATAATATTCAAGATAATAACCAAAAAAAGCAAAATTTCCTTAAAATTACCAATTCAGGGGCAGCAACCCAACAACAGGTTGTCCGATTCATCTGAAAATTTCAGGGCAGATTTTGACCTGATAAACAATTTTACCCCCCATGTCAGATTTGCTCTAAATGCTTTGGTTTTTGAGTTATAAGCCAAAAACTGTATTTTACCCCTATGTTCTATTTTTAGCCATGGCGGCCACCTTGTTGGTTCGCCGGGTCACCGGACACATTTTTACACTAGATACCCCAATTTTGATTGTGGCCAAGTTTGGTTTGATTTGGCCCAGTAGTTGCAGAGAAGATTTTTGTAAAAGTTAACATACGACGCCGGACGACGACGGACGACGGACGCAAAGTGATGAGAAAAGCTCACATGGCCCTTCGGGACACGTGAGCTAAAATTGCATTTATATTACTTTGTTTGAGTCTACAATCATTCCACAGAAAACTGAGCATTTGACAACACGACCTCTCGCATGTTAAGACAATTCCTTCAGTTGCTTTTTATTTTTTTATTTTTGTCTCTCCCAAATCGATTTACGATATTTTTAGTTACTCGAGCTAAAATCCATTAATGAATTGTTCACACATTATGGCTAACTTTATTGAATTATATGCTACTGCCATACAAGTGAAAGGTTGAGTTATCTATTAAACCCGGTTTTATTCACACATTTCTACAAAAAGGATATATTTCTACTAAATCAGGAATATGCTTTATTTTTGTTAAATGTATTTGAGATTTTTAATTTTTGTCATTTGTTCAGTTACTTTCCCAATTTGATTTTCCTTGAAGTTCGGTATAGTTTGTTATTTTACTTTTTATAAGATGTGCTGTGAAGTGGTTTGACAGAAATGACTTAACAACTTATCAAATGTATACGTTTAAACTTTCTTTTTCATCAGGTTATCAAACATCGCTGTTTGATGTCATTATAAGGATTGACATTTTTATAAAATCATATTGCCAGGTTCGCTTTTTACTTTGATATTTTACTTTCTATTAAAGGTTCTTCATTTTGCTTCGTAGAGGCTTAAAATTATAACAGGTTATTACCATTAGAATATTATTGACATTGTATATATTGATTTCAATACTTAAATCATCGTTTAGCTATTAGATTTTATTGAATGAGGTACTATTTTTAACAGATGAAATACGCAATCTAATAGAACTTTTTAATGTATTAATTAGTGTGTTTAAGTTATATTCTTAGACATTTATATAATTTTAATTCAGTAACTGTATCAGTTTATTTTCACAAATTGATCCACGCTTAAATAGATTGAATGTTGATTGTTGCTATTTTTAGACATTATATATATATATATATATATATATATATATATATATATATAAGTACGTCTGAGTCAGTGACAACTCTACAACAGATGTATCCATCGGATCGCCATCAATGATGGTGATACATGGCTTGTGTACATAATGTATATACCACTCGTCTTAACATCAACCCAACAATGTTAGATCTGTAAATATATATTATTGACCTATATTAACGTTTTTTCATCTGTTAAAAATAGTACCTCATTCAATAAAATCTATATTTAAAATGAACAAATGTATGAAGATCTAATAACCCTTTAATTTTAAAACCTTTGATAGAATTAGTTCAACCTCCTCCTTTAAATAAATGTTTTTAGGATAACTACTAGTTATTTTTCTCAGAATAAAAGAGTAAAAACATACCGTTGGTTTATCAAATTTGTACCCCTCTTCGAGACCCTTTTTCTCCATGTTTGGTTCCTGTTCAAGTCCCTGTAAATTTTCGGTAAGTTGTCGATTGTTTCGAAAGGCATTATCATTTCTGATATAGGTGGCGTCGTTATCCTGTAATTGCCTGTGTTGACTTATCTGAAATAATCGTATAATACAATGCAATGCATGATATGTTGTCAAGGCCACACTTATCAAAGCATAAGTAAATGTCAAAATTGAAAAAAAGTTTTTAAGAGAAAAAATATAGCAAACTATGCGATGAACGGGTTTTTAATCTATTCTTCAAAATATCTGTAAGACACTTTTGTACTAAGTATACAAATGTAAGTATTTTAAAACACATGAGAAAAAATAGCTGTGCTACGGATCAAAAACATACAAAAATTATTAATTGACGTGAACAGGATTCAATGGATATTGACGGTGGAATATTAAATCATATTGGTAGCCAAATTTAACGTCTTTTTCGTTATACTAAAATAATAATGATTCGTGTTTTTTTTTCTACCGATCGCGAGACAACTTACACGGAATAACATAAAGACAATGATGAACGTTTAGTGTAGGTCTTATAAATACTATCATAGCATACGTTTCTCTCAGTCACGGTAGCCTTTGAACAATAATATAGTTGTAAAAGTATGCATCAAATTAAAGAGGAAACGAAAATGTGATAAATCTATCTCAGAAAGTATCATTTCCTGCATACATGTATGACTTTAACATGCGAATACGCGTTATACAAATAGTAATGCATTTACTATTAAAGGAGGAGACCTCTTTGTGTTGTTTCGCTTCTCTTCCAATAAGTCTTATTCATAGTCGCATTTGTCTTCCATTCTTATGATTATTCAGTTTGGGTTATTTTTGGAGAAAAACAAAAAAGACTTCCTGGTATTGTTTACGTCATCAGACTGACTCTTAAGTCATAGACAAGACTTCCGGTTTTATACTTTTAAAAATAATTTTAATAATTACTCGAGGATAGGACAATTATTTTGCGTTATTCTGGATGTATATTTTGATTATACTCCTATAACATATATAGACTGTCTATATAATAAAGCAGTGATCGCCGTGGAGAAGAAACTTGAAATTGATAGTTCAAAGCACATACACTTTTTTTTTATAATATGATTTTGATACCTTTTCTGAAATTCTACACATAAAATATTTTACAAAAATTCATCCTACTACATATTAGTTACATACTTTTAGTCAAGTCGATTTCGCGGGTGCTTTAGTTTTATAGATTAACGCACTATTTCACGAGACAGACTAGCTTCCTAAGGTACGTAATATGTGATAGATGTAATCAAATATACCATAAATTGCAACATTCTCGTATGAGCCACCAATTTCACAAATGATGAAGCCAGTTCCGGGTCGGATCCAGAATTTTTGACAGGGCCATCAAAGTGAAGAAGTACCACAGAGTGTAGCCATACTTTTAAACATTTTTGAAGAATAAAATCTCAAAATGATATCTTTTTCAATCAATGCGGGACGTACACCCTCTGGTCCACTTGAACCTCAAGTGAGCTAGTTTTTCTATGGATATATTGCGTGAGGTTATTGACTATAACAGTTTAAAAATTTTAAACACATTTATAAGCATGTACATTTCACACTGTCTCTTAGGCAATTTATAATCTAATCTGGTAAATACATCAGTTGATTTCAAACGAGATCAAGATAGTTTGGATGTTAATCGTTGCTATTATAAGCCCTGCATTATTATCATAACTAGTTTAAGAAATTTAGACAAACTTACCTCGCGTAATTGTCTTCCATAAATGACATCCAGTTCATTAATGGTTTCTGCTACTTCATCTATATGAAAACAAGCAGAAAATTAACGCATTTTATAAATAAAGGTTAGTTTAATTCATAAATAGTTCCTATGAGTTTTTCTGAAGAAAAATAACCATCAAGTGGAAAATAAAAAAAACATATATAAAAATGATTCTCCTTCCTCCCCGCACAATTTACTAGATACACCAAAAATAAATAAAAAGAATGAGTAAAAAGAAAATATATCACAAGCACCCCGCAAAAATTTAAAAAAACAAAACAAGAGCAATTTTTATATACAAAAGTTTTTTGAAATCAATTAGTTGTTGAACAAATAGAGTAACACGAAGAAGTAAAAATTGTTATTTTAAAAAAAAAGTAAGCCAATATTGTATGTCATTTAATGACTCCTGCTTTTAATGTTGATGTTTAATAGTTACCTTGTACAAGAGTTTTTATTTAGTTTGTAATATAAAAAGGGAACAGAACTCGAACAACATTATGCAATATAAGCTAAGTGGTTTTTATTTCTTTAAAATATAGCTCACTGAAGCATGGCTTATATTTCTTATAAGTTTTCGCGAATGTAGCAGTGTTTGTAGATACTTTTATAGCATTTTGATTCAAATCAGGCTTTCAACTTGGGTATTAAATTTTGAATATTTATATGTGTTGTGACATATAGCATTATAGCACCTTCAAAACTGGCATGAAAATATGGATATTAGTTTTGAATGTCCAGTGATGAATGTAGCAAATTTTTAATGTTGAACAATGTACAAGCATACAATGATTAATTGTCCAGATTTGTCTACACTTTTGAACTGTATCGATTATATTAGCCCTCTATCGTATTTATTATAAGGTATACATGTCGAGGTTAATTTTACTTCAATCATCACTAAAGAAAACTTATATTGGTATAGTTGAATGTTAAAAGTTGTGTACTGCAAACCAATTTTAGAAATGTCAACTATAGACTCACAATTATCTTATTGTTTTCAAAAACTAAATTTTACGAAATAAATATCTTATGTCGACAAGCTGACTCATTACAATAATTGTATTTTTGTTAACAACACTTAGAAAAACAAAAGTTTTTTTTACTGAATTTAAATGGAAGACGGCTTGCTAAATTCCCAATAAAAGTCTGGGATTTTCATTTCATGATGATATCAAGAAAGGTTAATAAATGACTGGAGTGGGCATAACAGTGGGCATGCAAAATATCTTTCAAGTTTAATTGATTTAAGTCAGAAAAAAAATACAATAGGTAATATGTAAAACAATTCAAACAAAAAACCAACGGCCAGATTTATGATAAAACAACAAACAGCTATAAACTATAGCAGACAGCAATAATCGACAACCACTGCAAACTACAAGCTCCTAATATTATAGATTCCGTCGATAATGTTTTGTGATAGGTAAGAAAATGTAATTGAAATAGTTATTTTTATTTTATGTACATGTATTGTTGTACGCTTACCTTTTTTTATATGAACTGCTCCTGTCAAAACTGCAAAATGAACCAGAAGAATAGCGTGACTGAAATACATTTCTAGTCAATCTAGTTGTCTTGTCTCATTGACAAACAAAATAGATATAACTTTTAAATGGACTTAAACTCTTTAAATACTTGAGTTCCAATGAATATTGCTCAACATGAAACATCTTTCAATTGGTCATTATGATTAAATTTTGAACGATTGGGTACTATTGGCTACGAACTATTCATAAACAATAAGAATAAGGAGGATCTTTGATGAATAAGTATATTTTGGTCGATTTGAAATTTAAGTGATAATAATCAAGTATATACTTTTCGAGATTTTTATAATGTTGAAACGAAGGGTATCCAAAGAATTGAACAGATTTGGTTCAGATATTTCAATATTCTTTGTGCTTCTGGTATGTTTATATAATGCGATTGTAACTTTTTATCCAGTTGCATGTAACAGGGAGCATGACAAAAATGGAAAATTTAAACATAAATTTCAGAAAACGCACGACGACTGACGTAAATACACCAAACTGATATGCCTGTTATCTTTGATGATTTTTCATATATACTGTGTTGATGCCACTGCCTACAAAGCACATAAATGGTCCGTGGACACAAGATATCGTCTTTTGCTTTTTGTTGTCTACAAATTTGGTCCTTACTGTGGATTTTATATAAATAGCACCTTTTTAACACTTTAAAATTAATTTCTGTATACTTAATGCATGCAATTGTAAGTAGGGAGATGACATACCACTGATGTTATACACTGTATTGTAAATTTATATTTTAGGAAAAATCAGGTGCGATTCTTGTTATTTGCGTTCTTTTTTATTTTTGTCACTGTTAAAAAATTTCGCGATTTTAATCCACACACCCCAAAAAAAATCGAATATCCTGGTATATATTTGGAAAAAAAAATATTAAATATTTCAAGAGGCTGAACCATATCTTTCTAGAAATTCATACATATATGATCAACTTTATATTAACAGATAATGGAAATACGTACAAAGGAATTCAATATAAGGAGCTATCTATTGCCAACCTTTGATTATTCAGCTCTATCTTTTCCAAAGTTAGAAAATTTTAAGAAATATCATAAAATCAGAAATACAAACAACAAACTTCAAGGACAACCGTTTGATAGCAGCATGTTTTTGTTCTTTTGATACTTATGTTTGGTTCAAACCAGCCCAGGTATTTCCTGTTTCTGACCCACACCATCACATGTCCAGAAAAATCGACTTTACACTTTTTAAACAATTACACTATTATTTTGAAATATTTACAGGGAAACATTTCTATATCTCTGATTTGTGGCAACTAAGGTTAACACAAGCATGTACTATTGGGAAGTCTTTTGAGTTTTATTGTATTCAAACCTAAGGTGTGATATTAACATTCATATAATACTTATTTAATATATTTATGTATATTTCATGTGCTAAATCATTATGAAAGTTAAAGTTATCTTTTTCAATTACGCAATTTGTATGATAGGTATACATACATATGATAATATATGATTATTAATCAAATCGTCAATCGAATCAATTGTATACATATGTTAAAACCATCTATATTACTATTACTAAAACTGTGTGACTATCGAGATTACCGGCATTAATATTCCATAAATACAGTTTTTAAATTCATGTTTTAATAATTTAAGAACAGAAACTCATTTCACATTCAAAACTTATACATACAGTAACACCAGGTCTTAATCCGTCCAGAAGTGATATCAGTATGTCTGATGTTTTAAGTCAAATTATTCAAAATTTAGATACGAGAAAGTTCACTGGTATCAGATCCTTATACGTATACATACGTAAACAAAATAAACGCTTTGTAAATTTCGTGCTCCGGAACAGCTTTTCTGGATATAACTTTCACATGGGAAAATAACAGGACAACATTAATTCATGGGACTAGACTACATTACATTTTGATTGCATTGATAACAAAAGTGATAGATTTTCTATTTCAAATATTGTTTCATCCATTAAGAATAGCGTTAGATTTATATTTTGATGATATTATAAAAAAAATCTGTTTTAGATTTGCCAATATCAATTGTTTCGGGATGTAGAAAATGAACACGGGTAGGGATGATTTCGATATTTAGTAATCACATGTGTTCATACCTTTGCCTTTTTTGCAATAGTATTAAAACATTTGATTTTCTACACTGTACACAAGTATTCCGGAATACAGACTAAAAGACCAATTGAAACATATGGTATTGTTTTGTCTCATCAAAAGAATGGCCAACGTCGATATAGGTATCTTGAATTAAGGAGGGATAAATCCTACTTTGTATTCAAACAAATGTTATTGAAGTTAAAACTGATATCATCAAGATGCTTGATTACTTGATTGACAAAATATTTGTTACGTTTAGAGAAAGTGCTTTTCAACAAATTATCCGCATTCCCATGGGAACCGACTATGTACCTCTTTTTATCGATTTGTAATTTTTTTCTTATGAGGCAGACATCATATAGGAACTTAAGATAGCAGTTTTCCACAACTTTACTTTAACCTTTAAGATTGCATTTCTGTAAATATTGACAGTGCAATTTCCCATAGGAACTCCTTTTACGGCTAAAACTGTACCACTTTTACTATGAAGTTTTGAATAAAATCTTATCCTAGAATTGAAAGTTCATATGCACATTTCAAGGGTTAAAATATAGAGCTTTGCGGCATATTTTCAACGTTTATATGCCCTGATATTCTCACATTTTAAACTAAAACTAATTGTCGACCCCTACCTTGAATAAAAGGTTACCACAGATTTCAATATCAACAAATTTTACATGTATAATTACTGGTAACATTCCCAAGTTATGTCTCTATGAGATGGAACACAGAGATCATAACTGGGAACCAGTATGTAAACAACATTAATTGTCTATGAATATTCTAAATCTCCCCAAAAGAGGCGTGGTTTGAGAAACAGCTGTATTTACAAAGTGCAACCTTAAAGAGGATGTTCTCTCACTAAATAATTCAAAATTTTGTGACCATGAGGGTCGTTAAAAAACAAAACATAATGACAAAAGAAATTATTTCAGCTTCCAAATGTAAACTTTCCATTTATATGTACCTACACGCCAGCAGCGCCTGCATAAGGAGTATATATCTCTCAATTGCAACGTTATTACCGGGTTTGTATTTCCTTTTATGATCTTTGTTAAAGAGGATTGCTGCTCACAATGACGCTAATAAACCAAGTATTTCAAATGGTACAACTGTTATCATCCCTACGTAAAATGTACGGACGCCATCGCGGTTGTTTGGCCGTTATGGAATAGCCGTTAAGCAGATGATAGCAGATATGTTCCTTATTTCGTATTCACTTTTCATGAATGTGACCTACCAAATACGACTTAGTTTCGGGTTTGTAATAATTTGAGCAACACAACGGATGCCACATGTGGAGCAGGATCTGCATACAATTTTGGAGCCCCTGATATCACCTGGTTTTTTTAAGGAGTTCGTGTTGCTTAACCTTTATTTTTAGTTGTGTTTTGTGTATTATTATATGGCTGTTTGTCCTTTTTTGATGATTTATGAGTTTAATTGTTCATCTGGTATCTTTTGTCCATATTTCAGTGCTAATAATACTGTGTTTTTTCACTCAAAACTGTTGATTGATGATGTCCAATAAAGAATTAAAGACTATTTTTTTAAGATATTGAAGTAATGAAAGGGAGATTCTGACAACCGTCTTTCTACATTAAAAACAAAGAGACAAGGATATCTTCAACAATAGATACATGACTATAACATACGTAAATCTCTCAAATTCAGGGAAATTTGGTATTGAGTAGACACTATTTTCAAGCATGTAATAATAGTACTGTAATGATCCAATGATAAAACGTTTCATCAACTTCACTATGAGTGAAAAACGTGATTAGTTTCCAGTATTACATTTTGGTACATAAAGTATAATCTAACAAACGACCTTAGCAATTATAGTTCACCTTATGACTTTAACATTTACCATAACCCATGCCGTTATTGTGAGGTATAAAAGGTCCTGACATAATAATATGTGAAACATTTCAAAGTAACAACAAACGGCGAGATTAATGAAAAACAATATTGAAAAAAATTAGTGTGAGGCATAAAAGGTCCTGACATAAAAATATGTGAAACAATTCAAACAAACAACCAACGGCGAGATTAATGAAAAAACATTGAACAACAAAACAGTATAACATACATTTACCAAATATAATTTCTAAATCACAGGCTCCTGATAATATTATCCAAGTGAATCTGTCCCTGGATCGTATTCTGTGTCTGTTTTAACGTATTGAGTATCGCATTGCATTATTATCTATCGGTATGTTGTTTATGGTATTGTATATACATAGCATGTCTTAAACACACTTTTGAACTTTAGGTCCTCAGTGCTGTTCAACTTTGTACTTGTTTTGGCTTTCAAACTTTTGTATCTGGGTGTCACTAGCTAGTCTGGTGTTGACAAAACGCATTTCTGGCGTATTTAATTTTAAACCTGGTGCCTTTTGTTAGCAATCATTCGTGTGTTTCTTTGTCCAATGTGTTCTCCTTTTTATTTTTACTGTAGTCCTGTAATGTTATGTTGTCATTTTAATGGTATATTTAACATTGCCATTAAAGCAGGAGGTTTGGCATGCCACAAAACCAGGTTCAACCCACCATTTTTTTTTTAATGTCCTGTACCAAGTCAGGTATATGGCCATTGTTATATTATAGTTCGTTTCAGTGTGAGTTACATTTTAACGTTGAGTTTCTGTTGTGTCGTTTGTTTCTTTTTATATTTGAGTGTGAATTCACATTACTATAAGACGTTTTACTGTACTTTTCTATCACAAATTCATGTATTTAGTTTTCATGTTATATTAGTTATTCTCATCGGATTTTGTCTAATGCTTTGTTCGTTTCTGTGTGTGTTACATTTCAAAGTTGTGTCGTTGTTCTCCTGTTATATTCAATGCGTTGTAACCCGGATTTGTTTTGTTTTTTTTCTATCGATTTATGAGATGTAAACAGCGGTATACTACTGTTGCCTTTATTGAAACGTTATCCTGAATATATGGATCTAAATAAACTTTTCATAGTTACCAGAATTGTTGTACGTCAGACGCACGTCTTCAAAAGGGTCATATTACAATCAAAAAGATTAAAGATAAAATAATATAGGAAGTTGAGCATTAAAGAAGAAAAAATAAAATGAGTTGCAAATTATAGTTAGATTAATATATTCCTTGGGTACAAATCCTCAGTATTTCAAATAATTAACAGTTTTGAAAAGGGCTAATTCATCATAACGACCATATAAATGATAATGCATGTCAACACAGAAGTGCTGACTACTATGATTGTGATACTCTCTGGATGACAAACACAACCAGTAGTTGCATGTAAAGAAGTGGTAGTAATTAAATTTATCATAGGTAACAGGATTTAAATTGTGTACACAAGACGCGCAGTTTGTCTACAAAGACTCAGCAGTGACGCTCTAAAAAATATGTTTAAAAGGCCAAATAAAGTACGAAGAGCATTGAGCAATCAACGTTCCTTAAAGTTTTCCAAAAATAACTTGCATATGATATTCTTATCCTTTGGTATAAATCCTCAGTCAGTATTTCGAACAATAAATTCGTAATTATGACAATATCAATGATCATGTAGTGTTGACTACTTGGCTGGTGACACTATCGGTGATAAAAAAAACTCTTTCAGTCGCATCTATCCATTGAATGTAAATAAACTCATAATATATACCAGGATTGTAATGTTGTACTCGTTCCGTCTACAAAAGCCTAATCAATCAAAGAAAAAAAAATACGATAGTAAGGTGCATTGAGAACACAAAACTCCTTAACTTTTGACTTCACAAATACAGCTAAGGAAATCTATTCACGGGTCAGAACATCCTTGAGTTTTAAAAAATCCAAATACCACATACATCAAAATGGACGAAGGGACTTTCAGCGATTTTATCTCATGTCATTAGAACGTAGGATAAATGCAGGCTTTTAAAATTCATTTAATGGCATCTTAAATCATATAATTTGAATACCACATATTCTGTGTGATTCTCTCTTATTATCTTGTAAATTTTATATTTATATAATATATCAGAAAATGTGATACGGTCACATCAAGAGAGTGATAAAGATTACAACTAAATAGAAAAGTGAAATTTTGTAGCATAGAAAAAATATCTTCGTTTTGGTTTAATCATGTATTTGTCTTCTTTTAGTGGCATTATTTTTACCCTGTCCTGTATTAATCTCTTACTTTTACTATTATGTTGGTACAGAGGTGACAATTTTCAAGAAGTAAAACATATTCTATCTAAAAGTAAATATCACTATCGTATTTGCACCATAGTAATGTTTGAATTGGTTTTGGGCTTGGCGCTGGCAAACATATATAAAACCATATCATTCTTTATGCGCCTATTCCAAATTATATAACAGCCTGTTATTAAGTGGTTGTCGTTTGTTTCTGTAAATCATATTTTTTTTTTCCGTTTATAGTCTTGTAGGCCGCTCTTGTTGTTGTTTTTTTCACTTCAAATAATCTACCTTCGTCATTTCGGGGCCTTTAAAAGCTTACTTCTAGTATGTAGTATAAGTTTTACTCATTGTTGAAGTTCCTACGGTGATCTATAGTTATTGATAAAATTGACGGTATTAATTTTCTTGCACCAGATGCGCATTTCGACAATACATGTCTTTTCAGTGATGCTCGTGGCCAAATATTAAACTATACGTTATGTGGTCTGTGGTTTAGAGTTTTTTTCATAAGCATAGAAAACGATTGCTCTCTATCTATTTGCAGGATGATTTAGGGAAAAAAGTCTTTAAACATCCCTCCTTTTTTCTGTTTCCCATATATCTTTTAAAGTTATTATGTACGTACACTTATAAATCGAACCACAATTGATTATATTATGTAATGACTTCGATATAACATGCATAACTGTGAATGAACTTTTGAATGTCGGTTAGGAATTTTAAATGAAAACATTACAAAAATGATGTTGCACTTTCTACCAGAATAATGCATACACACCAATACTTATATCCTAAACGAAATTGATGTAAATATGAAATTCTCGTGTGAAGAAAACGATGAACAAAACATGTCTACCAAGACTATAGTGCATACATACAGACACTCTAGCTCGAAGGTAAAATACTCAGCACGCTTGTTATGTCTTATACTTGTACTTTTAATTTTGACACTAAACCTGCATATAATTTCCAAACTAAAATTCATGTAATGACGTCTTTCGTGAAAATCACTGTTAAGTCGTAATTTTACAATATATCATTTGAAAGATAACCAGCTGTTATTTAAATATAAGCATAAGTTTATGTTAAGATACTTTTTATGTATTATGTAAACATTATCATTGCAAAAATGATACCTAAAATCTCGATTTCGATCAGGATTTAATAGACAAGACGTTAACCTCACATTCTTGTTTGTATGTCTGAACCACAGGATCAATAACACTACTAGTTAAGCTAAGTTCACACTGCCGATCAGACCAACTCGATCAATCCCGATCAAGACAAATTAAGCGATCGGGAGCCTGGTCTGACTTAATCGACAAGAATGTTGGGGATGGCCTACCTTGGTCGTCATCGATCTGTTTTTCTACCCGAGAGTTTTCGATATGTACAAAACATTCGAGTTAGGATCGAGAAGCCAGTAACTCGAAAAGAGATTGAGAATTTGTCGAGGAGTGGTCGAATTAATCGGGAAAGGATCGTGTAGAGATTGAGTGTGGTCGGAATACAAATAGTTTACCGATCAGTACTCGATCATTTGCAGCTGATGACTAATTTAGCTTTCAACGTTAGTTTTTAAGAACATCCATGATATATTTTACCTGTTTAATAGGCTATTTTTGTTTGACTGTCCGTATTTTCCGTTTGCCCAGAATTTTATTTAGTATAAAAATTAGAAGATTTGGTATAATTGCAACTCTCCACATGAGACCAAATGACACAGAAATCAACAGCTATATGTCACCGTACAGTCGAATGTTTACAAACACTTTTTTCAGACGCATTTTGACGCAATTGTATAAAAACAAATTGAGACGAAAGACAAATGAGTTTTATTTGAAATCGTGAAAGATATATATGTAAACAGTTTCAGAAAAGGTATCCTCCGGCAGATTGCAATTCCATTTTTGGCCAATTTTTGGGAAAAATAGTGAAATCTTTACCCCCTTTTTGCAATATTATTAGTAAAAACATGCAGGTTGTTGTCATGGAAACACCAAAATAAAAAAAATATAATGAACCATTCAACTACTGGGTATCACATCTGTGAAAATTACTGATTACATACATACATGCATACACATATGTGACATAAACAATGTATGTTATGCATGTGTACACAAAGTATTTAGTTGGTCAATTTAGAGGATCCTTATGTAGGATTTTTGGATTTAATTGTATACAATGACAATATGCTGTTTTACACAAAGTAGATGGTTTTTTTTAATTATTTTTGCAGTTTGAAAATGAAATATCTAATTTGTATTATATTTAAACATTCTCCTGTAGAAATTCGCAACGTGCCTGTTCCTTTGTAATTTCTTCTAAGCCAAATTCCTGATTTATTCGAAGCTAGTACGTTCAAGATGCTGGATGTCGTAGACGAAAGTAGCCTACCTGGCTGTAAAGGTCCTGATAGTAAGTATCCAAGCTTTGACTTCACCGCGATCGGTCCATCTCCTCGTATTACTTTGTCTTCGATAAAATTCCAATAGTAGTCGGCACCAATAAGTAATGATATCTCAAAATAGTCGTCTTTGATAACTGGATGAGCGAGTCTTAATCCTTTTAGATAATCCATATTTAGGTTAACGTACCGCATATGAGTATGTATTGGAATTGCTATAGTGGAAACAATAAGGACTTCAATCGGACTTTTACGACTATTTTCGGTTTCGATATATACGGTGGTTGTGCGTAGTTCTCTCGTGCATGCACAACTTCAATTCCTCCAGTTTTGAAATTCAATTTCTTCGCTAGATCATCTGTTAAAAAAGATCTGTGTGCACCTTCATCAAATAAAACATTCGTATCCATAGATATATAACCTGACCATACAGGATATATCGTCGTTTTTAATAGCATATTTGTACGCATATGTGTCGATGAATGCAAAACTTTCGTATCTTCCTGGTTTTCAGTGGCATTGATAAGATAGACGGGTGTTCATGTATATTGCTTTTTATGAATGCTAAACCTTCTCTGTTAACATTGTTAATTGCATTACATAAGCTGGAATGATGTCTCTGGTTGCAGTGTCGACACGTTCGTTTCGATTGACACTCATTGACATGATGATTTCCTAAGCAGTTAAAGCATAAATTATCACGAATTACGGTAGACATTCGGACTCTGTTATCACTAATATTGGTACAGTTTGTTGGCGCATGTATCTCTTTACGAAAAACTCATGGTCTCTCCGTTATATTCCGGGGTTGTCTCTTGGCATTGTGTGCTGTGTTTTTTCGCGGTAACTATTCCTGTATGAAATGTACATGTAAATGCGGTTGTGAAGAGACGTTCTGAAGACTCGAGATATGTATCTGTATTTTTTTCCCCGTCTCCATGATTTGAATTTCGTTAAGTATACTCTTCCTCAAATCTTTGAAATTCCTACTCGATGGTCCGTGTTATCTTGCTAAGTTTTGGTGTATTTCTGCGGGTAACTTGTTCAGAATAACCGTTACAAGTAGTGAACCATAAGTATCTGTAGTCTGTTCGAGTGACTCTAGACCTCGTACGTAAGTTTCAGTTTTGTCATAATAATTGCGGAGGCTTACTAAATTATGCATCGGTGGCGAAATCTCAAGTAGAGGTTGCATATAAGTTTGTATTAAAGTATGTATCTGTCCATACCTCTATTGTAACAGCGAAATAGCTTTGCCGTAGTTAGTGTTTGTCATAGCAAAACCTGATATGGTCTGAAACGCTTAGCCTTGAAGTTTTTGGATGTCGCTGAGTGTTGGATTTGTGTAAATAGATGTCTCATATGAATCCCAAAAGGATTGCCAATTTAGAATATTCCCTTTAAAAAGTTAATTTTCGTATCCAAAACCTTTCCCGAGTGAGTCTATTCTCCCTAGACCAAGTAGAGTTGTGGTCAATGATTGTAATGGTCAGTCGATTGAGATCTGCCTCAGTGTGGCATGGGGATCTTAAATGTCGACTGAGAGGGAGGTCTGGCTTACATTGGTAGTCGCTACGCTGACCGTTCATTTGTTTGTGAAACGGCTGTTCTGACTCGCCAACATACTGTTTGCCACATTTACACTGTAGGGAATACATTTTTTTAGACAACATTTGAAGTCTTGCAAAACATTGCAAAATATGGTGTATTCTGTACCAGTGGAGTGACTGTTAAAAGTCTGGGTATCCAGTATTTGTTTTGCAAGTGATATATATAACTTGTCTAAACATCAACCCAACAATGTGAGATCTGGAAATTTGCTTTCGAAAATTGTTTGTTCTTCCCTCGCCGGGATTCGAACTCATGCTTCTGAGATATCGTGACACCAAATCGCCTGCACTTTATTTGGCGCTAAACCACTCGACCACCTGGTCTTCACAAAAATAAAGCTTTCGGTGGCCGGCTGTTACCTTTCCTCGTTAGTTTTTATCTAGCGTCGTGATACAGTACATAATATATAAGGCATGAAGATGGAATAGTTACAGATCAGCTGAAATATCTATATTAAAGGATCCTACATATTAATAAATATGCATGACGTTATTATTAGTTTTTATTGACTCTGAACTAGCTTTCAGTAACTGTGAGTACTCTCTGATCTGTACATTGTGTCTCTTGTGTTTTAAGTGCTTGTATGTTTTAAAAATCCTATTCAACTGATGCTTATAGTTTGTTCTTGTGTTTTACTGTTACATCACTGCCAAAGGCTAAGGTTGGGTTAGGGCTTAGCGCCAGCAAACATGTTTTTCCGTGTATGGTCCTGTAGGCCGCTAATGTTGATTTTTTTCACTTCAAATGATCTACATTCGTCATTTCGAATTCGGGGCCTTTAAAAGCTTACTTCTAGTATGTGGTATGAGTTTTACTCATTGTTGAAGTTCCTACAGTGATCTACAGTTATTTAAAAACTGTACGTTATGTGGTCTATTATTTAGATGGGTTTTTTTCATTAGCACACGATTGCTCTCTATCTATTTGCAGGATGATTTAGGGAAATCGAACCATAATTTACTATGTTATGTAATGACTTCGATATAACGGCCCAACTGTGAATTTACTGTTGAAGGTCGGTTATAAATTTTTAATGAAAAAAAAACTGAAATACTGTTGCACTTTCTACCAGACTAGTGCATACACACCAATAATTATATCCTAGATGAAATGATTGTAAAATATTAAATTCTCGTGTGAAGGAAACGATGAACGGAACCTGTCTACCAAGACTGGTGCATAACACAGACACTTTAGCTCGAAGAAAAATTCTCAGCTCGCTTGTTTTATTTCTTATACTTGTACTTTTAATTCTGACGCTAAATCGGGATAATTTCCTGAATAAAATTAATGTAATGACGTCTTTCGTGAAAATCAATGTTAAGTCTTAATTTTATCATTTGAAAGATAACCAGCTGTCATTTATATATAAGTACAAGTTTATGTTCAGATAAGTTTTTTGTATTATGTAAATATTATTAGTGCTCAGCGTATCCAAAAAAATACCTAACATATTTCTATCTGCGTCTTGTGAACCAAGGTATGGAACTCACATGGATAATGAGCCTTTACGTAAAACAGTTTCAAAGACTTTGATTTCAGATTTGTTGTTACTGAAATATTTGCATTTGCATCCACTTAATACATTTGTTTTTGTACAAGATGATGTATGAATTGCAATTTGTATGTATTTATGCAAAAATAAATATCAAAGGCACAAGGCTTATCATTTGGTATGCCACACGCTAAATGATAAGTTATAAAGCACAGAGTTTGACCGTGTACATAACGTCAAATTATCCAACAAAAAGTACGAGGTTGACCAGTTATTGAGTTGTAAAATTCAAAGACCGAAATATAAACTAGTGTACATTGACTACTTATATATACAGCAACTAGTTGTGTTTATTTCATAAATATAGTAACACTGCTATATTTTGTACAATGTCAATTTCATTACAGAACACTTTCTCCACAATTAAGGGTTTATCAAGGGATGAAAATAAGTTTGATATTTGTGTTACGATTTACATAGACATCAAAGTATTAGTTTAAGTTGCAGTATAAACACAATATTAGGTCAATGACATAAAAATATAAACTTTGTTGTACTCGGCACAACACTGAGAAAGTTTCTCAGCTTCATACAAAAAAGTTTATATTTTTCTGACATTGACCTAATATTGTATATTTATCCTGCAATTAGCCATCTATTGTACAAATAACAGGTATACAAATAAATTTTTGCTTTATTTGTACTTTCGGCGGAAATGAATTTTTGGAAAAAATACCGTCTACCGTTTAAAGAGGATGGCTATTCCTTCAGAACGATTATGCTTGGCCCTGCTGAATAGGTGCCTCCCCGAACTCAAACAAGGGAAAAATATGGTTCTGTTAGCGTTGATTCGAGCCTGTGGTTGGTTGGTAACTTATGGATCGAACGGCGCCTGATGTTTGGACAGTATAGTACACTGATGCAAGAGTTGGAGCGGGAATCTGCCGGTGATTTCGTTAGATTCATACAGAGGGAGCCTGGCATGTTTCAAGAGCTTTCTCTAAGAGTCACATCACAGTGGCACAACAGTCGTACGACAGTGGCACGACAGTGACACGCGCATCCCATGACATGAAAACCTGAAAAATAGCCCAAAACAACTCACAATTGTCGTACGATTATCGCACGACTGTCACACGACCGACTTGCGAAAAACCCACGACAGTACAATTCCATTTTTTTTTATGTCTTGTTCTCATCGTGGAACCATCGTGAACATGTTGTAGCTGATGTGACCACTCCAAATATTTTTTTAAGATTTTGCACGACAGTACCACGACAACTATTTAATAGTTCTTTCACGACAAAAAATCTTACGATCTGTTGTGACCGGGGCTTTAGTTTAAGTAAACAGGGACATGAAAAGCACAATTTTGTGTCAGAGTATGGCTACTTTTACTTACGTTCTACATTGGAGGGAGTAATTGGTGGTGTGACACTATAAGCAGATCAAATTAACGCAGATTTTCGTATTTTCATATCAACTCCGTGTAGTGATGAAACGAGAAATGTCTATCCATGCAAGAAATAGATAATAAGACACAACCATGCATAAGAGAAATAAATTTTCAAAACGTGGCAGGTGTGTCATGCGACCATGTCGCAGCTGTTTATTTAAAAAAACCTCAGTACTGGACAGCAAGAAAGAATCAGAAAAATGCTATGTAATAAAACCCATTCTACTAAAGGTAGCCTCCCCAACCGCCCCAACACAAAAAAAAACATTAAAAAAATACAAAAGACACTATTAATGTATGTACGTCTCAATCCAAATTATCTATGCGTACATTATAAATTGCTGACATCACGAATATATACTGTACAAGTAAGTTATAAAATATGACAAGCAACAAAATACATGTATATACAAATAAACGAATGTTCATAACAAGATAAGATAATTTTATTAACCAATCATGGTGCCCAAAATTTGAGCTATACAATCAAATGAATTACAAAATAAAGCACAGAAAATGATTAGAATGATTAAAGTACAATTAAACAAAAAACCACATGAATACACATTTACACTAATTAACCTGATATAAACCAAGTTATTGACAAAACATAGTTGTTATGGGTGCCACTGTGACCTGGAGAAATTACATAAATCTTTAGGATAGTTCTAGGTCTATGGGAGACAACTCCAGATCAATTTTAATTTATATATATATATATATATCTAATATATATTTTTCTTCTATTTATTTATTAACATGTAAGTGTTAGTACACCATTATCAAACTGACGAATGCATTGGTTCATGCCTGGAGAGAAACTTTATTTGAACCTTTGTTTATTATTTTTAATGGTAAATACACTGACACATAGCATTTTACACTACAGACAGTTTGTTTAATCACTCGAAAAAAATCAGACATACTCGAAAAAGCCCGGACTACTCTCGAAAAAACCTGATCATAAAGAAATTAATTTAGTCTCAAAATGTTGTTTTAAATGCAAAAACAAGACTTTTTGTAAAGTGTCTGTATTTCTAAGGATATATAGATTCAATGTATGCATTTCCTTCAACATTATCTGTGTTATGTTTATAAAAATGGCTTTATTCTGTATTTTCTGAATAAAAGCAGCTGAAGGATTATTTTAACTTTTTTAAACGAAAAATAATGTCGGGTTATTACTATCTTTCTATATCAAATACTATCATACATAATATAACTTTGTATATCAAAAACTCAAGCGTCTATTTCACGTCTTTTTAGAGATAAAGTCTGTTTGTTAAATTTTTTTTTCATATTCACTCGAAAAAAAAGTGGTCACACTCGAAAAAGCCCGATCAAATCACTCGAAAAACCACGATCCTAGCCGGACACTATACCTACCGTGAAGTTATTATAAGCTAATTGGCAAACATGAAGGAATCGCACGAACTCTAGGAGGAGCGAGACAGGGTACGTGGACAGGGAAATGATCCCATGCTATGGATGTATCTAGCATCATGTGAATTTACACTTATTTACGGTTAAAATACAGATCAGAAGACATATCTGGTATTTAGAGATTAAAGACCGCGAAAACGTGTTGACACTGACAGATCATATTGGTCAACCAATTAGTGAGGCAACCGTAAACCTCATTTAGTGTCGATTGTAGTTGTTATTCATAAAAAAAAATCTGTTTTTGACGTTTTTGGGAACAGAGCACTGTACAACACAAATATATATCGCCATAGCTTTATATGGCAAAACGGTTAAACCTTTTGGTGTACTTGGCTCTGGTAACTCTTGGGCCTTCAATTTGTAATATATTTCGCATTTTCGTTTTTTATAACTGATACAGGAGTCCGTTAAGTATTATGACAGCTTTAGCTGGCACTTATGGTAGAAGCATCGTTTTTGGAATAAAGAACGATGACTCTCTCTACACGACCAACCTGAAAAGTTTCGTTACTCTCGTTAAAGCTCGTACGATTTTTTTTTAATGGCGGTCGAATTTAACGTTTCAACGCGAACTTGAAAAAACGGGACAGATCGGAATAATTTCGATGTTATATACGACATGAATTTTTATTTGTTTACAAAAACAAGAATTCAGAAATTTTGGTAACTTGTTTAGTTTATTTAAATTTTATTGTACCACGGAAATTACCGAAGTTAAGACAACATCTGACACCATGTTTCTTCTGCTTCAACTTTCCATTATCAGTGAGGTCGAAGCAAATTACCTCAACAATCCCAGATACTTCATTTACAAGTCACAAAATCATAATTAATGATAACATATTTAGCGTAAAAGTTCCGTCCAGCCATGGGAACACAGAAAAAACATCTGCAAGCAATACATTTCGGGATTTTTTTATAATGGCCATGCGGCATGCGGGGTAAGCTCGGGTGCACTGGTTGACCATGGCTACTTATGTTCATCTGCCACATAATTCCCCATATCCAGGAACAGTGATAATGACGTTGGTTATACTGTTGAATGTAATCACGGTTATTCATGTAGCCCACAGACTAATTCAAAACTTAACAAAAGTTTAAAACAAAAAAAAAATATTCAAATAATTCACAATCTTCTAATTCTGTTCTTCCTTTGGTAAACTCTCAAAAAATCTTTTCATTGATTATGTCACGTATCAGATATCTACTTATACAGTCCCAGGAGATGGAAACTTTTGTTTTCTCTCTCTAGGTTTAATCATGCAAGGAGACTTGAGTCTGAGTAGTACATTTAGTACTGTATATATTGTATGCTCCCATATTGTCCAAAATTGGATTTTATGGGAAGATGGAGTTATTATGATAACCCATGATAATACCATGACTTTGATAGGTATATACCATGGACGTCAAGTTGGTTACCTATTCCCTATTCCCTATTCGTTACCTATTCCCTATTCCCTATTCGTTACCTATTCGTTACCTATTCCCTATTCCCTATTCGTTACCTATTCGTTACCTATTCCCTATTCCCTATTCGTTACCTATTCGTTACCTATTCCCTATTCCCTATTCGTTACCTATTCGTTACCTATTCCCTATTCCCTATTCGTTACCTATTCGTTACCTATTCCCTATTCCCTATTCGTTACCTATTCGTTACCTATTCCCTATTCCCTATTCGTTACCTATTCGTTACTTATTCCCTATTCCCTATCGTTACCTATTCGTTACTTATTCGATTTTTAATATCCTTCCCCCTTTTTAATTAATTATTATTCTTCTTCTTCCTCTTCTTCCTCTTCTTCCTCTTCTTCTTCCGCCACTTTAAAAATGAACTTATCCGCAGCATTTCTCCAAAACTACTTGTCAGATTTACTTAGGGTTTCATAAAATGTTAGACTAATATGTCTAGGTGAGCCATCAATCGCTCATTTGTGCATTGGGGTCTATTAAGGGGTATTTTGGGGGGCAGAAAGAAGGGAGGGGTTTACTATAGAACCCTATGGGATTTTATTTTCTAAAATTTTCAAATGAATATAACTTGAAAACTGTAAGTGATAGATACATGCAGTCTTCAGAAATGATTAAAGGACAATAACACAAATCAAATGAAATATAGGGGAGTCCCTGGGGGGGTCATCCCTACCCTCTTCCATTCGAGAATATGCTTTTAACTTGTAAACGGTCCAGATCCCCACCCCTAAACCATATATATTCTTGTATGGGACAATAAAACTAATCAAATGAAATTAAATAAAAGTTCCTGGGGGTCACCCCACCCCGTTCAATTTGAGAATGTACTATTATCTTGTAAACGGTCCAGATCCCCACCCCTAAACCATATATGTTCTTGAATAGGACGATAAAACAAATCAAATGAAATTAAATGGAAGTCCCCGGGGGTCATCCCCACCCCATTCAATTTTAGAATGTGCTATTATCTTGTAAACGGTCCAGATCACCACCCCTAAACCATATATATTCTTGTAGGGGACAATAAAACTAATCAAATGAAATTAAATGGAAGTTCCTGGGGGTCACCCCCACCCTGTTCAATTTGATAATGTACTATTATCTTGTAAATGGTCCAGATCCCCACCCTAAACCGTATATTTTCTTGTAGGGGACAATAAAAAAAATGAAATGAAATAAAAGGAAAGTCCCTATGGGGGTCACCCCACCCCCTCTTTTTTGAAAACTTATAAACGGTCAACATCCCCACCCCTAAACTATATATATTCTTGTAAGGGACAATAAAACTAATCAAATGAACTTAAATGGAAGTTCCTGGGGGTCACCCCCACCCCGTTCAATTTGAGAATGTACTATTATCTTGTAAATGGTCCAGATCCCCACCCCTAAACCATATTTTCTTGTAGGGGACAATAAAACAAATGAAATGAAATAAAAGGAAAGTCCTAGGGGGTCAGCCCACCCCCTCTTGTTTGAAAACTTGTAAACGGTCAACATCCCCACCCCTAAACTATATATATTCTTGTAAGAGACAATAAAACTAACCAAATGAAATTAAATGGAAGTTCCTTGGGGTCACCCCCACCCTGTTCAATTTGAGAATGTACTATTATCTTGTAAATGGTCCAGATCCCCACCCCTAAACCATATATGTTCTTGTAGGGGACAATAAAACAAATAAAATGAGATAAAAGGGAAGTCCTGAGGGGGTCATCCCACCCCCTCTTGTTTGAAAACTTGTAAACGGTCAACATCCCCACCCCTAAACCATATATATTCTTGTAGGTGACAATAAAACAAATAAAATGAAATGTAGGTAAAGTCCCTGGGGGTCACCACCACCCCCTCCTGTTTGAATACTTGTAAATGGTTGAGATCCCCACCAGTAAGCCATATATATTCTTGTATGGGACAAAAAAATCAAATCAAATGAACATGGGACCATATGAATTGCGAGTTATGGGAGCTTTGTTTGGGAGACTTCGTAACAGCATCCTGTTACAATTACTTCTTGTTGTTTATACTCTTATATCTGGTACTAGTTCTAAATTTGTTGAGGTAAAATGATCTTTTTATGACCTATCTATATGTGTTTGTGCTCAACCGATCCTTTTACTTTATGTTCGAGACTCATTTGTTCCTTATTTGATTTTTATACGTTCTACCTTTTAACTGCTTTATGTCCGTATGTTTGAAGATGGATCTTGGTTCGAAGGGATGAAATCACCGTGTTAGCGCTTGCATAAAAAAAAAAGATGTGGTATAATTGCCAATGAGACAACAACCCACAATAGACCAAAATGACACAGAAACTATCAACTATAGGTCAATGTACGGCCTTCAACAATGAGCATAGCCAAAACCGTGTAGTCACCTATAAAAGGCCCAGATATGACAATTTCAAACAATTCAAACAACAAAACTAACGGCCGTATTTCATATACAAAAAAATAACGGAAAACAAATATGTAACACAAAAACAAACGATAACTACTTAATTTCAGGCTCTTGTCTAGGGAGAGGCACATACTAACATAATGTGGTGGGGTTAAACATGTTAGCAGGATGTACATCGTTTCGGAGCATGCTATTACCTTGTTTAATTCGTTCCATCATTCGCTTATAATTCGCTTATAATACGTGTATCATACGTTGCACCTTTTAAAACATGATTTTCAATTGCTTTGTTGTCTCTGGTGGTAGATTTGGGTTCTTAGGGGTGATATAACTCTATAAGCGCATATGTACCCGTTCCAGCGCTCGAATAATACCCTGTTACTTATTCGTTCCTTATTCGCTTTTAATGCGCGGGGTAAGTATACGTTGCACCTTGAAATAAATCGTTTTTTAATTGTGTTCATGTCTCTGGTGGTAACAATGTGTTCTTAGAGAAGAAATGACCCTATTAGAGCGCATGTACCCGTTCCAGCGCTCGGTTAATACCCTGTTACCTATTCGTTACCTATTCATTTATAATACGTTTGTTGTACGTTGCACCTTTTAGAAAAGGATTTTCACTCGTGTTCATGTCTCTGGTGGTAACAATGTGTAATTAGAGACGAAATGACCCTATTAGCATGTATGTACCCGTTCCAGCGCTCGGATAATACCCTGTTACTTATTCGTTCCTTATTCGCTTTTAATGCGCGGGGTAAGTATACGTTGCACCTTGAAATCAATCGTTTTTTAATTGTGTTCATGTCTCTGGTGGTAACAATGTGTTCTTAGAGAAGAAATGACCCTATTAGAGCGCATGTACCCGTTCCAGCGCTCGGTTAATACCCTGTTACCTATTCGTTACCTATTCATTTATAATACGTTTGTTGTACGTTGCACCTTTTAGAAAAGGATTTTCACTCGTGTTCATGTCTCTGGTGGTAACAATGTGTAATTAGAGACGAAATGACCCTATTAGCATGCATGTACCCGTTCCAGCGCTCGGATAATACCCTGTTACTTATTCGTTCCTTATTCGCTTTTAATGCGCGGGGTAAGTATACGTTGCACCTTGAAATCAATCGTTTTTTAATTGTGTTCATGTCTCTGGTGGTAACAATGTGTTCTTAGAGAAGAAATGACCCTATTAGAGCGCATGTACCCGTTCCAGCGCTCGGTTATTACCCTGTTACCTATTCGTTACCTATTCACTTATTATACGTTTGTTGTACGTTGCACCTTTAAGAAAAGGATTTTCACTTGTGTTCATATCTCTGGTGGTAACAGTGTGTAATTAGAGATGAAATGACCCTATTAGCATGCATGTACCCGTTCCAGCGCTCGGTTAATACCCTGTTACCTATTAGTTACCTATTCGTTACCTATTCACTTATAATACGTTTGTTGTACGTTGCACCTTTTAGAAAAGGATTTTCACTTGTGTTCATGTCTCTGGTGGTAACAATGTGTAATTAGAGATGAAATGACCCTATTAGCGTGCATGTACCCGTTCCAGCGCTCGGTTATTACCCTGTTACCTATTCGTTACCTATTCACTTATAATACGTTTGTTGTACGTTGCACCTTTTAGAAAAGGATTTTGAATTGTGTCCATATCTCTGGTGGTAACAATGTGTTCTTAGAGATGAAATGACACTATTAGCGCGCATGTACCCGTTCCAGCGCTCGGTTAATACCCTGTTACCTATTCGTTACCTATTCGTTACCTATTCACTTAGAATACGTTTGTTGTACGTTGCACCTTTTAGAAAAGAATTTTCAATTGTGTCCATGTCTCTGGTGGTAACAATGTGTACTTAGAGATGAAATGACCCTATTAGCGCATATGTACCCATTCCAGCGCTCGGTTAATACCCTGTTACCTATTCGTTACCTATTCGTTACTTATTCGCTTTATATACGTTTGTTGTACGTTGCACTTTTAAGAAAAGGATTTTTACTTGTGTTCATGTCTCTGGTGGTAACAATGTGTAATTACAGATGAAATGACACTATTAGCGTGCATGTACCCGTTCCAGCGCTCGGTTAATACTCTGTTACCTATTCGTTACCTATTCGTTACCTATTCGTTACCTATTCACTTATAATACATTTGTTGTACGTTGCACCTTTTAGAAAAGGATTTCCACTTGTGTTCATGTCTCTGGAGGTATCAATGTGTAATTAGAGATGAAATGAACCTATTAGCGTGCATGTACCCGTTCCAGCGCTCGGATAATACCCTGTTACTTATTCGTTCCTTATTCGCTTTTAATGCGCGGGTTAAGTATACGCTGCACCTTGAAATAAATCGTTTTTTCATTGTGTTCATGACTCTGGTGGTAACAATGTGTTCTTAGAGAAGAAATGACCCTATTAGAGCGCATGTACCCGTTCCAGCGCTCGGTTAATACCCTGTTACCTATTCGTTACCTATTCGTTACTTATTCGCTTTATATACGTTTGTTGTACGTTGCACTTTTTAGAAAAGGATTTTTACTTGTGTTCATGTCTCTGGTGGTAACAATGTGTAATTAGAGATGAAATGACCCTATTAGCGTGCATGTACCCGTTCCAGCGCTCGGTTAATACCCTGTTACCTATTCGTTACCTATTCGTTACCTATTCACTTATAATACGTTTGATGTACGTTGCACCTTTTAGAAAAGGATTTTCAATTGTGTCCATGTCTCTGGTGGTAACAATGTGTTCTTAGAGACGAAATGACCCGATTAGCACGCATGTACCCGTTCCACCGCTCGGTTAATACCCTGTTACCTATTCGTTACCTATTCGTTACCTATTCACTTATAATACGTTTGTTGTACGTTGCACCTTTTAGAAAAGGATTTTCAATTGTGTTCATGTCTCTGGTGGTAACAATGTGTTCTTAGAGATGAAATGACCCTATTACCGCGTATGTACCCGTTCCAGCGTTCGGTTAATACCCTGTTACCTATTCGTTACCTATTCGTTACTTATTCGCTTTATATACGTTTGTTGTACGTTGCACTTTTTAGAAAAGGATTTTTAATTGTGTTCATGTCTCTGGTGGTAACAATGTGTAATTAGAGATGAAATGACCCTATTAGCGTGCATGTACCCGTTCCAGGGCTCGGATAATACCCTGTTACCTATTCGTTCCTTATTCGCTTTTAATGCGCGGGGTAAGTATACGCTGCACCTTGAAATAAATCGTTTTTTGGTTGTGTTTATGTCCCTGGTGGTAACAATGTGTTCTTAGAGACGAAATGACCCTATTAGAGTGCATGTACCCGTTCCAGTGCTCGGTTAATACCCTGTTACCTATTCGTTACTTATTCGTTACTTATTCGCTTTAGATACGTTTGTTGTACGTTGCACCTTTTAGAAAAGGATTTTCACTTGTGTTCATGTCTCTGGTGGTAACAATGTGTTCTTAGAGAAGAAATGACCATATTAGAGCGCATGTACCCGTTCCAGCGCTCGGTTAATACCCTGTTACCTATTCGTTACCTATTCGTTACCTATTCACTTATAATACGTTTCTTGTACGTTGCACCTTTTAGAAAAGGATTTTCACTTGTGTTCATGTCTCTGGTGGTAACAGTGTGTAATTAGAGATGAAATGACCCTATTAGCATGCATGTACCCGTTCCAGCGCTCGGTTAATAGCCTGTTACCTATTCGTTACCTATTCACTTATAATACGTTTGTTGTACGTTGCACCTTTTAGAAAAGGATTTTCACGTGTGTTCATGTCTCTGGTGGTAACAATGTGTAATTAGAGATGAAATGACCCTATTAGCGTGCATGTACCCGTTCCAGCGCTCGGTTATTACCCTGTTACCTATTCGTTACCTATTCACTTATAATACGTTTGTTGTACGTTGCACCTTTTAGAAAAGGATTTTGAATTGTGTCCATGTCTTTGGTGGTAACAATGTGTTCTTAGAGATGAAATGACACTATTAGCGTGCATGTACCCGTTCCAGCGCTCGGATAATACCCTGTTACTTATTCGTTCCTTATTCGCTTTTAATGCGCGGGGTAAGTATACGCTGCACCTTGAAATAAATCGTTTTTTGATTGTGTTCATGTCTCTGGTGGTAACAATGCTTGTACCCGTTCCAGTGCTCGGTTAATACCTGTTACCTATTCGTTACTTATTCGTTACTTATTCGCTTTAAATACGTTTGTTGTACGTTGCACCTTTTAGAAAAGGATTTTCACTTGTGTTCATGTCTCTGGTGGTAACAATGTGTTCTTAGAGAAGAAATGACCCTATAAGGGCGCATGTACCCGTTCCAGCGCTTGGTTAATACCCTGTTACCTATTTGTTACCTATTCGTTACTTATTCGCTTTATATATGTTTGTTGTACGTTGCACTTTTTAAAAAAGGATTTTTACTTGTGTTCATGTCTCTGGTGGTAACAATGTGTAATTAGAGATGAAATGACCCTATTAGCGTACATGTACCCGTTCCAGCGCTCGGTTAATAGAGGTTTCCAGATTTGCTACGTATCAGGTACGGTTGGTACGTAACACAACCGTTGGTGCTGTTTGGGAGGTTTCATTTAATGCATGAGATTATTGTATGTATCATGATAAAAATAGAGAAACAAAATTGCATATCAGTGATAAAAACCGTTATCTTTTATTTTATTACGATTTCACTGCTTCTAGAAAACCTTGCATGTGATTTTATACGATAAAAAATTTTCTGTGCCCAAGAGAATGCATCAAACAGTCCTTACTGGAACTGAGTTGCCTCGACCTTTATATTCTAAATATAGATTTGCGTTTCTGTATAGCTATTCTGTTTTTGTATATTAAGAAAAGGATTAGAATAAAATCTAATACTGAAATATAAATTGGAATAATTAGAAATTACTTAATAATATCTTACTTGAACCTTACTGGTGTCGTTAATGGCTACATAGACGGATCCAGGGGAAGGGGGGCTTGGGGACCTCCCCCCAATTTCGGGGATAAAAATGGTTGATCATATAGGGAATCACTGAAGCATGGATGGAGCGCCCCCCCCCCCCCTTTTATGAAAAGTTCTGGATGCGTCACTGAACTAGTACACGTGCTAATGGCAAAAATGAGTTCAAAATTGTGTTGATTTCTCATTAAAATAAATTTTTATTAATTAAGCTATCTTTTCGATCATTTGAGCAACATTTTTTCATAAAACGCAACACACATTGTAAAACTATCGATCTATCTTTTTACTTATATTTTGTCACTGAACTTTTAATAAAATTGTTGATTATATTAATTGTAAGAATATAAATTTTATAACACAAACGAAAACCATTTTTTGAGTAGAAATATTTATCATCACGATGTTACTTCATCGTGTCAGCTTATTATTATTATGTCACTAGATATTGTTATTACATTAATATTTGTAAATATTGTCGCGAGTAAAATTGCACATGCCTGCGAGTAGTATAATATAATCTACGAGGGGTAATATTAAACCAATATCCATCCATTAATCCTTTGGTCGTACAGCATTGCCAGAAAAACTTCATACAACACAGCCTATTTTGTTCACTGATAACAGCCATAATTTGACGCTATATTTACGCTTAGTCTAATGCAATATGAATATGTCTTTGTAACTCTTCGTAATGTTCTACGGAAAATACTGTGTTGCTATATAATGTCTTTTGCACCACTTACAACTGATTTATGGACTCAAAATTAAGGATCATTTTCATCGGTTGGTAAATTTTTCTTGTAATTTGGTTCAGGTTTATATGTACTAGTATCATGAATACGATATTACTTTTAAAAAATAGTTTAACTTCAGTTTTTCTGAGTTTTCTCTCTCGGCTTTCTGCGAAAAAGATATTAGAAAGGGCATGTTTCTAAAATTTATAGAGCATATTGATTTTATGAGGGTTTTTTTTATAAAGAAAAACTTTAAGCCCGACGGTAAAGATAATTTATGGAAAGCCAACGGGGTCAAAATTCTTAATTCGTAACTTGTCAAATCGTTACTTGTAACTGTGTAATTTCTAAATTGTTAATTCGTAAATTGTTAATTTGCAACTTCAAGTGTTAGTGTGAAATTCATAATGCTTAATTCGTAACTTGTCAATTTGTTACTTGTAACTGTGTAATTTCTAAATTGTTAATTCGTAAATTGTTAATTTGCAACTTCAAGTGTTAGTGTGAAATTCATAATGCTTAATTCGTAACTTGTCAATTCGTTACTTGTAACTGTGTAATTTCTAAATTGTTAATTCGTAAATTGTTAATTTGCAACTTCAAGTGTTAGTGTGAAATTCATAATGCTTAATTCGTAAATTGTCAATTTGTAACTTGCACCTTTGTAGTTTCAACATTCTTAATTGGTAAATTGTCAGTTTGTTACTTGTAACTGTGCAATTTTATAATGCTTCATTCGTAAATTGTCGATTTGTAACTTGTATCTTTGTATTAAAATTCAACATTCTGCATTTGTTAATTGTCAATTTGTAACTTGTAGATTTCAAAATTCTTTATTGGTAAATTGTCTTTTTGTATATTGATGTTTTGTAACTTGTAACATGTGATTTGTCGATTCGTGAATTGTCGATGTGTGAAATGTCGAAGTGTTAAATGTCATCGTTGTATTATGCTAACGATCATTATGACGACAGATGGCGTTCGGGTTCGTCTTCGGTGTATAATCCTCCTGTAAGTCGGAGTACCTCCATATGGAATATGTACCTAAGTAATTTTAATCCACTAATTACAGCAAATGCGTCTAAAAAAAGCAAAACAAAAATTGCATGTTTACAGGATCCCAGTTTTATTTTGTTTACTGATGTGGACTTTCGTTCGAAAACGGAAACTATATAAAAAAAAACCATCCCGAGTATTTGAGGCTCTCCTAGTTACGGGGTTAATAAAATATTCGTTGGTCAGTGGAATATTACTACGTACTGGATTATTCAGGTATATACACATGATAAGGAGATGTGGTAATAAACCGTATGATTGCCAATGAGACAACTATCCACCAACGCGAAGTACAAATAAAGTAGATGTAAGCAACTATAGGCAACCTACGGCCTTCATCAATGACAAAACCTTATACCATATAGTCGTTTTAAAAGGCTACATTATTACTGAAAACCTCAAGTACTAGTTGTAAACGATTTCTATTAATCATAAAATGCTATTATCGGACCATTTTATTCTGACAGGAAAGGGCTGACAAATATATTCTATTCTACTGTTGTCGGTTATATTGTCGGGTTGTTGTCTCTTTGACACATTCCTCATTTCCATTCTCAATTTTATGAATTAATATATATGCCTACTGAATTTTTCTGGTCAAGAAGCTTAAAAATTGCCGCTATCATATTTCCTACAATAAAAATGTACAACCAAAAAGACCAAAATATTCACGGGTCCCTCGATCTCAAAAGCTGCTTAATGCCCCGTACTCCCGATATGAACCCCACCTGGTGCAACACCTCCTTATAGCCCGGCAACCTTACTAAATCTCACATGTTGAGAATCGTTAATTAACTGAATCATAATTTCCTGTCGATATGTACATCTACATAGTATGTCCTTATTATCTACAAGGTTTCATGAAATTCTGTGGTGTGGTTTCAGAGGAGTTGCGACGATAAACTGTTGCAGAGGTATATCGAAGCACATAAGTTCAAAGGGGCGTAACTTCTAGAACAAAAAATTGAATTGCAATTTCTTGTCGATATGCAAATCTACTTAGTATGTCCTTGTTATCATGAAATTCTGTTGTGTGGTTTGAGAGGAGTTGCGATGACAAGAAACATGACCTATGGGCTGACGTACGGACGGACGGGTCAAATCATTACACCTTCCGCAACTTCGTTGCGTGGGGTATGATTAGTGTTAGCATATAAGAGATAATTGCCTCTTTCATGCAAACGGCGATATGGCAAGATCTTTTCTCTGCACATGACAAGTCAGAGGGAGAGGGCGTCAATTTGTTTAAAAGTGGGAGTATTAGGAAGGGGGTTTAAGATTTCGAAAAAACACTGGCCTTCAGTTTGTTTGTCTTGTATGATTTTTAATTTTTGTTTCTTTTGTATAACTCGGAGTTCAGTATGACGTCCGGTATATCACTGAACTAGTATACATATTTGTTTAGGGGCCCGCCCGGCCAGCTGAAGAACTCCTACGGGTGCGGGAGTTTCTCGTTGCATTGAACAACCATTGGTGGCCTTCGGTTGTTGTCTG
The DNA here is from genome assembly GCF_963676685.1 of Mytilus edulis. Classification (NCBI taxonomy): domain Eukaryota; kingdom Metazoa; phylum Mollusca; class Bivalvia; order Mytilida; family Mytilidae; genus Mytilus; species Mytilus edulis. The sequence continues at coordinate 77,275,553 of NC_092345.1, read as the reverse complement.
CTCTATGGTCGGGTTGTTGTCTCTTTGATACATTCCCCATCTTCATTCTCAAATTTATGTAGGTGACGCGTGTAGTAAAAAATAAACAGTTTCATAGTTTAACGATCACGGTCATTAACAAATATGTAGAGGGGACACCTCCTAGTATATTTCGATTTTGTACCATGATCATTTTAGATCTGTTACTGTCGGAGAACGTTGTGGATACAAATACTGACTTTAATTCAACGGTAGAGAGAGCGCCGTCGATGTATTGACGATGCACGAGAGTAGTTTCTGAACGGCTGTCAACGCTCGGTGTACGCACTACGCTTCTTCAATGTGGTTCTATTCGAATACTTTTTTTACGAAAAATGATTTAGAATATTGTTGTATTTTACTCGTTGAAATCTCAAAACACCTCGTGTAGTTTTTTATCTGCATGTTTGTTCACAACATTTCTTGACTGATCATTGTTAAATCGGGCCCTTGACAGCAATTTCGTGTTTTTTTTTGGACGAGTTTTTTTTTAAATTGATATAGGAAGATGGTCTGGTTCTATGGCACTGCGACCATCTCGTACAGAAATATTAACTTCTGGCTTGAGCGTCTTGTCTGTATGTCTTGTAGTTTAAGTTTTGTGAGCGTGTTTGAGACGCAACCAACTTCTCTGGATTTGTACTCTCCTGTTATAAATCTCACAGGTTGTCGTTGTATTCTTTCAAGCTTATTGATGTTTGTAGATGTGTTCTGGTCCCATACTATTGACCATACGATATCCCATTATTGACCTGACCATTAAAATATATGCGGTTTTCTCGCATTCCGGTTGACAATATCTCAAATTTTAGGGCACAAAAAAGTGCATATTCAACACAGTTTTGATATATAGTATACATCAACTAAGTGACTCATTTAAAATAATTTTTCATTCAGTTTGTTTTGCAAAGTACTTATATGATATCATTAAACATTTTTATAGATATAGGAAGATGTGGTATGAGCGCCAATGAGACAACTCTCCATCCAAATAACAATTTATAAACGTAACCCATTATAGGTCAAGATACGGCCTTCAACACGGAGCCTTGGCTCACACCGAGGAACAAGCTATAAAGGGCCCCAAAATTACTAGTATAAAACCATTCAAACGGGAAAACCAACAGTCTAATCTATATAAAAAAGACAAGAAACGAGAAACACGTATAAATTACATAAACAAACGACAACTACTGTACATCATATTCCTGATTTATTTTCATAAATCAGGAGCCAAATAAATAAAGGCTGTTCGTCCATTTGTTTCTTGTATTAAAATATATCATTAGATAATTACATTCTTTTCTGAAATTTTAATATTGAGAATATAATATTAATGAATGATGGTTGTCAAAAAATTTGCGGGCCCAGGACAATATTAGTATTTTTCCAGCACCGTCTTATTTTTCATGTTTTTAGTCTCGTTTTGACCCGGTTAAATATTAAGTAAAAAATTCTTGCCAAGTGACAGTAATATATTTGCGAAGTTGATAAGGAAGCCCGTTCCAGCGACACATCTATATACCTTAATAAGGAAGTGACATACCTCATTGCAGGTTTGGTGACCAGTACAGTAAACTAACATGTTTATACGACGTTACCTCAATATAAAACCGAGTCCCTTTTATACATGCCATATAAAAAACCAAAATGAATGTATTCCATTTATCTATTTGTTATGTTTTATATGTATGCGCTGTACCAAGGATTTGTATATAGTTTACTATACAAATCCTTGGCTGTACACAATTGATTTAAACTCCTTTGGTATATATTCCATATGGCGGTGCTCCTACTTACATGCGGCTTATACACAGAAGAAGAAACCGAACGCCATCTGTCGTCATAATGATCGTTAGCATAATACAACGATGACATTTAACACTTCGACATTTCATACATCGACAATTCACGAATCGACAAGTCACATGTTACAAGTTACTAAACATCAATGTACAAAAAGACAATTTACCAATAAAGAATTTTGAAATCTACAAGTTACAAGTTGACAATTAACAAATGAAGAATGTTGAATTTTAATACAAAGATACAAGTTACAAATCGACAATTTACGAATGAAGCATTATGAAATTGCACAGTTACAAGTAACAAACTGACAATTTACCGATTAAGAATGTTGAAACTACAAAGGTGCAAGTTACAAATTGACAATTTACGAATTAAGCATTATGAATTTCACACTAACAAGTTGCAAATTAACAATTTACGAATTAACAATTTAGAAATTACACAGTTACAAGTAACGAATTGACAAGTTACGAATTAAGAATTTTGACCCCGTTGGCTTTCCATAATAATTGTCCAAAAAGGAAGGATGCCAAGTAAATACGATATCAGCCATATCTCTATGCATAATTGTTCAAATTGAAGATGTAAACGACCTTGTATTTTTTATAACTTCATTCCGGATGTCTGATTTTTTTTTATTATCTTTATTCAATTCTTCAACATATATTTACAACAGATATATTACATATTACACAAAATTATCACAAGGCAATGTTATTATGTATAATGACATACATAATCAGTACAGAAATAAGAAATCATGCGTTTTGACACCTTCGGTTTCTTGTAACAGAGTATAATTTTTTTTAAAGTATGTCTGATTATGTCTCTCTGGACTTTTTTTTATCTTGATTCTTATATCTCTTGACAAGTGTAATAGACTTGTCGCGCACTGACAGAACAGTGATTTGGTTTTATATTAATTTTGTCATTTTTCTTTTGTTATTAAGGTCAATTTATTTCGTTCAAATACATTTTATTTGATCATGTTTTCTAAAAACTTACCAAAATAAACACAAAACTTTAACATTTTATAATGATACATAAACACGGGTGTCATTCGGTTTAACGAGAGAAATGATCGTGAAAGAATATCTAACGGCGGTCAAGTATTGACAGACGATCGTGAAAGCTCTGGTAACGGATCGTGAAAGACACTTAATGAAAATTCTAGGTCAGAATCTTTGAAAAAAATCGCTTAATTTTCAAAACGCGGAACAAATCCGAACAAAAAAATATGTCTGTCAAAATGGTTTAACTTCCTCAACATAACTGTGAAATAAGATAGAGAAAATATGCAGTACTTTATGAAAAAACACAAAAGGCGCAATGCATGTCTATGAAATTAATTACAAATAACACGCTTTTTGTACCTATAATGGTCATATTTCAGTTTATCGTGATATATTTGAAATTTAATATTTGGTGTATCTGATAGTACAGTAAAAGTAAGGTATGTTCTTCTCCTAAAAGCATTAATTTGTATACGAAAACCTTGAATTTGTTGAATATCCATCAAACTTGTTCGTGAAAGATCAGGCAACGAATTATTTTGATCGTGAAAGATAATGCGTGACCAGACTTATTACTAGTAATCAGAAATCAGTATTTCTTTTACCATTTGATAAACCTGCAACTGGTTGAAGCCTGTAACTATTTTGATAAGGATGAATATTAAAGCTATTTTTTTTTTATTCAACACTTTATCTCGAAAGTTAAAAAAACAACAACTAAAAACGTCTCTAAATAAGTTTGAAAGATTCAGCTCTGAGAATCGGTCAAGTGCAATTCAGGCAGACCGACACTATTTAGCCAATAATATGGATATGTAACGTTTAAACCAAAATGATCTCAAACAAAAAAAATTACAGCAAAACAGCATCTTTCATGAGTAATTTGAGATTGAACGATAACCAAAATTTTGTGCAACAGTACTTTCTTAAGTTCTGTATGTACAATTAACGCAGATGTGGATTGATTTAACTATACACTACAGCCTATAGAATATCAAAGCGCAAATGCTGTAATGTCTCGTCTGCTTTACTTATGATAGTTAATTTTTGGAACGTCTATAATATCAAGGGTTTTACTAGAAGTGTCAAATGCGCTTAATGCGCTTAATGTATTTTTGTCCATCTGATGAGTTAAGCATTTTCAATTGATTTTTATAGTTCGTTCTTATGTTGTACTGTATAACCACTGTCTCAGGTTAGGGGAGGGCTGGGATCCCGCTAACATTTCTAACCCCGCCACATTATTTATGTATGTGCCTGTCAAAAGTCAGGAGCCTGTAATTCAGTGGTTGTCGTTTGTTTATGTGTTACATATTTGTTTTTCGGTTTTTTTTTTTATACAAATAAGGCCGTTAGTTTTCTCGTTTGAATTGTTTTACCTTGTCATATCGGGGCCTTTTATAGCTGACTATGCGGTATGAGCTTTGCTCATTGTTGAAGGCCGTACGGTGACCTATAGTTGTTAATGTCTGTGTCATTTTGGTCCCTTGTGGATAGTTGTCTCTTTGGCAATCATACCACATCTTTTTTTAAAATTATGATGGTCAATGGTTCATAAAAAGAGTGCAAGGTCAGATGAACCATGACATACAGATCTCTACAAATATCCCGTAGACCAAATAAATGTGTTCCGATCCTTACAGTGCCTTAGAAACTGACAAATGTAAAAGTTATGCTTTGTCGATTAATTCGAAACATAAGGTCAAAAGTATATGAACCCTGACCGACAGCCAGACATAGACATCTTACTATCATTCAATACATCAAATACAATTGACGTCATCATGGTCATATATGAAACATGCAGACAGACATGTACACCATACACGAAATACCATAGCGCTATAGCATACAGGTATATATCCAAAAGGCTAGACAACATAAAACGAGCATTGTCGAATGATGCATGATAATGAGTTCGATGTTTTTTTAAACCTTGCAGAAGTCGAAAATGTACACCTCACACTCATAACAACAGACACAGTTATCATAAAGCTTAACGAATCCGCGATACGGACTTGACCACAAAAATGAATCTTCCTCCAATGAAATAAGGCAATGTCAGGGTCAGGTGAATCCTGTCTGACGAACATGTAGTTTATAGGATTCAATATACAAAATGTGGGTATCCTATAACTCGTGATAAGTGAGTACTTCCCATGACAATAAAAAGCTTCATCCTACAATCATCCAACTATTTTACATTTCATTTTCTGAAAATATTAATACTTTGAAAAGCTTAAATCTATTGAGGATGTTGACCTATATAGCTTTTCTCAATACCAATAACAAATATTAATTATGATATAATTGAAGAATAATTTGAACGTCTTCGTAGCATCAGATCTTTCACGATCCTTTTAACGATCTTCAAAAATGCGGTACGTGATCTTTCACGATCCGAAAAATCAATTTTTGTGTAAATAGTTCTTTATTTACCAAGTTTCAGATTATGTTTATACAAAATAACAATGAGAACCATTTGATTAATTCAAATAGAATGCCCTTATCGTATTAAAGTAGATTTTCTGGTCGAATTTGTGAAAAAAACCATGTTTGTTTACATTTTTTATGTCATTGAAATGTTGAAAAGCAATCTGCCTTTTGTTGTTTTGTAATAACTATGTACTTTTAAAACTGGATATTCTGACATACTGATCATTATGTTGAACCATTTTGACAGACAGTTTTATTTTGTCGTAAATTTGTCTGTTTAATTAATTAAATTAGAATATGTATTGACCTTTCATATGTCTTCTCGATTAAATGTCTTTCACGATCCGTTACCAGAACTTTCACGATCGTCTCTCAATACTTGACCGCCGTTAGATATTCTTTCACGATCATTTCTCTCGTGAAACCGAATGACACCCGTGATAAAGTTATTCCAAACAAAATTTATAAAGTTTTAAATTTGTTTTGTAATTTAGCTCCTTTGTATCTATGTAGTTTCACGGGGAAATAACTCTTAACTATAAACCTTTCGTACCGACGGTTACTTGCAACGGTTGCTTGAAAGCATAATCGAGTGCACACACTATTGTTTTCTACGAATACAAGAAGAAACCACATGAAATTAGTCCCAAATTACAGCTAAAAATTCTCTAAACAGTTCTGCATATGATTCCTAAAACATTTGTTGATATAAAGTGTATACATCAATAATTTTCAAAAGTTAAATGACGGCTCCCACTTCGTACTACGGATGGTACGGTAGCAAATCTGGAAACCTCTGATACCCTGTTACCTATTCGTTACCTATTCGTTACCTATTCACTTATAATACGTTTGTTGTACGTTGCACCTTTTAGAAAAGGATTTTCAATTGTGTTCATGTCTCTGGTGGTAACAATGTGTTCTTAGAGATGAAATGACACTATTAGCGCGCATGTACCCGTTCCACCGCTCGGTTAATACCCTGTTACCTATTCGTTACCTTTTCGTTATTTATTCGCTTTTAATACGTTTGTTGTACGTTGCACCTTTTAGAAAAGGATTTTCAATTAAGTCCATGTCTCTGGTGGTAACAATGTCTTCTTAGAGATGAAATGACTCTATTAGCGTGCATGTACCCGTTCCAGCGCTTGGTTAATACCCTGTTACCTATTCGTTACCTATTCACTTATAATACGTTTGTTGTACGTTGCACCTTTCAGAAAAGGATTTTCAATTGTTTTCATGTCTCTGCTGGTAATAATGTGTTCTTTTAAAGAGCAACGCATAACACACGTTTTATTTTTTAATTTAAATATATTTATTTATAGTGGATTGGGAAACAAGTTTTGCAACTTATATTTACCCCTTTCCACTTTTCGGGTGCGAGTGCCGCCTCTAATTACACATTGTTACCTCCAGAGACATGAACACAAGTGGAAATCCTTTTCTAAAAGGTGCAACGTACAACAAACGTATTATAAGTGAATAGGTAACGAATAGGTAACAGGGTATTAACCGAGCGCTGGAACGGGTACATGCACGCTAATAGTGTCATTTCATCTCTAATTACACATTGTTACCACCAGAGACATGAACACAAGTAAAAATCCTTTTCTTAAAAGTGCAACGTACAACAAACGTATATAAAGCGAATAAGTAACGAATAGGTAACGAATAGGTAACAGGGTATTAACCGAGCGCTGGAATGGGTACATATGCGCTAATAGGGTCATTTCATCTCTAAGAACACACTGTTACCACCAGAGACATGGACACAATTGAAAATCCTTTTCTAAAAGGTGCAACGTACAACAAACGTATTCTAAGTGAATAGGTAACGAATAGGTAACGAATAGGTAACAGGGTATTAACCGAGCGCTGGAACGGGTACATGCGCGCTAATAGTGTCATTTCATCTCTAATAACACATTGTTACCACCAGAGACATGGACACAATTCAAAATTCTTTTCTAAAAGGTGCAACGTACAACAAACGTATTATAAGTGAATAGGTAACGAATAGGTAACAGGGTAATAACAGAGCGCTGGAACGGGTACATGCACGCTAATAGGGTCATTTCATCTCTAATTACACATTGTTACCACCAGAGACATGAACACAAGTGAAAATCCTTTTCTAAAAGCTGCAACGTAAGTAGTTATAAACTGCCTGTTCCAGAACAAAAGAATTTTTTCAAGAACAAAAGAATCCACCCAAATCCACCCTATATTTAAACTGCCTGTTCCAGAACAAAAGAATTTTTTCCAGAACAAAAGAATCCACCCAAATCCACCCTTTTTCCCAGAACAAAAGAATCCATCATATTTTCCAGAACAAAATAATCCACCCTATTTTTCAAGAACAAAAAAAATCCACCCTAAATTTTCCAAAACAAAAGAATCCACCCTATATATTCCAAAAAAAATGGAACCTTTTAGACTTTCTGGTGAATATGATAACAATATTCTTCTAGACATTAGCCAGCTGCTCAATAACAAACCAAAAATCAAAGGAGTGACTCTAACAATGGACCAATGGAAATATTTACAATCTATAAGACAATATATCAATAGAGCCACTGAAGTAGCAATACCTCAATAGTTAAATTGTTGACACATTGCATTCATAGTTTGTGTAGGTAAATATATCATTGAGTTTTTGGTTTTTTTTTTATTATTATTATATGTTAAAAGTTATAAAAAAATGTAAGTAACATCCACTTTTCATAAGAAATATTACCTAACATTAAATGAATGCCAACAGACATTTATCTATCATCATTGCAGGTACTACTGTTACAACAACCTTTGTTCAAATTATATTCTTCTAAGAGATAATAGTATTTATTTGCCGACTATTATAATATTAATCTCCTTTGCCTTTTACTGGAAGCAATCACTCTTTTATTTATCAATAACTAACACTTTCAAATAGGATCAAAGTGTAAGGATTATAATAAACCAACACTAACCAACTACATTACTGAACAGGAAGCTCTCAAAACAATTTAACACCTTTATGCATTGTCAATAACAAACAACAAAAGTCAAATTTTTATTTTAACAACATAAAATCATATTTACATAACAACTTATTGTAGCACCATATATTACATCTTTTTAAAACACTTCATGCAAATATGAATAAAGTTAACATTTTCTTGTTGCACATTACAAAACAGTTGAAAAAAATCAACAGCAATGGGTTTTTCATAATTTTTAACATAAATATTCAACACCATGTTCTTCCTGCATATTGTTAGATTAAGAAAAAATTTCAACATTTGAGAAAGATAAATTTGTAAATAAAACTTTACTTGAATGTACTACATACATAACATATAATATGTTAAATAAAACATAAACTGGATTGAGACTGTAAAACATCTCGTCTAGTGACGAAACTATAGATTGAAGTAGTACTGTACTACAAGTCTGAGATGATATGATATTACTATAATATAAATGTATAAATGGAATGATTTGAAACATTATAACCTCATTTTATTTAAAGAAATGCACATATTAAAATTTATCACCTGAGATATATAGTTTTAACATAAAATTCAAACATTAAAAAGATAATTTAAACATAATGAAAAAAAGAAAAGAAATGAGAACATATGATAATAGAAAGAAAAAAAACATATAAACATAATATACATATTATTGAATCATCTTTAAAAAGTTTCTCTTACTTTCAGCTGTATGGAGTTTCTAATCATAGCCATAAATTTTAGTGTAAAAATACTATCATGTATTTTCTTCTTTGAAATTCATCAAAATCAGACCTAAATATTAACAGGTTTTTATCATCTTAAAAAATTCAAATACATGTTTATTGACATACCTATGGAAATAATTCATACTATCATTATCTAATACATTTTGGTTAAATTTAATCTTTAATGTTCTTCACTGTAATATATCCAACAACAAAAAATAATAATAATAACAATATCTTTAAACATTTATACAAAATTCTATAATTTATACTCTTTTTTTTCTCTCTCTCTCTCTAATTAAATAAAATTTCTAATTTAACTATGTAAATTAATTATGAGAAAAACGTTTATACTTGAAAAAAACCTGTTATTATCTTTCACACCTATTTTAATCTTTTAGCCTAGAGCTTGTTTTTTTAACCAGCCCTTTTTACACATTTAAATCTAAATAAACAAATCAAGATATGATTTTTACCATATAGAGAGCAACATTTCATGTATATACCCATTCACTTTAAAACAATATTTTACATGGAATTTACAGAGGCAATAAGAGAATCTGTGATTGGAGAGTTGAATCACTATCCATACTTATTAAATTTTGTTGTATGTCTTTTAGTAGATTTTCAAGTTTTTGAAGATACACTTCATAGGATTATGATGTGTGGGCAGTTCCAAATGTAGACTATTTGTAGGTTGTTGACGTTGCACTTTTATAAGTATACTTCTACGGATGAAATAAATCCCAAAATCAATAACAGAGCAAACTAAAGACACTGAAATCAAACAAATTGTTATTCCCCAATAATTTTATTTAAGAACTAATTTACCTCAGGGTTATACAATTTTTGTATTCTTATCCATTGAAAATAAATTAGAAAAAAAAATTAAAAATGGATAATGGACGTAATTCAAAATTAAAACTGATTTTTATTTATTCAATATATTTATTTCCTTATTATTTTCATTTTGAAACAAATGAAAACGAATAGTTGATGTAACAAAAAATTAAAACCATGATTTTTATTTATTTATTTATTTTTTCTTATATTTTTTAATTTATTTATTTTATTATTTTATTTATTTTTTATTTATTTTATTTATTTTATTTATTTTATTTATTTTATTTATTTTATTTATTTTATTTTATTTATTTTATTTATTCTAGTTATTTTAATAAATTATTTTTTATTAATTTATTTCATTTATTTTTTATTTTATTTTAGTTTTTTTTAATTTATTTTTATGTATCTATCTACTTTTATTTTTATTTTTATTTATTTATTTTATTTAAATATTTATTTTATTGTTTATTTATAAATTAATTTATTCTATTTATATTTATTTTTATTTTGTTTTTACTATTTTATTATTTATCGAATTATTAATTTATTAATTTTTATTTTTTTCTATCTTTATTTATTTGAATTTATTTATTTAATTTTATTTAATTTAATTTAATTTTGTTTTATTTTATTTATTTATTTTATTTCATCTATTTTATTTTATTTTATGTTTTTTCATTTTATTTTCATTTTATTTCTTTTATTTCTTTTTCTTTTATTTCTCTTATTTCTTTTCTTGTTATTTTCATTTTTAAGTATCATTTTACTACCCAAACTTTTTCAACATAAGATATTAGTATTCATTTTACCTTTCTGGGATAAGAAAATCCTTAGTTTTTCGAAAAATTCAAAGTTTTGAAACAGGAAATTTATAAAAATGACCATATATTTGATATTCAGTTCAACACCGAAGTGCTGTCACTGGGCTGGTGAAAGTTTAAACATATTTTGTTTACTTAAAGTAAAATGGATTGGACACAAGTAAGCCATACTTTTGAAGTTCGCTCCGAATGGCAATAATTTACAATACAATATTAATATGAGCATGCAATATCAAAATAAACAATATTTTACGAGTTAATCAATTGGTTATACCCTCGGGGACGAAACGTCCACCAGCAGTGGCATCGACCCATGGTACCAGGGAACGGTTTCACGAAGCTATCCTAAGACACGTCATAATATATATCTTAAAAATATGTCTTATGATCCTCTTATGACTATCCTAGGACATGGTTTATGATCCTCTTATGACTAATCTAGGACATATCTCAGACCTCGTCTCGAAGCTGTCTTAGGATGATCCTAGCAAAGACATCCTAAAACTATCGCTAGTTCTTTAAATTTCAAATATAACGTTGATTTACAGAAAAATCAAATAAATGTAGTATGACTTTACCACAAATTACTAAACATTTGCTAAACGTATTGACTAATCTAATGAAATAATTTGCAAAAATAATATAAAAAAGTAACTTATTTAGAAATTAGCTATAAATATAATACCCGAAAAATACATATATGAAATTTTCATAGAAAATGAAGAAAACAGGAATATAAAATGATGACCTTTTTCTGGTACAAGTGAGTTGAATTCAATTTCCACTGTATTGGTTATAAAATGATAAAGGATAAAATCGTGCATTCTTGATATCATTACATCGAATTTTCATTGTTGACAAATCATGATAATCTCCATCAATCTATGAAGATTACGTTATAAGCAGCAAAAAGAGAATAGATAATAAGTTAATAACAAGATAGATTGCAAAATTAATATAAAAATGAGTGTAATTTATATAAATAAAAGGTATGACTATCCTAAGACCATCATAAGACACCTCTCGTGTTGTCCTAACCTTATGACCAACTTTAAGAGACATCCTAATTTAGGACCACTTTGTGAAACCTTGTAGTCTCTTAGGACTAAGATATATCGTAAGACCATCCAAAGACATGTCTTAGTCCTAAGACAGCTTCATGGAATTGGGTCCAGGATTACGTCAGACTAAAAGATCATTAATTTTAGGGAAGAAATTTTTATCAAAAAAGAAAACTAGGAAAATAAGAAAGTTCCCGTATACGCAATTATTATCTTTTTGAGTAATATTACCAATATGTTTTTAATTTAAATATAAAAAGAAATACAAAAAAAGTTTTCTATGATGTATTTTTCTTTCTCTCTGTTTAAAATTCGTTTGTATGCAAAACAAAACCATAATCTCATTGATCCGATTGTTTCTGTTTTACATTGCAAGTATTGCAGAAGGTGCTCTATGTACATATACATATGTATATATATAAGTATGTCTGAACCAGTGACGACTCTACAATAGATTTTATCCATTGAATAAGTAGCAGTGATGGTGATATAAGGCTGAAAATACATTCTGTATGTATAATTCGTCTAAATAACAGCCCAATAAGGTTAGATCTGTAAATTTGCTTGCACTGTGCCCGACGCGCTAGACCACTCGACCAACTAAGTTGAAACACATTAACATGAAATCCAAATGTTTTTTTTTTACATTCCAAGTATTCAAGAAGGTGCTTTGTGGTGAATATACGTTTTTATATACATAAATATGTTTATGATAGGAATCAATCATACAAACAAAAGTAGTTCATATCAGAGAAGAAAGCAATACAATCAAAGCACAAATTGTTTTCACTGTTAAAAATACATTTTCGTCCAACAAAGCAAGATTTCATCTACGAGAAATAAAAATGTTTTGCTTAAATATACGATGCATGTATATACATTTTCTTTTATAAATAGTTTTGTTGAAATAAAGAATTATGGTAAAAACGATTTCTCACAAAATAGTTCATAAGTTCACGTGTATTCTTGTTTTTCTGTTTTGCTTATGTGATATGTCTTTATGCTTTTTTGTGCTTCTTTGTTACATATTTGTTTGTTTTTATAGTGATTAAGATTATAACACAATGTTGACAGCTGTACCCCTATTTTGACATTTTTACCTATAAGGTCTGTTTGTTTTGTTCATACATCATTGTCAATATAATGGAATTTTATGGGACTGTCATACAAGTGAGGGGTTTATCTAGCTATAAACCAGGTTGAATTGACCATTTTCTACATAAGAACATGCCCGTACCATGTCAAGAATATGACAGTTGTGATTCATTCGTTTGATATGTTTGCGCTTTTGATTTTACAGTCTGATTAGGAAATTTTAGTTTTGAATTTATTTCGAAGTTTAGTATTTTTGTGATTTTACTTTTTTGTATAAGTTTTTTTTTAGATTGAAGATGTGTGAACAACCTGGGTATTGCATTATCAGTTGTCAAATCAAATACCGTACTATGATACTAAAGGTGTTATTAGACATTTTTTTGCCAATAATTTTCTGTTTAAAAGTTTTCTTTTTTTCTAACTTTTATCTACCAATACCTCATTTCTTTTTATAATGGTTACTGTTTATTTTGATCTTTAAGCTTGCGTGACCATAATAGAAATTTTATGTGTCATTTGATATCTTGTGGAGAGTTGTCTCATTGGCAATTATATCACATCTTCTTTTTATATGGACACGTGAAATGTTGCTATAACTTATTGTTTGTTAAAGTGGTCATAAACTTTTTTCTAAATCATCTCTTCTAAATCCCCTGGTCAGATTCAATTTCTACTAAAGTTGGACTAAAATATCCTTAGAATATCTGAAGATTAGAAAAATATGTGAATTTTGTTATCCTGTCTATGAAAATAATAATAACTGAACATTTTATTTTGCTCAAATTTTATAGTAAACATTTTCTTCGATGATTTTGTTTTCTCTGTTAAACATTTATTTTCGTTCAACAAAGCCAGATCTCATTTACAAAAACATCTAAATGTTTTACATTTAACATCGAAGTATTTAAGAACGTTCTTTAATTTATGATGCATGTACGTATATATTTTTATAAATGTTTATGTTGAATTAAGAATTATGGTAAAAACATTCCTAAAAAATAGTTCATAAGTTAATATAAAAGAAATGAGAGGAATTTGAAGTGATTGGTATTTTATTTTTCGAGTAATGTTTTACTTTCCATTCCTTTGATCAGGGACTTTCCATTTTGAATTCATTTATGATTAAAGTATTTTGTGATGAATTTTTATTCACTATTAAATATTCATTGTCATGTAAGAATCTTGGAGGCTTTTTCAATCTTTTTAATATTACTGAGTTTAAGATATATATATTATACTTTATTTTATAAATGGTTTTCCTTGTAAAACAAAATAGCAGTCTTTATAATTTTTTGTTTAAAAGTTTTTTTTTTTCTTTCTTTAATCATCCAAAACTTCATTTCTTTTTATAATGGTCACTGTTAACTTTGATCTTTTAACTTGCCTACCCATACTAGACACGTGCGTTATTGTTAAACTTGTTATTTGTTAAAGTTGTCATACACGTTTTTAAATCATCTTTTCAAGATCCTTAGAATTTCAGAAGGATAAGAAAATGGGTTATTTATTTTTCTGTCTGTGAAAATAAACAATAACTGAACATTTTATTTTGCCTATATCTTGGGTAATATAGTTTAGAAACCAAGTAAAATATAATATCTTAAAGATTTCTAATTAAAAGAGTTGGAAGATATTGGCATTCTTAAATTATGCAGAAAAGATTTAGAGCTTGACATATTAAATAGATATCTAAAACATAACATACGAAATACAATTTATCCTAAGAAATGCTTAATTTCAAAATTCATTGGTTTTTAACACTGGTTCAAAATTGCAATCAAAAGAATGATTATTGTCCCTTTTTTAAATAATGGCGTTAACAATATTTATATTTACTCAACTATGAGTAAAGACATTTATTTCTTAGGTAAATAAGTTTTGAAATGTTCTAAACATAAGCTACCGTGCATTGACCACATACTCAATGTATCAATAGAAAACAGAGAGGAAAAGATAATCATTTGATGTGTATATATTCTTTTAAGTTATTCCCAATTCAATTAATCTAAATGAGATTTTATCAGGTAATGGAAAATACAAACAAAATAGATTAAATAAAAACAAAAAAACTGTACACATCGTAGGAAAAATACACAAATTAACAGATAAAATAATTAAAACACCCTATCTTGTGTGCATCTCCTGTCAAATCAGTATTTGTTGCATCTATGTATATATGGTAATTTTTGGAAGAAAAACACAAAGTTTTGTAAAAAAAAAAAACACCCCCAAAAATGTTAGACCATAACCCCAAGCACAATTCTAATCTTCCTTTTGAGTAATGAATTTTCTAGCACAATTTCATAGAGATCCATTCACTTAAAACTAAAGATATTGTCTGGAAACCAAATGTGTCTTCTTGAAAACATGCAACTACGACATAATTAAGCATTACTTGAAAGCAAATTTTTGACATGCTCGTATTTCCCATTTCCATTCTCAATTTTATTTTGCTGTCATATAATAAAAACTTGAACAGTAAGCTAACAAAAAAAATGTATGCAAGAAATGACATCAAACTGAGACTCTGAATTAGTGCATGAAATTGATGTAGAACCCATAAACTGAAGATGATCAGGAATACGAATGTTTTTTTTTTTTTTGTTCGAGTCAGATTTTTTTCACCGAAGCCCTTCAGCGTTATCAATCAGAATTATTTACTCAAAATGTAACACTAGTATTTAGGTTTATCATAACAAATTGGCAAATACGACTGTATTTTCACCTACAAAAAACTACTGTGTACAGACTTACCTGTGCGGTTTGGGAAGTTTTAAATGTTTTTTGTCCTCAGTCTCTGCTTGAACAGATTTTTTTTTCATCAATTTGGGGATTGATTTTTTTTTTATTAAAAAGAAAAATCTCATACCCCTTCCTGCCTTTTGTAGGTCACTGATCATTTCCTAAACATTTTCCGTCTATAACTTAGTATTTTATTTTAGACAATAGCTATTAGTTACTGTAGACTAGGACATTCGTCCTGAACATGCATGACATATTTGCCACTGGACGTTAAGCCACCAACAACCAATCAATATACAGGACATTGTCTTTGTATAAAGCTGGCATTTAAGGTAGCGCTTTCCTCATATTAATGTAATAGGGTTCTTGGACGAACAAAAGTTTTCGTCTAGATGTTAACGATAGTTATTTATACGACATGACACATAACCCTGCAAGTACACAAATAACAAAACATGAATACATGATAGACAGTACGGTGTACAAAGGGGTATAACTCTAATTCATATGACAGAAAGTACATGTATAAAATACGATAAACTAGCTCTTTTCTATAGGAATACAACCAATACTATTAAAGTGTATATATTATAAATATATGAATTCATTAGAACATACTCACCCCTTCTCGTCCAATGAAAAGTCAGTTTTTTGCCCTCTAATTTTCATAGTACATGGTTTTCCATGCACTATGAAAAGCTATACATGTACATGAATGACTTTTCATTGTCAGTTAATTATGAAAGTGAACTCTTAATAGCTGCACTAACGAAGTGTACAATCCCCTAAGGCATTTTCCGTGGGAAAATAGCCTACTGATTAAAGATAACAGAGCAAAGATTAAAATAAAAACATTTTGAATTTTGCAAAATTTCATGCATTTTCTTATGGTACACATATATAGAATACACACAAAAAAATTGGTAAGGATAAATAAAATGATATTTATTTAATTTATATACCTTACATTTGAAGGAATTATTTTCTTTTTTTTTCCTATCTTTATTCTCATAAAGAACATCAGAACAGAGATAAAAACAATAACTATTTACAATATATACAAAACAAGGAGAGAGGTTACAGAAGTCACTAGCCAGGAGGACAAACACAAGTATTAATATTTTTTATAAATAAACAAAGTTTCTTCAGGACTGGTTTTCGTGTACTCGACATAAGTTCCAAAAATTTAAATGTATTATGTCGTTGTACAACATAGGAGGATAAATACTCTGTACATTTTTGATCGAAAAAAGTACATTCCAATATATAGTGATATTCGTCACCAATTTGTCGATTTTTACATAGATGGCAAACACGGTTTTCTCTCAGTAAATTTTGCCACCTTCCTGTTTCAATCTGCAATTTGTGATTGGTCGTTCGAAATCGACAAAGAACAACGGCATCTTTAAAGTTCAAAATAATAAAATATTCCTCAAATTCCCAGTTTTTCTTAAAATTTTTGTAGTTAATAGCTTTTGACGAATTTTGAATTAGCGAATTTCAATTCTGAAGAAACTGGCCTAACAGTCTTTGCTTTATAACAGTTTTTAACCAATCTTTATCTATAAAATTTTGTGTTTCCCATATATATGAGAAACCACAATCTTGAAATATTTTTTTGACAAAAAGAATCCATTTAGTCTGCATGTTAAAATGAACATTCATATGGCGAGAAAGTTGATACAATATACAGGAAAATTAAACTTTGCTTGTTTGCCGGATATCAAATTTGACCAAAATAATACTGCTCGAATTTTTATATCTATGTCAACCGGATGGCGACCTAGTTCCCCGTAAACCATATAGTTTGGTGTTGAGGATTTCAGATTTAAAAGTAATTTACAGAATTTAAATGTATCTTTTCTAATACCTCATTATTACTAAAACCCCATACTTCAGACCCATACAACAATATGGGCTTGACAATTTTGTCAAAAAGATCTAGCTGACATTTTATGGAAAGCTGATACATCCTTCCCATTTTCAGGACTTCGTACATGGCTTTTAAGGCCTTATCGGATAAATGTTTTTTTGTCATATTAAAATTCCCCGTTTTAGTAAAAATAATTCCCAAATAGTTACACTGCTAATTTACTATCTCAATGTTAGTGTTATTGTAAGAAAATCTGAGATTTTTTGGCAAGCGTCCAAAAACAAACACTAAAGCTTTGGTTTTGTCAACGTTTACTTTCAATTTCCAAACCTTACAATAATCATGAAGGCATTGAGTTGAGTCTGCAGGTCCTGTGCTGTTTCGGCCAGCAATACCGTATCATCTGCGTACAAAATTATAAAAAAACTTTAAGTATATTTCCAATTCTCTTTCCAGATCTTCTGAAATAGTTTGAAGTCCTGTGATATTTTTATTGACTAAGAAATTTTCTAAGTCATTAAAAAATAATGAAAATAGGAAAGGTGATAAGTTTTCCCCTTGTCGTACGCCATTATCACAAGCAAAGTATTCCGAATTACAATAATTATATGATATACGAGATTTAATATCACTGTACATATTCAATATTACATTATACATCTTACCATTTATATTATTCAATAGCATTTTATAAAACAAACCATCTCGCCATACAGTATCAAATGCCTTCTCAAAATCTACAAAGCACAATATAACTTCTTCTTCTTACATTTCAACAATTCAAAAAAAGAATACTATAAGGTAAATATATTATCTGTAGTAGAATACTTTTGACGAAAATCACTCTGGTTTTCTTGTATGATAATAAATTCATCTGAAAAATCATTTAATCTTTTATTTAGTATTCCAGTAAATAATTTTCCCAAGCAACTAACAATAGTGATTGGTCTATATAGTTCTTTGGATCTTTAGAGTCGCCTTTATTTTTGTATACAGGTTTAATAGTGCCAATAAGCCAACTTTGTGGAATTAAGCCTTTGTCGAATATAATATTAAAAAGTTTCTCATAAATACAAATAAACTGGGTAGATGTGGATTTTATGTATTCATTTATAATTTCGTCTTTTCCACAAGTTTTGTCATTCTTCAGTTTCTTAATGCACCGAAGAATTTCATCTTGCGAAAAAGGCGAATTTATATTTTCATTTAGCTGCTCACTTTGCATGGGATCAGTGTCGGGAAAACGCACAGTTTGATCATCTTCCGATGCAGCGTTCAAGTTTTTGAAAAAATCGTGTAATTTTCCTATATCAATATCGGGTTGCTTTTTCTTCTTTCCTTTGTTTAAAATTTTCAAAAATTCTTTCGGATTGTTGCCACGCAAATTTTGAATTTTGTTTGAAAGATCATTTCTAAACTTTCTGTTTTTGTTATCCATAACCTTTTTATAAACTTTTTCGGCATTTAACATGTCCAAATGGTTTTGGCAACTATTTTTAGACTTACATCGTCTCTTTAATTTTCTATAATTTTGGCGCGCAAATTTACATTCCACATCAAACCATGGTTAACTTTATTTTTATTTCCACTTTCACCTTTATTTTTATTCCGTTTTACGGAAGAGATACCAAAAGTAGCTTGCCCACACCTGACAAAAATGTTACATAAATCACCTATAAATGTATTAATTACATTTTTATTAACATCATTCAAATCAGTATTGCAAAGTTTGTATTCTAATTCCACAATTTTTTCAACATCAATATTATTTTGAAAATCTTTTATCTTTTCAGAGTCCCATCTATTTATTTTCTTAACAGTGTTATCATGACTATTACATTCAACATTTTCTGCATGGTCATTTACCACATTTTTATTACAATAAAAAGTGACAGAAATAGGATTATGAACATCTGACAATAATTTACTTGAATCTAAAACCTCAAAGTCCTTAAATGATTTTAGAAGTCCAGGACTGCTGATACAATAATAAACGACACTGGCATTACGACAAAAAAAATCGCCCTATATTTTGATCCCTTCCCATTCTCCCATTTAGTATGAAAACGCCGTTACCTTAACAAAAATTCAACAGCATATTTCCATATCTATTTTTTCCTTTATCCATATTTACACGTTTAATAGGGAAAGACAGATCTTTAAGAGCATTAACGGGATTTTCGATAAAATCAGATAAATCATTATCACCATGTTCATTTTCATCAATAATTACAAAATCATCATCACAACCTGTTCTGGCATTAAAGTCGCCTAAAAGGCATATATAATTTGAATAATTTGAAAAGCTTAAGTATTCTTGTTCAATCTGATTTAACGCTTCATCTGATGAATACTTGGTATATTCCGGAGGAATGTAAACAACACCAAAAACAACGGGTTTGTCTAAATTAAAAACTTTCCCGTTTACTTGAAACCACAGAACGTATTTACAATCTGTTTCTTTAATTTCTATCATGTTCTTTAAATTTTCTGTATAACCAACTATAATACCCCCTGATCGTCTGCTAGTCACCGTTTTCTGTTTTTCATTTTAAAGTGAAAACCAGGAAAATTTATGACATCAATATCGTCCGTTTTCGTCTCAACAAAACATACGATATCGTGCTTTTTAATTATATTTTCAAATTCTGGATATTGCATTCTGGACTTTATGCCACAACAGTATAAACATAAAATATTAACATCATGAATGACATGATTACTGTTAAAGGTACTATTTAACCTCGGTGAACGACCACTAGCACGGGTGTCATTCGGTTTATCGAGAGAAATGATCGTGAAAGAATATCTAACGGCGGTCAAGTATTGAGAGACGATCGTGAAAGTTTTGGTAACGGATCGTGAAAAACATTTAATGTACATTCTAGTTCAGAATCTTTGAAAAAATCGCTTAATTTTCAAAACGCGGAACAAATCCGAACAAAAAAATATGTCTGTCAAAATGGTTTAACTTCCTCAACATAACTGTGAAAGAAGATAAAGAAAATATGAAGTACTTTTTGAAAAAACACAAAAGGCGCAATGCGTGTCTATGAAATTAATTAGAAATTACACGCTTTTTGTACCTATAATGGTCATATTTCAGAATATCATGATATATTTGAAATTTAATCTTTGGTGTATCTGATAGTACAGTAAAATTAAAGTATGTTCTTCCATTAAAAGCCTTAATTTGTTTATGAAAACCTTGAATTTGTTTAATTTCCATCAAACTTGATCGTGAAAGATCAGGCAACGTATTATTTCGATCGTGAAAGACAATGCGTGACCAGACTTAATACTAGTAATCAGAAATCAGTACTTCTTTTACCATTTGATAAATCTGCAAGTGGTTGAAGCCTGTAACTATTTTGATAAGGATGAACATTAAAGCTATTATCTTTTTTTCTATTCAACACTTTACCTCGAAAGGTAAAAAAAAATAAGTGGGAAAGATTCAGCTCTGTGAATCGGTCTAGTGCACTTCAGGCAGACCGACACTAGTTAGCCAATAAAATGGATATGCAACGTTTAAACCAAAATGTTATCCATCAAACAAAAAATCATAGCAAAAACAGCACATTTCATGTGTAATTTTGGATTGAACGATAACCAACATTTTGTGCAACAGAACTTTTATAAACAACGCAGATAAGGATTGATTTAACTATATAGTACATACTATAGAATACCAAAGCCCAAATGCTGTAATGTCTTGTTTGCTTTACTTATGATAGTATATTTGTTGAACGTCTATAATATCAAGGGTTTTACTAGAAGTGTTAAATGCGCTTAAGATTGTCAATGTTTCATAAAAAAGGTCAAGGTCCAATGAACCATGCCATACAGATCTCTACAAATATCCCGTACACCAAATAAATGTGTTTCCGATCCTTACAGTGCCTTAGAAACTGACAAATGTAAAAGTTATGCTTGGCCAATTAATTCGGAACATAAGGTCAAAAGTATATGAACCCTGACCGACAGCCAGACATAGACATCTTACTATCATTTAATAAATCAAACACAATTGAAGTCATCATGGTCATATAAGAAACATGCAGACAGACATGTACACCATACACGACACACCTTAATTTTCGCTATAGCGTACAGGTATATATTCAAAAAGCCCAACAACATAAAACAAACATTGCCGAATGATGCATGATAATGAGTTCAATGTTAGTTGAAACCTTGCACACAAGTCGAAAATATACACCTTACAATCATAACAACAGACAGTTATCATAAAGCTTAACAGTCGGAAACCAGGTTGAAATAGAACAAAAGAATCGAAGCTCTTTATTAGAGAAGGCGATAAAAGTTTACTGTATTGTTTACTATAGTGACAAGTTTTTTAAAAGTTAATAGAAACAAACAAAATTGCAATTTTCTTCTCAATAACGAGGTGTTTTATTTTAAAAACACCATTTGCATAAGTTTTCAATTTATTTAGTACATAGTTAAGCAGAACAATTAGATATCAAGTCGACGACATGGGTATCTTTCAAGTTGGATGAAGAAAATGCATAACCTCCGATTTTTTTGAAAAAATTACCACGGACGGAAAACATATCAATCTATTAGTTCAGTAATTTTCGTGTCTGCCCTTCCATTGTGTGACTGAAGAAAAAATTCCAAAAAATAGGTAACAATTGTATCGAAAAGAGAAAATCGAGTGCACCTTTTTATGTTAGGGCGTGTTTGAGTTGAGTATTTTGTCTTGATATCGTACAAAGTAAGAATATTTCATACATCATCTCGCTTCAGATTCTATCATTTTTATATATTAAAGCTACAGGTTGACTTTATAACACAAAAAAATAACAGTACTAAAAGATGAAATATATGGGTCAAGTGAAATACATATCTAATGAGTCACAAAAACAGAGAAGGTGTGTTCGAATAGCTATTTTTATACTGAAAGTACTTGACGACAGTCTTACATATCTTGACTTACATCTAGAAATTGACAATGAGGGTCGGTTGAAAACAAAACTTTACGACAAAAGAGATGATTTCAGCTTTCCAATTGTGAACTTTCCATTTCTAAGTAGCAACATTCCAGCAGCACCTGCATACGGGGTATATATCTCCCAATTGATACGATATTCCCGCGCTTGCATTTCCTATCATGATTTTCTTGATAGAGGGTTGTTGCTCACAAGGAAGCTATTAAACCAAGAGTTCCAAATGGTGAAGTTGAAATCATCCCTTCGTAAATTTTACGGACGCCATCACGAGGTGGTTGACCGTTATGGAATAACCGTATCACAAATGATATCGGATATGTTCCTTACGTCGTAACTACAATCCCCTTCCCTTTCCTGCATGTGACCTACCGTAATTCGGTATTTACCGGATTTGTTATCACGTAAGCAACACGACGGGTGCCGCATGTGGAGCAGGATCTGCTTACCCTTCCGGAGCACCTGAGATCACCCCTAGTTTTTGGTGGGGTTCGTGTTGTTTATTCTTTAGTTTTCTATGTTGTGTCATGTGTACTATTGTTTTTCTGTTTGTCTTTTTCATTTTTAGCCATGGCGTTGTCAGTTTGTTTTAGATTTATGAGTTTGACTGTCCCTTTGGTATCTTTCGTCCCTCTTTTCTTACAAGTTGGATAATGAAAATGCATATCTTCGAAAAATTCTAATTTTTTGTGTGTGATAACTAGGGTTTATAGTCTTCATACACTAAAAAAATCTAGTCTGCCCTTCCACGAAATATTTAATTAGAATTTTTTTAAATGTTTATGAATTTTCGAAAATTCCACCTGACAACCGATCAGACAATAGTTTTAAGTTGAATCAATGCAGACAAGATCATTTACTGATGCTCTTTAGCTAGTTGATACATTTTTCTTTTTGAATATAACTGACATATAAGGATCGTATTGGTGCAATGTGGATAAATTGATCGGTTTCCAATAGCAAAATTGGTAGCACGTCATCCCTACAATGGCTTCCATTTCTACGATTGTGAATATGAACTGGCGTAATGGGGAGATAATTTTGATCCTGACTGTTAACGAATCCTCGATACAGACTTGACCACTAAAATGAATCTTCATCCATGAAATGAGGCAAATTCAGGGTCAGGTGAATCCTGTCTGACGGACATTTAGTTTATAGGATCCAATATACAAAATATGGGTATCCTATAACTCATGATAAGTGAGTACTTCACATGACAATAAAAAAACTTCATCCTACAATCATCCAACTATTTTACAAACAACATGTTCACAAATGCCCAAATAATAATTTTAATGTATTTGCGCGTCTGGCGTTCCAAATTATAATCCTAGTACCTTTGATAACTATTTACACCACTGGGGCGATGCCATTGCTGGTGGGCGTTTCGTCCCCGAGGGTATCACCTGCCCAGTATTCAACACTTCGAATTTTGAATTTTTCGAAAAACTAAGGATTACCATAGTCGTATTTGGTACAACTTTTGGAATTTTGGATCCTCCATGCCCTTCAACTTTCTACTTGTTTGGCTTAACAAATATTTTGATATTGAAGATTTTGACCTATCTAGCCTTTCTCAATACCAATAACAAATATCAATTATCATATAATGGAAGAATAATTTGAACGTCTTCGTAGCATCAGATCTTTCACGATCCTTTTCACGATCTTCAAAAATGCGGTACGTGATCTTTCACGATCCAAAAAATCAATTTTGTGTAAATAATTCTTTATTTACCAAGTTTCAGATTATATTTATACAAAATAACTATGACAACCGTTTAATTTATTTAAATACAATACCCTTATTCTGATAAACGTAGTTTATCTAGTCGAATTTGTGAAAAAATCGTGTTTGTTTACATTTTTTATGTCATTGAAATGTCGAGAAGCAATCTGCCTTTTGTCGTTTTGTAATAACTATGCACTTTTGAAACTGGATATTCTGACATACTGATCATAATGTTGAACCATTTTGACAGACAATTTTATTTTGTCGTAAATGTGTCTGTGTAATTAATTAAATTAGAATATTTACTAACGTTTCATATGACTTCTCGATTAAATGTCTTTCACGATCCGTTACCAGAACTTTCACGATCGTCTCTCAATACTTGACCGCCGTTAGATATTCTTTCACGACCATTTCTCTCGATAAACCGAATGACACCCGTGACTAGTGTCATAGGCCTAGGAATATGAACTATTTAAATCTCTGTCGTATAAATCATCATTTAAAAAATCTGAATAGAAATTAGCAATGATTTCTGAAAATAAATTGTATATTTCAACTATGTGGTACATGTTTTTATCTTTCTTCCATTCGGCTTCAAAGCTAATGCTTTTATTAAATAAACTACTGGTCTGGTCCCATACAGTTGTTGTCGCTTTATTGATGTACCTTCTCTATTCTATTTAGATGATAGGTTACTTTGCAAGTTTAAAAATACTAATTTAAAGAAAAAATCACGGCATGCCGAATTGGTAAAAAGTCTGTACATTTTTTGTCAGGTTCTTGTTAGATTGGGCTATTTTTTAAACTTGGCGAAGTGTTGGTTTATACCAACCAGGTGTTTAAAATTCTTGGGAATGTTTTGTGACTAAGCTAAACTGGCCTTTATCTTGCCGGAGCAGAAAAAAAGAATCATTTAGAATTTTAAGTGAATCTATCCTTGATGACAATGACGTAGACATTAAAACCCTTCAACGTTTTACAGGAAAATGTATTTCATTTTTTCTTGCTGTCCCTCTGCCAGATTGTTTTCAAGGGAAATCAATAGGGTCATTTTGCTTCTAGAAATAGTAATAATATTAGCATTTACAAAGAGCTAAAAGGACAGTTAAAATATTGGCGTTTTTGGATAATTGGAAGAGAGAACTGCCTCTTGGATATAAGAAACCTATTTAAAATTTGTTTTATCAACTGACTCGTCGCTTTTTAAGTGGGGTGCCTTTATGATTCCCAAAGAGGTAACGGTAGAGTTTGGTGACTTTTGGAAAAAGAACAATACATGTAGCTCTCATATCCACGTTAAGGAGGCAAATGCCCTACTACACTCCCTCTGTTCTGTTAAAGAGAAAATTCTCGACTCTTGAGTGGACGCGTTTTGTGATAATCTTGCGGAAATTAATGCTACGAGTATTAATCAAGGAGGTAGAAATCCCTCGTTGGATGCAGTTTTGCGGAAGATATTCACTCTTTCAAAAACAGTTAACATGGACCTACGTCTTGTGTATGTTAGTTCTAGTAGAAACCCTGCTGACAGTGATGCCAGGAAGTTTAGATTATCAGATGCTATGTTATCTCCTATGAAATGGAACTTTGTTGAACAGAGGTTTGGTTATAAATTAACTGTTAACAAAACTTTGAATTTTTGGAAAAACTAAGGCTTTACTACCTCAGGAATAGATTACCTTAGCTGAGTTTGGTAAAACCTTTAGGAACTTTTGGTCCTCAATGTTCTTCAACTTTGTACTCGATTGGCCTTTAAAACATTTTTTTATTCGAGCGTCACTCATGAGTCTTTCTTAGACGAAACGCGCGTCTGGTGTAAATATAAAATTTTGATCCTGGTATCTATGATGAGTTTATTTGGTCCCCACACTTCAGATTTGATGGCATTATACTCAAATGCTATGAATGATAATAATGGTAATCCGTTAAAACATTTTTCTCCACAGTTCTTTCATATGGTGTTAATATTTTTCTTGAATTTGGAAACAAAAACTTAGGTGTCTCCCCCCTTTTTTTGCCGTTCTGAAGTTTTGTGTTCAGATCAGGGTTACGATTTGCACATTTGTGGATCCTGAGTTGTTTCAAAGACCAGTGTGATGGCCTTTTTTCTGTGAACATATGTCAGTATGGAATGTTTTAGCTGAACGAAATGAACATAAAGCCCTGTTATACCCATATCATCTGCTAAAGGGTTTAAGTTGGACACTAATAGTTAACCATTGCGTTTAATTGTCGCACGACTTCATTTTTAGTTTTACCTTTTTGTAGAGTGGTGTACCGATAGTGACTGCCAGCAGAACAGTGTTTAGTGTATGGTTATGAAAATGATGGTTGGTATCAAATTTGCCAGTCATGTGGACAAAACCCCGTTTTGATTGAAAGTTTGGAAAAAATCACGAGTAATTGTTGAGTGGAAAGGCGTTTGAGATATTTAGACAGTTTAGTTGGAAGAACTAATTATATTAAGAGAAAACTTTCGCTGGAAAAAGAAATTGAGAAGTTTTTATTTGGAGGTGAACCTGTGAAGTGTCTTAAATTCGCTTCCCCTTTAGATGTAAAGCGATGTATGGTCATGAAGGATTCAAGGGGCAAAACTCAGGTACATGGCTTATCGTGTGAATTTCTTGGTAACATTCATTCATGTCAGTGTCCGTAAATGTTAGCAGCGGGAACTGCTCAGTCTATGCTAGGACAATTAAAAGATATATAATATTTGAATCTAATGGTCGGGGTTCTGAGTGGAATGAAATAACTAAAATTGGTAATCAATCCTGTGTAATCGAAATGTAGACAAATATTTGCATGCTAATCAGTTTGAGCAGTCAAAATTTCATGTTGTACAAAAACAGGCAAAACCTCTGTTTTTAGACATACTCCGATCAATTAGTGCTCATATTGATGATTTGTTGTTGGATCATGTTTTGAAATCCTCTAAAGATTCATATTTCTTAGAGATCAAGCTTTCTTCAAAGTTCAATATTTTTCAGAAGACGGAGCGAAAGACTTTAAGTACCCGGCCACGTCCACTTGTATGTTTGTCCATCTGATGAGTTAAGCCTTTTTCAACTGATTTTTATAGTTCGTTCTTATGTTGTACTGTTATACCACTGTACCAGGTTAGGGGGAGGGTTGGGATCCCGCTAACATGTTTAACCCCGTCACATTATTTATGTATGTGCCTGTGCCAAGGCAGGAGCCTGTAATTCAGTGGTTGTCGTTTGTTTATGTGTTACCTATTTGTTTTTCGTTCCTTTTTTTACAGAAATAAGGCCGTTAGTTTTCTCGTATGAATTGTTTTACATTGTCTTATCGGGGCCTTTTATAGCTGACTATGCGGTATGGGCTTTGCTCATTTTTGAAGGCAGTACGGTGACCTATAGTTGTTTATGTGTGTGTCATCTTGGTCTTTTGTTGATAGATGTCTCATTGGCAATCATACCACATCTTCTTTTTTTTTATATTTGGCTTTCACAAGAGGTTAAGTTATTACCACAAGGGGATGTTTTTCTTTTTTCACACAAAGTTATCAAAACACTTGGAAAAGAGAAAGGGGATTAATTTTCCATCTTAGAATTTGATGATACTTTGATTTGTCCAGTTAAAGGTAAGATATGTTGAACACGACGGGTGCCACATGTGGATCAGGATCTGCTTATCCTTCCGGAGCACCCGAGATCACCCCTAGTTTTTGGTGGGGTTCGTGTTGTTTATTCTTTAGTTTTCTATGTTGTGGCATGTGTACTATTGTTTGTTTGTGTCATTTTCATGTTTAGCCATGGCGTTGTCCGTTTATTTTAGATTGATGAGTTTGACTGTCCCTTTGGTATCTTTCGCCCCCTTTGAAGGTGTCAGGGCTCTTGGAGTTACGGTTTAGTTATTCATTCCGTACTTTGAGTAAAAATCGAAAATATTTTACTGACAATCCTGTATCTTCGAATGCAATGTATAATCGCTTGAGGAAATATTTAAAGACATTCGATATTTACTAAGGTGAGACCCCTCATGGAATTCGGGGAGCTTGTGTTATTACTTTAGATTTGACAGGGGGTCTACAAGTGACGTCATGTAGCATATAGGTTGGTCTTCTTAATCCTCTTAACAAAAATTTGGTAGATTGTCAAGTGTAGTAGTACATTGTAAGAGGGTCAGTCAGTGCCATCGTGGCTAATTTAAGGGTTTCTGAATCTAAATTTGTAGATCTATATTCGAGTTGTATTGTGAGGTCAATCAACTTTCCAGTGCTTTTCAGCAACAATTTGAAGTGTTTAGAGTAAAAGTTTGTTACTTGTGATGCATGCTTAATTATTTTTTGTATTTTTGAGAATTATGTATTACTACTATATATGTATATTGAATATGATTTGCTTGTATTTTTGAGGGATATTATGTATTACTATTAGTATGAAGGAATGTAAAAATAGAGAATTTCTTAAATTAGACTTTCCTCTATTTTCGAGGGATATTATGTATTACTATTTGGTACATGCATGTTGAAATTGAATTTTGTAAGGACTGTTTTGAATATACTTTTCTTTAATAAATATTACTTTTCAGAATCTGTTTTACGTAGTTTGTTTTGAAAACAAGATAATTAAGTTTAGAGGGAGACTTGTGGTTTCTATTCTATTTAGATATGCGATTTGCTTATATCGACAACATTTTGATCTTGGCAATAAAACCACATCTGATTTAAATGGACAACACATTACACATGTCATTCTAAACACGTTCTTATGTTTTTGATACATGTAGTTGATGTATTGAATTTTCAAGGGTATTTCCCTGATTATGGGAAACAACAGATCAAGGGCTAAGACACCAAAACATTTCTTAGTCACCCGATGTAATACATACAAAAAAAACCATCTAGAGCTCATGCACCACTTGATCGTTCTTGAGGTATGCAAAAACTACCACATAACAGATAGTTCGCTCTGGGTGTCTTCAAACATAAGAGCAGTTCAACTGAAGATATTAACACTTTAATTTAAGTCATAGGTTGCATACGTTTGCTGAAAATTCATGACATGGAACGTGCACATGAAAGTCTCAAAACAACATAAGAAGTGCGCGGAAGAGTTATCAGTTGGCACAATCTGCTTTAAATAGTTTTCTGCATGAGATGCGTACATTTAAAATTTCTTAACTTTTTGATGTTTGCTTTTATCAGCTTAATTGGCGATATTTCAAGTTTGTCATGGTTTCCGAATATTTTGTGGTTTCTGAAATAACTATTATTTTGCATGGTTTTCAAAACTACCATTTGTTTAAGAATTTTGACTTCTTTATTTATACAAGACAATTTTTTTAAGTTTGGGTGAGTATTGGGAATGTTAAAGGTTAGAATTTGGAATTATAAGAGTGTTTTCGTTATACTAGCTTATAGTATTGAGGTCTGCCGTGAAACTCAATTTCCACCCAATACTCAAATACGTTTGGTCATATCGAGCAAGGGCTTACCTATGATTTTACTATAACATAAGTGAGTCCCGCGAAATTTGACCAATACAATCAGTTTGGCCGCTGCTATCAGAGCAAAGCGCGACTTGCACATGCTCTGTGCATGATGTCGATACAAAGGTTGACATTCGCATGATCTGTGTATAATGATGGTACTGTATAGTACATGTATCTCGAAATGGCTAAGTTCAAACCCAATGTTCACCCAATACTCATATAAATTTGGTCATATCGAGCAAGGGCTCACCTATGATATAACTAGAACTATTGCAGTCGATTTCGTATTGGGTTTACCACCATTTAATATTTTTTCAGCAAGAACAATTTAAAAGTGCAATTGGATATGTTTATTATAATATGGTGTTAACATATCCCAGTCGATACGTTATGATGGTTCATTTTCACACTATGTGGACTTCATATAGAGGAGCGTGTTCCTTACGCAGAAACTGCTCTTACAGAAATATGAGGAGGGAAGATAGCAAATAACACTGGAAGATTAAAAATGACACTCCATAAATTTTATGGACACTGTCACGAATTGGTATATCTTTACGATGTGTCTGTGTCTAAAATAACTGACTTTTTTCCACGTTGTATCTGCTAATACCGAACCTGACTTTTTACCGAATATTACTGTTTTTCCGAGTGTGATTTATATTTTTTTACGAATACAAATACATAGTAATTGAATTAATTTAAATATACCTCTCATACCAATCAAGTTTACATATAAGTCTTGATTAACAAACAAAGGTACTAAATTTTTACGGCTTGTGATGAGTTCATTATTTTAAATTCTTGTAAGTGTTGATCCGTGTACAAACACCGTTAAACATTTCTCTGATCAGTTGCGTAGGGTTCACCACAGGTCACTTTGACTTTGTTCTTGTTTGGAAATATGATCTGATCAACAATTTCAAGCAAAATACTGTTTGACTTTCTATTTTTGTTACAAGTAGTGAGCATGAAAACATTCCCTTGGAAGGAAAGGACTTTGCTGGTACTACTATAACAAATAGTATCCTCAGGATAAACATATTTATGTTGTTAATTGATCTTATTTAGTATTACGAAGGGGATATTTCAACGGAACTAAAATGAGTGGAAATGTGGAGAGAAATATCTGAAGATGTATAACAGGCAAACGAGTATCCGAGTACTAAAACTGTACTCGAGTACTCGACCTTCCGAGCGAGTACCCGAGTACTCGAGTACTCGTTGCCATCCCTAGTATTTATTGTTTATGCGTTTATCTGTTCTTAACACTCTTGCGTTGTGTTTTTATTCAGTATTCCTGTCATGTAGTAGTGTATCTTTATCAAATATTGATTAACATTTCTATATAAGCGAGATTTTTGGAACCATCAAACTAAATGGTATCCACAATTTGTTCTCAAATTGTCCTGTACCAAGTCAGGAATATTGCAGTTCTTTTTTATGTATGTTTGCGTTTGTTTTTGTTGCATTTCAGTGTTTTCGTTGTGTTTCCCTCGGTTGGAGTTTTTATCCAAGATTTGTTCTCTCTCAATCGACTTATGACTTTGAACAGGATATACTACTATTATAAGAGTTTAAAAATGACACTCGGAAAATTTTATTGACACTACACGAATTTGTTGATCTATACGATGTGTCAGTGTTTAAACTAACTAACGACGTTTTTACCACGTCTTAGATTATGGTTTACCATCTGGTCTAAAAGAGGGACGAAAGATACCAAAGGGACAGCCAAACTCATAAATCTAAAACAAACTGACAACGCCACGTCTAAAAATGAATAAGACAAACAGAAAAACAATAATGTGCAAAGTACCGAGCGTGACCTTTTCCCAAATATGACTGTTTTGCAGAGTGTGAATTCAAATCGCATTGCAATTAGACGTGTCTCAGTATTTATCCATCCAACATTCATCTTTTTAGCTATGATGTGTCTAGTTTTTCGATCTAGTTCCATTTAATCGTATGAATTTCAAGATTATACATTCGTCACAAACATATGTCATGTGTTTGTAGAGTCAGGTGCTGTCAGTAATGGAAGCTGTTCGTTGTTTTTCTTCGGTTTACATGATATTATTGTACTATTTTATTTATTGTTTATGCGTTTCTCTGTGCTTGGCACTCTTGCATTTGTTTGTATAGTATTCCTGTCATGTACGTTTATAGTATTTCTATCCCATTGAACTAGAGATAAAGGATACACCATATATAGTTAAGTCGGCCTCATATCTTGACTTACATCTAGAAATTGACAATGAGGGTCGATTGAAAACAGAACTTTTCGACAAAAGAGATGATTTCAGCTTTCCAATTGTGAACTTTCCATTTCTAAGTAGCAACATTCAAGCAGCACCTGCATACGGGTTATATATCTCCCAATTGATATGATATTCCCGTGCTTGCATTTTCTATCATGATTTTCTTGATAGAGGGTTGTTGCTTACAAGGAAGCTATTAAATCAAGAGTTCCAAATGGTGAAGTTGTAATCATCTCTTCGTAAATTTTACGGACACCATCACGAGTTGGTTGACCGTTATGGAATAACCGTTTCACAAATGATTTCGAATATGTATGTTCCTTACGTCGTAACTACAATCCCCTTCCCCTTCCATAAATGTGACCTACCACCTGAGAGCACCCATGGATATTGGTGGGGTTCGTGTTGTTTATTCGTTAGTTTTCTATGTTGTGTCATGTGTTCTATTATTTGTCTGTTTGTCCTTTTCATTTTTAGCCACGGCGTTGTCAGTTTATTTTCGATTTATGAGTTTGACTGTCCCTCTGGTATCTTTCATCTCTCTTTTATAGTAGTGTCTATTTATCAAATATTGTTTACATTTCCATATAAGCAAGAGGTTTTTCTAACCATCTAACTAAATTGTATCCACATTTTTTCTCAAAATGTCCTGTACCAAGTTAGAAATATGGCAGTTGTTGTCAAATAGTCCCTTTTTATGTATGTTGGCGTTTGTTTTTGTTGCACTTCATTGTTTCTGATGTGATTCCCTCAGTTTGAGTTTTAACCCATATTTGTTCTTTCTCAATCGATTGATGACTTTTGAACGTGATATACTACTTTATTTATAAAGAGTAAAGTTGAAAAATGATACTTCGACAACTTTATGGACACCACACGAATTTGTTGATCTATACGATGTGTCAGTGTTTATTCTAACTAACGACAGTTTTACCACGTCTTATATTATGGTTTACCATCTAGTCTTATGTGCAAAGTACCGAACGTGACCTTTTTCCTGAAATTGACTGTTAGCAGAGTGTGAATTCGCATCGAATTGCTATTCGACGTGTCTCAGTATCTATACATCCAATATTCATGTTTTATCTAAGCTGTGTCTTTTATATGACTTACTGAAGTAGACTATTTACCTGGTTTGTAATATTACGAACAACACGATGGGTACCACATGTGTAGCAGGATCTGCTAACACTTCCGGAGCAGCTGATATCACCCCGAGTTATGGTGGGGTTCGTGTTGCTTAGTCTTTAGTTTTCTATGTCTTGTGTACTATTATTTGTCTTTTTGTCTTTTTTTCTTTTTAGCCATGGAATTGTCAGTTTATTTTTTTCATCTATGAGCTTGAATATCCGTCTGGTTTTGAATAAGTTATCGGTACACGGAATGCATCACATAACTTTTTGCAATTGATTGCTGTTACTATTAAATCCCGTGTCAATCACAGTTAAAAGTTCTGACACAACGTGATAGCCTTACTATGTAGCAGATTACCCACTTGTCTAGTTATGGACTTCTGGAAATAACAATTACGCTACCAAATTAACCACACCAGATACCAGATTTTGACATTTAACGTCTTCAAGGATGTTTAAAAGAGGGACGAAAAACACTCTTGTGATATGATATGTTTAAAGTCGCTGAGCCACAGTGAAATGTTCACTGTGTAGCAAATTGTGGTATGTTACAATAAGATTATTTTACACAAAGAAAACATTTGTTGAATGCAAATTGTTTTTTTATTAGTTTTTAATACACTTAATAAGATATTCGTTTCTAAAATATAGATGCACGAAGAAAACTGTCATTTAAAACTGAAAACACTGTTTGTTGCGACTAATGGTTTTTAGTACACTTAATGCGATAGAAAAAAAAGAAGAAAAAAAAACAGAATTAAAAGGAGAATTTCGAGCAATATAAACTGGACTATTAGGTACATTTCTAGAACAGATAGTGATTATAATAGCGTGAATTTTCAGTTCACACACTATCGAGAAGTGTTACAAGCTAATCACATGAACCGGTACACAATGTTATATCATCAATTGCAATATCACCGTTATTACCAGCTTTTCCCTTCGTAGCCTCGATATCAAACTGAAAAGAAATATCCATGTAGAAAATATTATTTCGAGAATTTTGTTTAGGTTTACAAGTATTTAAAAATAATTGTCAATCACACTTTATATTCTTTTGAATAAGTTGAAATACATTTTATGTTATCTATTTTTTTTTCGCACAAATAATTCATTCACGTGTTTTTAATGTTTCAGTTAGTCGCTAAATGAAATTAATATTTTACATTCTGATTAGTTTAAAATGTATGTGCGTACTTTATTTGGAAAATTATAGAATTATGACAAATTCACAATTTAAAATTGTTTTAATTGACACAAATTTAACATTGAAGAGTCCAATTGTATGTATCCTACGATAGAATAGTTTAGTAATGTTTGTTCCAATACATGGCTACATCAAGAGAGTAACCATATTTTACCAAGTAAAGAATATAATAGTTACTCTTAATTTCGTTTGATGAGTAGCTGTTTGAGCTTTTGACAAGTGCGTTTCCGTTTTAATGTTTCCTTGGAGTTAGGTATTTTTTTTTTATTTATCTCTTGATGTTTTGTTATTCATACACTTAATTTTGTTGAATGCGTCAAGGATAAATCGTGTTACACAAAATGTCGTCTTTCATAAATTCACTCTATTATAAAGGGCAAACGTGACATCAACGAAAGTATATAGAAAGTTTATATTTATGTACAAATAAAACTTTTAAGGGCCATAACTCCTTTAACAACTGAAGTAAAAATGGACCTTCACTTTGTTACCAGCTACAACATATCCAAATTCGAAATTCATTGGTGTGATCACTCTGAAGCTTAGTATGGAAATTGCCATGTTCTAATTAATCAAAGACCATATTATACACATTCGGACAAACAAACGTGGAAATCATTAACCATGTTAACATAGAACTTGACATTCATTGTAGTATACGAAACAATATATAACAGCGCATTTAAGAGCAATGTGTGAAATGTTAGAAATTTATCACATGAAAAATCTTGCAGCTGCTTGTCCGTCTGTTCAGCAAACGTATTCCCTACTTAGAACCCGATTCTTCGGTCAGGAGGGATTTCTATGTCAGAAGCCTTAGAAATAATTTTCAGGCCTGAACTGGCTTTGAAATAATGTCATTGACGATATTTATGTTTTATGGCAGTGTAATATAAAGATGTTTTGAATTTTGAGCTTTATCAACACTTTGTAAACTATATCCTGGTTGAGATTCTTCTTCCACCTCACGTGGTGAGCAAGGATTACAGATTAAATATATAGAACAGAAGAGGAACTACTTCATCATTTTAATTTTTCTCGTTTAAGTGTCCTATGCTTATTTTGTATTTTCTCTTAGATATTCGATACTTTGAAACTCGAACTCTTTTTTTAATTTCTCAAATATTCTTTCATTTCGCTCAAATAAGATACAAAAGGAACAAACCAATCAATATCAAATAACAACAAACAACGGCAGTGCCAAAAGTAACAATCATTATGATACCAAATGATATGCAATATATATAGAGCCTTACTACTAAGAACCGACTAGGTGATTGTGCATTTATTTGGGACAAACATTGGATTGAGATGAAGTTCTAATATTTTTACTACTTTTTCTATAATATACTGATGGAGTTATTGAAAATTGCTAGTTGATTTATATTAGAATCAGAATAATCACTTTGGGAAAAATGTTTCTAGCATATATTGTCCCAATATTTTCTAACACTGACAGTCCAATCAAAATGAATCAGTTTCTCCCTCTAACATTTGATTCTTGAAAGCAATGTTCGATGTCCAGTGTCAACGATAACGGTTTATTCAGGGTCAGTGAATAAAATGATAAGCCCACACAAACGGACAAATTAATGTGTATTTAAAGTTTACGCTGGTAGGAAAAATTTGAAGGAAGAACTGATATTCTGATTATATACTTACAACAATGCCTGACGTTATATTACCAGTAATATCCACACTAGCTTTTATCCATTGATTTTCTTGATTTCCTGACCGAGTCCAACGTTTGGACCAATAGCCCGAGTTTCTTGTTTGTGAGTATACTGTTAGATTTCCGATATGATGGCCATACATGTGATAATAAAATCTGAGGCAATACGAAGAGGCTGAAATAAACACAATAATTATGCGACAAGTGAGATATGTAATTCATTATCAAAACAATTGAAATATGAAGTTTATACAAATGAACAGGGAAATTAAAGAACCCTTTGAGAATAACTGACATATCCTACGCCCATAAATTGTCACTGGGAAAACAAATTATCACCATATTCTTCAGTCCAAAGATACACAACTTAAAGGTTCAACTGGTACAAATTTCTTGTGAATATGCTCATCTGCATATTATGTGCTGATTGACTATAACGTTTCAATTTGTTGTTTAAAAGTTTTAAATAACTAGTCATTTATATAGGTATGCATTATACTTGACAAAAAAAATCAGAATGAACTGTTGCAAAAAAACATAACTGTCCTAATTGTGGCTGTTGGTAATATTAAAGTATATATTAAAACTGAAAACATGTAAAATGTGTAAGAAACAATGATTAGACTTATCTTCCTTGAAACAAAGAACACAAAGCAAAATAAAAATAAAAAACAAACTCCCAAATTATATAGCATAATATTGATAAATAAAAATATCAATAGTGTTACTAAATAGTGTCATTGCTGTTACCAGCATGCACGAGTTTGTGTGAAACATTGGTATAGGTAATACATTAAAGTATTAAAACATTGTTAAAATAAGTGTTGTATTTTATAAATAATATGATATATCAGTTGTTAAACATAAACAAAAACCCACACAAAACTAGCTTATTGTCATGATATATTTAATGGTGGTACTAAACTGGTCAATGATATTACTTTATCAAAGTAGTCTCACCATTGACAGTAACACTAATGACGTACAGGTGTATTTTTGATTATGATAAGTGCTCTATTGACCTATTTTATATGTTGTTCATTGTTCATGTTTCTACAACCA
The DNA here is from genome assembly GCF_963676685.1 of Mytilus edulis. Classification (NCBI taxonomy): domain Eukaryota; kingdom Metazoa; phylum Mollusca; class Bivalvia; order Mytilida; family Mytilidae; genus Mytilus; species Mytilus edulis. The sequence continues at coordinate 77,238,612 of NC_092345.1, read as the reverse complement.
ATATCTTTAAATAAATCAAAGTTTAGGAAATCTTTCGGAAAATGATTTTTTATAAGGATACACCATGAACACTAATTTCATTTATGATATAGCTGAATTACTTATAGAGATTTTTAACTTATTTCCAACATAGATTTTTTGGTCGTCTATATAACATGCTTACAGGTAAAATTGCCAAGGGAGAAACAATGAAACATACTAAAATCAATTTATTTTCTGGTTCACCAGTGGCTTCTTTTTGTTGAAAGGTTTTATTATAATAGATATAAAAAGATGAGGTATGAATGTCAATGAGACAACTCTCTTTCAAGTAACAATTTGTAAAATTAAACCATTTTAGGTCAAAGTACGGTTTTCAACACGGAGCATTAGTTCACACCGAACAGCAAGCTATAAAGGGACTCCAAAATGACATGTAAAATCACAGAACAGATAGCAGATGACGATCATGCTGTTACAATAGATAAGCAACATTAGGGTCAAAGGGGAAAAATCGAAAAAATTCCGACTGCATCGGAAATAAAGAGATAGAGTATCTGATAATTTTAAATCGACAGCTGTATATAAATGATATTGAGAATGGAAATAGGGAATATGTCAAAGTGACAACAACACGACCGAAACGCAGATAATGGACGTAGGTCACCAATTGTCTTCAACACAGCGAAAAAATCATATCGCTCCGATACAATCCATTATCTTGCATATTATAAGAGCATAAACCTGAGGCAAGAGGATGCATTATCTTGTCTTCACACGACACAAAAGACAACATAAAAGCTAGTTATAAGAAAACAATAGTACAGTTGAATACTAATAACAAAAATACTTACGTAATTTAATGTAAAGTTTTAACATATATAAGTGAATGTTTTTAATACTTACAGAACAGGTCAGTATTCGATGAGCTCAATAAGGCCACAAAGTCCTCTCCTTGACCATCTACCTCAATATAGGCATATTGGTTACCACTGTGTGCAGCCGAAGGACCAGTGTTTGTGGTAGATGTTGATCCCTGTATTGCAATGACATTTATAATATGAAAAATAAAGTTGTGTTTGTTGTCATGTTTTACAGTTCCCTCTTTGATGTGTCGTCACACGATTATTTGTTCAACACAATGATACATTTCAGCGACTGATATAATACAATAGTTTGTTCGTCATAAGATCAAAAAATCATTGATTACTATACCACAATACTTAGTTCGTAACAAGAAAACATGTTAGTGCTTACTATATCTCAATACTTGTGTTCGACACAAGAAGGTATTTCAGTGATTGCTTTATAGCAATACTTTCTGTATTGTCTGATTTCGATACCAACTTGTTAGCACAATTCGAAATTACGTCTCATATTGCGAATTTAGTTGTGTTTTCAATGTATGCAATTAGCTGTACAAGACAATAAGTTGTCTTAAAATAGAATATTAAGCTATAGCTGGCAATGGGATTGAGACAGAGAGGATGTGCATGAGAAAAAAATCATGATTGCTAATTTTTTAATATGAATTTGAAAATGTTTTAACGATTTCTTTTTTTTATAACATATAATCAAACTTACCAACTTTTTTTAATATCAACTCAAATTTACACATTTAGAATTTTTAGTTCAAATGTATAGTTTTTTTTAGTTTGTTGTTTCGTTGGATTGTTACCTCATCGCCATGATTAACACCGTATATTTTCGACTGTTCGTATTAACCGTATTCTGCGAAAGTACGTTATTTCTTTTAAAATAAAAAAAACATACCAAAAGAGGGATTTTTTTCATACCAACAAGATAAGTCTAATTGAATCTTTTTTATGTAGAATTCTTATAACTTTTTATATCATGTTAGACAATAATATCATAAGCCGATGATGTTATTGTATCATTTTTAATTAATCCCTGGATTTATATTTTCGAACAATATCCAATTTCAGTAAAAATTAGTAGTTGTTGCACATAAATGACACAACGACAATCACAAATCTAATCAAAATATCAAAACTTTGTGATATGATTAAGGAATAACTGTAATATTTCTTTCTGTCTATGAAGAAATAACATAACTAGAGGCTCGTAAGATCCTTTGTCGCTCACCTTGGTATATGTGCATATTAAAAAATTACACAAATGGATTCATGACAAAATTGTGTTGTGGTGATGGTGATGTGTTTGTAGATTTTACTTTACTCACCATTCTTGCCACTTTCAGTTTTCTCTATCTAAACTTGGCCTTTCTGTTACAGAGGACAATAATTTGTAAAAATTTACCAAAAAATATTAAATTAATGAAAATTGTTAAAAATTGACTATAAAGGGCAATAACTCCTTCAGGGATCAACTGACCATTTTGGTCATGTTGAATTATTTGTAGATCTTACTTTGCATAACATTATTGCTGTTTACAGTTTATCTCTATCTATAATAGTATTCAAGATAATAACCAATAACGGCAAAATTTCTTTAAAATTACCAATTTAGGGGCAGTAACCCAACAACTAGTTGTCCGATTCATATGCAAATTTCAGGGCAGATAGATATTGACTTGATAACAATTTTGCCCCATGTCAGATTTGCTCTAAATGCTTTCGTTTCAGAGTTATAAGCCAAAATCTACTTTTTACACCTATGTTCAATCTTTAGCCATGGCGGTCATCTTGGATGGTTGGCTGGGTCACCGGACATATTTTTAAACTAGATACCCCAATGATGATTGTGGCCAAGTTTGGTTTAATTTGGCCCAGTAGTTTCAGAGGAGAAATTTTTGTAAAAGTTAACGTCGACGGACGACGACGACGGACGCCGGACGCAAAGTGATGAGAAAAGCTCACTTGGCCTTTTGGGCCAGTTGAGCTAAAAATATGATGCACACTGAATAACCCGCGTAGCATGTTAATTAAGGTGTGCACCACAGTTTTTATGTTAGTTCAAATAGACAAATAAAATGGAAAGTCATTTCTTATAATTTAATTCTTAATTCCATTTCAAACCAGAGTAAACAATGAAAAATCGTTGATGACGTCATGGTCACATGAACAAATTATTACTAGGAGTTGATAAACAAAACAACACCAGCCAATCGGAAGACGCATTACATAAATAATTAAATTATATGTAGAGAAATATTCATTTTTCATTATTTGCTTCTAAACAAAACTTACGGATTTTTCTAAAGTCCAGTTGAAGTCGTCGCCATTAGTATTTTCCAATGCACATGTTTGTCCTTGTTCAAATCCGCATTCAATGACTGAAGATAATAAAGTCAGACATAAAGTCTATATCTTTTTATGTGAAACCCCTCCCCTCCCCAGTATTTGATCAACTGTTTGACACCGAATGCTTATCTCAATCAACAAATTACATTTTGACCCGCGTTTTTATTATTTCCTTCTTTTGAAATATTGAGTTCAGAGTCAATTTTTATGAATAGAAAGCAAATAAGATCAACTTGTTGCTACGATTCCTTTTTCTTTTAAATCGAACTAGCCATAATAACCTTGCAAAGGTTCATGTATTCCAAATAACTATGTATTAGCTGAATATAAATATACCTTTGGAACATGTACAAGAACCGGTACACAATGTTATATCATCAATTGCAATATCACCGTTATTACCAGCTTTTCCTTTCGAAGCCTCGATATCAATCTGAAAAGAACATATTAATGTAGAAAATATTATTTTGTTATGGTTTACAAGTATTTAAAAATAATTGTCATTCACACTTTATATTTTTTTTAATAAGTTGAAATACATTTTATGTTATCTAATTTTTTTTTCGCACAAATAATTCATTCACGTGTTTTGAATGTTTCAGTTAGTCGCTAAATGTAATTAATATTTTACATTCTGATTAGTATGAAATGTAATTGCGTACTTTATTTTAAAATTTATAGAATTATGACAAATTCACAATTTAACATTGTTTTAATTGACACAAATTTAACATTGAAGAGTCCAATTGTATGTATCCTACGTTAAAATCGTTTAGTAATGTTTGTTCCAATACATGGCTACATCAAGAGAGTAACCATATTTTACCAAGTAAAGAATATAATAGTTACTCTTAATTTCGTTTGATGAGTAGCTGTTTGAGCTTTTGACAAGTGCGTTTCCGTTTTAATGTTTCCTTGGAGTTAGGTATTTTTTTTTTATTTATCTCTTGATGTTTTGTTATTCATACACTTAATTTTGTTGAATGCGTCAAGGATAAATCGTGTTACACAAAATGTCGTCTTTCATACATTCACTCTATTATAAAGGGCAAACGTGACATCAACGAAAGTATATAGAAAGTTTATATTTATGTACAAATAAAACTTTTAAGGGCCATAACTCCTTTAACAACTGAAGTAAAAATGGACCTTCACTTTGTTACCAGCTACAACATATCCAAATTCGAAATTCATTGGTGTGATCACTCTGAAGCTTAGTATGGAAATTGCCATGTTCTAATCAATCAAAGACCATATTATACACATTCGGACAAACAAACGTGGAAATCATTAACCATGTTAACATAGAACTTGACATTCATTGTAGTATACGAAACAATATATAACAGCGCATTTAAGAGCAATGTGTGAAATGTTAGAAATTTATCACATGAAAAATCTTGCAGCTGCTTGTCCGTCTGTTCAGCAAACGTATTCCCTACTTAGAACCCGATTCTTCGGTCAGGAGGGATTTCTATGTCAGAAGCCTTAGAAATAATTTTCAGGCCTGAACTGGCTTTGAAATAATGTCATTGACGATATTTATGTTTTATGGCAGTGTAATATAAAGATGTTTTGAATTTTGAGCTTTATCAACACTTTGTAAACTATATCCTGGTTGAGATTCTTCTTCCACCTCACGTGGTGAGCAAGGATTACAGATTAAATATATAGAACAGAAGAGGAACTACTTCATCATTTTAATTTTTCTCGTTTAAGTGTCCTATGCTTATTTTGTATTTTCTCTTAGATATTCGATACTTTGAAACTCGAACTCTTTTTTTAATTTCTCAAATATTCTTTCATTTCGCTCAAATAAGATACAAAAGGAACAAACCAATCAATATCAAATAACAACAAACAACGGCAGTGCCAAAAGTAACAATCATTATGATACCAAATGATATGCAATATATATAGAGCCTTACTACTAAGAACCGACTAGGTGATTGTGCATTTATTTGGGACAAACATTGGATTGAGATGAAGTTCTAATATTTTTACTACTTTTTCTATAATATACTGATGGAGTTATTGAAAATTGCTAGTTGATTTATATTAGAATCAGAATAATCACTTTGGGAAAAATGTTTCTAGCATATATTGTCCCAATATTTTCTAACACTGACAGTCCAATCAAAATGAATCAGTTTCTCCCTCTAACATTTGATTCTTGAAAGCAATGTTCGATGTCCAGTGTCAACGATAACGGTTTATTCAGGGTCAGTGAATAAAATGATAAGCCCACACAAACGGACAAATTAATGTGTATTTAAAGTTTACGCTGGTAGGAAAAATTTGAAGGAAGAACTGATATTCTGATTATATACTTACAACAATGCCTGACGTTATATTACCAGTAATATCCACACTAGCTTTTATCCATTGATTTTCTTGATTTCCTGACCGAGTCCAACGTTTGGACCAATAGCCCGAGTTTCTTGTTTGTGAGTATACTGTTAGATTTCCGATATGATGGCCATACATGTGATAATAAAATCTGAGGCAATACGAAGAGGCTGAAATAAACACAATAATTATGCGACAAGTGAGATATGTAATTCATTATCAAAACAATTGAAATATGAAGTTTATACAAATGAACAGGGAAATTAAAGAACCCTTTGAGAATAACTGACATATCCTACGCCCATAAATTGTCACTGGGAAAACAAATTATCACCATATTCTTCAGTCCAAAGATACACAACTTTTAAAGGTTCAACTGGTACAAATTTCTTGTGAATATGCTCATCTGCATATTATGTGCTGATTGACTATAACGTTTCAATTTGTTGTTTAAAAGTTTTAAATAACTAGTCATTTATATAGGTATGCATTATACTTGACAAAAAAAATCAGAATGAACTGTTGCAAAAAAACATAACTGTCCTAATTGTTGCTGTTGGTAATATTAAAGTATATATTAAAACTGAAAACATGTAAAATGTGTAAGAAACAATGATTAGACTTATCTTCCTTGAAACAAAGAACACAAAGCAAAATAAAAATAAAAAACAAACTCCCAAATTATATAGCATAATATTGATAAATAAAAATATCAATAGTGTTACTAAATAGTGTCATTGCTGTTACCAGCATGCACGAGTTTGTGTGAAACATTGGTATAGGTAATACATTAAAGTATTAAAACATTGTTAAAATAAGTGTTGTATTTTATAAATAATATGATATATCAGTTGTTAAACATAAACAAAAACCCACACAAAACTAGCTTATTGTCATGATATATTTAATGGTGGTACTAAACTGGTCAATGATATTACTTTATCAAAGTAGTCTCACCATTGACAGTAACACTAATGACGTACAGGTGTATTTTTGATTATGATAAGTGCTCTATTGACCTATTTTATATGTTGTTCATTGTTCATGTTTCTACAACCAATATCTTTAAATAAATCAAAGTTTAGGAAATCTTTCGGAAAATGATTTTTTATAAGGATACACCATGAACACTAATTTCATTTATGATATAGCTGAATTACTTATAGAGATTTTTAACTTATTTCCAACATAGATTTTTTGGTCGTCTATATAACATGCTTACAGGTAAAATTGCCAAGGGAGAAACAATGAAACATACTAAAATCAATTTATTTTCTGGTTCACCAGTGGCTTCTTTTTGTTGAAAGGTTTTATTATAATAGATATAAAAAGATGAGGTATGAATGTCAATGAGACAACTCTCTTTCAAGTAACAATTTGTAAAATTAAACCATTTTAGGTCAAAGTACGGTTTTCAACACGGAGCATTAGTTCACACCGAACAGCAAGCTATAAAGGGACTCCAAAATGACATGTAAAATCACAGAACAGATAGCAGATGACGATCATGCTGTTACAATAGATAAGCAACATTAGGGTCAAAGGGGAAAAATCGAAAAAATTCCGACTGCATCGGAAATAAAGAGATAGAGTATCTGATAATTTTAAATCGACAGCTGTATATAAATGATATTGAGAATGGAAATAGGGAATATGTCAAAGTGACAACAACACGACCGAAACGCAGATAATGGACGTAGGTCACCAATTGTCTTCAACACAGCGAAAAAATCATATCGCTCCGATACAATCCATTATCTTGCATATTATAAGAGCATAAACCTGAGGCAAGAGGATGCATTATCTTGTCTTCACACGACACAAAAGACAACATAAAAGCTAGTTATAAGAAAACAATAGTACAGTTGAATACTAATAACAAAAATACTTACGTAATTTAATGTAAAGTTTTAACATATATAAGTGAACGTTTTTAATACTTACAGAACAGGTCAGTATTCGATGAGCTCAATAAGGCCACAAAGTCCTCTCCTTGACCATCTACCTCAATATAGGCATATTGGTTACCACTGTGTGCAGCCGAAGGACCAGTGTTTGTGGTAGATGTTGATCCCTGTATTGCAATGACATTTATAATATGAAAAATAAAGTTGTGTTTGTTGTCATGTTTTACAGTTCCCTCTTTGATGTGTCGTCACACGATTATTTGTTCAACACAATGATACATTTCAGCGACTGATATAATACAATAGTTTGTTCGTCATAAGATCAAAAAATCATTGATTACTATACCACAATACTTAGTTCGTAACAAGAAAACATGTTAGTGCTTACTATATCTCAATACTTGTGTTCGACACAAGAAGGTATTTCAGTGATTGCTTTATAGCAATACTTTCTGTATTGTCTGATTTCGATACCAACTTGTTAGCACAATTCGAAATTACGTCTCATATTGCGAATTTAGTTGTGTTTTCAATGTATGCCATTAGCTGTACAAGACAATAAGTTGTCTTAAAATAGAATATTAAGCTATAGCTGGCAATGGGATTGAGACAGAGAGGATGTGCATGAGAAAAAAATCATGATTGCTAATTTTTTAATATGAATTTGAAAATGTTTTAACGATTTCTTTTTTTTATAACATATAATCAAACTTACCAACTTTTTTTAATATCAACTCAAATTTACACATTTAGAATTTTTAGTTCAAATGTATAGTTTTTTTTAGTTTGTTGTTTCGTTGGATTGTTACCTCATCGCCATGATTAACACCGTATATTTTCGACTGTTCGTATTAACCGTATTCTGCGAAAGTACGTTATTTCTTTTAAAATAAAAAAAACATACCAAAAGAGGGATTTTTTTCATACCAACAAGATAAGTCTAATTGAATCTTTTTTATGTAGAATTCTTATAACTTTTTATATCATGTTAGACAATAATATCATAAGCCGATGATGTTATTGTATCATTTTTAATTAATCCCTGGATTTATATTTTCGAACAATATCCAATTTCAGTAAAAATTAGTAGTTGTTGCACATAAATGACACAACGACAATCACAAATCTAATCAAAATATCAAAACTTTGTGATATGATTAAGGAATAACTGTAATATTTCTTTCTGTCTATGAAGAAATAACATAACTAGAGGCTCGTAAGATCCTTTGTCGCTCACCTTGGTATATGTGCATATTAAAAAATTACACAAATGGATTCATGACAAAATTGTGTTGTGGTGATGGTGATGTGTTTGTAGATTTTACTTTACTCACCATTCTTGCCACTTTCAGTTTTCTCTATCTAAACTTGGCCTTTCTGTTACAGAGGACAATAATTTGTAAAAATTTACCAAAAAATATTAAATTAATGAAAATTGTTAAAAATTGACTATAAAGGGCAATAACTCCTTCAGGGATCAACTGACCATTTTGGTCATGTTGAATTATTTGTAGATCTTACTTTGCATAACATTATTGCTGTTTACAGTTTATCTCTATCTATAATAGTATTCAAGATAATAACCAATAACGGCAAAATTTCTTTAAAATTACCAATTTAGGGGCAGTAACCCAACAACTAGTTGTCCGATTCATATGCAAATTTCAGGGCAGATAGATATTGACTTGATAACAATTTTGCCCCATGTCAGATTTGCTCTAAATGCTTTCGTTTCAGAGTTATAAGCCAAAATCTACTTTTTACACCTATGTTCAATCTTTAGCCATGGCGGTCATCTTGGATGGTTGGCTGGGTCACCGGACACATTTTTAAACTAGATACCCCAATGATGATTGTGGCCAAGTTTGGTTTAATTTGGCCCAGTAGTTTCAGAGGAGAAATTTTTGTAAAAGTTAACGTCGACGGACGACGACGACGGACGCCGGACGCAAAGTGATGAGAAAAGCTCACTTGGCCTTTTGGGCCAGTTGAGCTAAAAATATGATGCACACTGAATAACCCGCGTAGCATGTTAATTAAGGTGTGCACCACAGTTTTTATGTTAGTTCAAATAGACAAATAAAATGGAAAGTCATTTCTTATAATTTAATTCTTAATTCCATTTCAAACCAGAGTAAACAATGAAAAATCGTTGATGACGTCATGGTCACATGAACAAATTATTACTAGGAGTTGATAAACAAAACAACACCAGCCAATCGGAAGACGCATTACATAAATAATTAAATTATATGTAGAGAAATATTCATTTTTCATTATTTGCTTCTAAACAAAACTTACGGATTTTTCTAAAGTCCAGTTGAAGTCGTCGCCATTAGTATTTTCCAATGCACATGTTTGTCCTTGTTCAAATCCGCATTCAATGACTGAAGATAATAAAGTCAGACATAAAGTCTATATCTTTTTATGTGAAACCCCTTCCCTCCCCAGTATTTGATCAACTGTTTGACACCGAATGCTTATCTCAATCAACAAATTACATTTTGACCCGCGTTTTTATTATTTCCTTCTTTTGAAATATTGAGTTCAGAGTCAATTTTTATGAATAGAAAGCAAATAAGATCAACTTGTTGCTACGATTCCTTTTTCTTTTAAATCGAACTAGCCATAATAACCTTGCAAAGGTTCATGTATTCCAAATAACTATATATTAGCTGAATATAAATATACCTTTGGAACATGTACAAGAACCGGTACACAATGTTATATCATCAATTGCAATATCACCGTTATTACCAGCTTTTCCTTTCGAAGCCTCGATATCAATCTGAAAAGAACATATTAATGAAGAAAATATTATTTTGTTATGGTTTACAAGTATTTAAAAATAATTGTCATTCACACTTTATATTTTTTTTAATAAGTTGAAATACATTTTATGTTATCTAATTTTTTTTTCGCACAAATAATTCATTCACGTGTTTTGAATGTTTCAGTTAGTCGCTAAATGTAATTAATATTTTACATTCTGATTAGTATGAAATGTAATTGCGTACTTTATTTTAAAATTTATAGAATTATGACAAATTCACAATTTAACATTGTTTTAATTGACACAAATTTAACATTGAAGAGTCCAATTGTATGTATCCTACGTTAAAATCGTTTAGTAATGTTTGTTCCAATACATGGCTACATCAAGAGAGTAACCATATTTTACCAAGTAAAGAATATAAAAGTTACTCTTAATTTCGTTTGATGAGTAACTGTTTGAGCTTTTGACAAGAGAGTTTCCGTTTTGATGTTTCCTTGGAGTTTGTATTTTTTTTTTTATTTATCTCTTGATGTTTTGCTATGCATACACTTAATTTTGTTGAATGCGTCAAGGATAAATCGTGTTACAGAAAATGTCGTCTTTCATACATTCACTCTATTATAAAGGACGGGCGTGTCATCAACGAAAGTGTATAGACAGTTTATATCATTGGTGTCACTATTAAAACTTTTAAGGGCCGTAACTCCTTAACAACTGAAGTAAAAATGATCAACCCCGTAAATGACCTTCACTTTGTTACCAGCTACAACATATCCAAATTCGAAATTCATTGGTATGATAACTCTGAAGCTAATGCATGGAAATTGCCATGTTCTAATCAATCAAAGAACAGATAATACAAATTCTGATAACCAAACGTGGAAATCTACAACATAGAACTTAAAATTCATTGTGGTATACGAAACAACATATAACAGCTCATTTAAGATCAATGTGTGAACGGTTAGAAAGTCATCACATGAAAAATCTTGCAGCTGCTTGTCAGTCTGTTCAGCAAACGTATTCCCTACTTAGAATCCGAATCGTCGGTCAATAGGGATTTCTATGTCAGAAGCCTTAGAAATAAATTTTAAGCCCGAACTGACTTTAAAATATTGCCATTGACGAGTTTTATATTTTATGACAGTGTATTATAAAGATGTTTTGAATTTTGTGCGTCATCAACTCTTTGTAAACTATATTCTGGTTGAGATTCTACTTCCACCTCCCGTGGTGAGCAAGTTTTACAGATTAAATATATAGAACAGAAGAGATACTCCTTCATCATTTTTATTTGTTTCTCTCGTTTAAAATGTCCTATGCTTATTTTTTATTTTCTCTTAGATATTCGATACTTTGACACTCGAATTCTTTTTTTAATTTCTCAAATATTCTTTCATTTCGCTCAAATGTCCATTGCTGCAAATAAGATACAGAAGGAACAAACCAATTAATATCAAATAACAACAAACAACGGCAGTGCCACAAGTTACAATCATTATGATGCCATCGATATGCAATATATATAGAGCCTCACTACTAAGAACCCCACTGGGTGATTGTGCATTAATTTGGGACAAACATTCGATTGAGATGAAGTTCTAATATTTTTAGTACATTTTCTATAATATGATGATGGAGTTATTTACAATTGCTAGTTTATTTATATTACAATCAGAATAATCACTTTGGGAAAAATATTTCTAGCATTTATAGTCCCAATATTTTCTAACACTGACAGTCCAATCAAAATGAATCAGTTTTTCCCTCTAACATTTGATTCTTGATAGCAATGTTCGAAGTCCAGTGTCAACATAAACGTTTTATTCAAGGTCATTGCATAAAATAATAAGCCCAAACAATCTCAATGAAACTTTACAAACGGACAAATGAATGTGTATTTAAAGTTTACTCTGGTGGGAAAAAATTACAGGAAGAACTGATATTCTGGTTATATACTTACAACAATGCCTGACGTTATATTACCAGTAATATCTACACTAGCTTGTTTCCATTGATTTCCTTGATTTCCGGACCGAGTCCAAGGCTTGGACCAATAGCTCGAGTTGCTTGTTTGTGAGTACACTGTTAGATTTCCGATATCTTGACCATACATGTGATAATAAAATCTGAGGCAATACGAAGAGGCTGAAATAATCACAATAATCATTCGACAAGTGAGATATGTAATTCATTATCAAAACAATTGAAATATGAAGTTTATACAAATGAACAGAGAAATTAAAGAACCCTTTGAGAATAACTGACATATCCTACGCCCATACATTGTCACTGGGAAAACAAAATCTCACCATATTCTTAAGTCCGAAGACACTCAAATTCTAAAAGGTTCAAATGGTTCTAATTTCTTGTGAATATGCTCATCTGCATATAATGTGCTGATTGACTACAACGTTTCAATTTGTTGTTTAAAAGTTTTAAAAAACTAGTCATTTCTATAGGTATGCATTATATTTAACAAAAAAAATCAGAATGAATTGTTGCAAAAATCATAACTGTCCTAATTATGGCTGTTGGTAATAACATGTAAAATGTGTAAGACAAAATGATAAGACAATGGCTTATCTTTCCTATACGGCATAAACAAATGTCAATTGTTAATAAAACATAAAAATTATTGCATTTTTATATAGTAAAACCTCTGACTCTTCAGTAATTACAATGGCACAAAGTATTACCATTGACAACACAGTTCAATTATGATTTAATTAAAGTACTAACATGAAACAAAGAACACCAAGCAACATAAAAATAAAAAAACAAAGTCCAAAATTATATAACATAATATTAATAAATAATAAAAATATCAATAGTGTTACTAAATAGTGTCATTGCTGTTACCAGCATGCACGAGTTTGTGTGAAACATTGGTATAGGTAATACGTTAAAGTGTTAAAAGAAATATTGTTTTATAAATAATATGATATATCAGTTGTTTAACATATAAAAAAACATACAACACTAGCATATTGTCATGATGTATTCAATGGTGGTACTAAACTGGTCAATGATATTACTTCATCAAAGTAGTCTCACCATTGACAGTAACACTAATGACGTACAGGTGTATTTTTAATAATGATAAGTGCTCTATTGACCTATTTTACATGTTGTTAAGTGTGCATGTTTCTACAATAAAATTGAGAATGGAAATGGGGAATGTGCCAAAGAGATAATAACCCGACCATAGAAAAAAAAACAACAGCAGAAGGTCACCAACAGGTCTTCAATGTAGCGAGAAATTCCCGCACCCGGAGGCGTCCTTCAACTGGCCCCTAAACAAATATATACTAGTTCAGTGATAATGAACGCCATACTAATTTTCAAATTGTACACAAAAAACTAAAATTAAAATAATACAAGGCCAGAGTTTTCTGACTTGGGACAGGCGCAAACATGCGGCGGGGTTAAATATGTTTGTGAGATCTCAACCCTCCCCCTATACCTCTAGCCAATGTAGAAAAGTAAACGCATAAAAATACGCACATTAAAATTCAGTTCAAAAGAAGTCCGAGTCTGATGTCAGAAGATGTAACCAAAGAAAATAACCAAAATGACAATAATACATAAATAACAACAGTCTACTAGCAGTTAACTGACATGCCAGCTCCAGACTTCAATTAAACTGACTGAAAGATTATGATTTCATCATATGAACATCAGGCACAATCCTTCCCGTTAGGGGTTTAGTATCATACCATCATAACATATATGAGAAGAACATAACCCGTGTCATGCCAACAACTGCTTTTTGAATAAATGTGTTTAGTTCCGATGCAAAGACCCTATAAGTGAATCAATATTAACGCCAAAATATGCAATCTTTAATGACCTGACAACAGTATCGTAACTATATCCCTTCTTAATAAGTCTATTCAAAGGTTTTGTTAGTTTTTGAGGTGAATACTGACACCTTTGTGCTTTATAAAGAATATTTCCATAAAAAATTGGATGTGAAATACCTGAACGTATAAGAAGTCTGCATGTTGAGCTATATTTACGAATGATGTCCTTATACCGATGATAAAATTTAATAAATGTTTTGACTAGTTTGTGATATCGAAAACCCTAGTGTAATAATTTTTCAGTAATACATAAATTTCTCTCGTTAACATCTAAAACATTGTTACATACACGAGCGAATCGTACAAGTTGAGATATATAAACACCGTAAGATGGTGACAAGGGAAAATCACCATCTAAAATGGATAATTAACGATAGGAAATGAAAAATCATCTCTTTTATCATAAATTTTAGTATTCAGCTTTCCGTTAGTGATATAGATATCAAGATTGAGGAAAGAGCAGTGGTCATTGTTAGTATTAGCTTTATTTAAAGTAAGTTCAACAGGATAAATTTCTTTAATATACATACTGAAGTCGTCATTATTGAGAGCCAACATATCATCCAAATATCTAAAAGTATTATTAAATTTGTTTATCAGATGTTGTTTCGATGGGTCTTTGCTTATTTTTGTCATAAATTGTAACTCATAGCAATACCAAAACAGGTCCGCAATAAGTGGTGCACAGTAAGTCCCCATTGGAATTCCGATAATCTGACGATATACGGAATCCCCAAAGCGAACAAAAATGTTATTTTTTTTCGTAAATCACAGTTTAGGAAATCTTTCGGAACATAATTTTTCATAAGGAGACACCGTGGACACTAATTTTATTGATGATATATCTTAATCACTTATAAAGATTTTTCACTTATTTCCAACATTGTTGTTTTGGTCGTCTATATTTCATGCTTACAGGTAAAATTGCCAGGGGAGAAACTATTGTACATTATAAAATCAATTTGTTTTCTTGTTCACCAGTAGCTTATTTTTGTTGAAACGTTTTATTATAATAGACAAAAGAGAATGAGGTATGAATGCCAATGAGACAACTCTCTTTCAAATCCCAATTTGTAAAAGTAAACCATTATAGGTCAAAGTACGGTCTTCAACACGGAGCCTTAGCTCACACCGAACAGCAAGCTATAAAGGGGCTCCAAAATGACGTGTAAAATCACAGAACAGATAGCAGATGACGATCATGCTGTTCCAAAGATAAGCTATATCAGGGTCAAAGTTGAAAAATCGAAAAAATTCCAACTGCACCGAAAATAAAAAGATAGGGTACCTTATAATTTTAAATCGACAGCTTAATTTATATAAATGATATTGAGAATGAAAATTGGGAATATGTTAAAGTGACAACAACACGACCGAAGAGCAAATAATGGACGTAGGTCATCAATGGGTCTTCAACACAGCTAAAAAATCCTATCGCTCCTATACACTCCATTATCTTCCATATTATTGGAGCATAAACCTGAAGCACGAGGATGCATTATATTGTCTTCACACGACACTAAAGACAACATGAAAGCTAGTTACAAGAAAACAATAGTGCAGTTGAATACTAATAACAAAAATACTTACGTAATTTAATGTAAAAAGTAAAATCACAAAAATACTGAACTTAAAGGAAAATCAATTCGGGAAGTCCATAATCACATGGCAAAATCAAATAACAAAACACATCAAAAACGAATGGACAAGATCTGTCATATCCCTGACTTGGTAACAGGCATTTTCAAATGTAGAAAATGGTGGATTAAACCTGGTTTTATAGTCTTGTCAAAGTCCGTTATATTTACAATGAAGCGTGAACTAAACAGACACAATAAATAAAATAGTCAAAATATTGGTACAGCAGTCATCATCGTGTAACAATTATCAAAGGAACAATTTAACTGAACACAAAAACATCTATCTACAAAAACATTCATTGATTTGCATTTCTGACGTCAGAAAATGTTATACGTCACATATATTTTTCGTTCAATGTACATACAAACAATTTTAAATTTTCGCATAGCCAATGTTAGGAAATTTCAGAAATAGACCGAGATTTAAAATAGTGCATTTATTTGGGACAAACATTTGATTGGGATGAAGTTCTAATATTTTTAGTACATTTTTCTATAATATACTGATGGAGTTATTGAAAATTGCTAGTTTATTTACATAATAATCAGAATAATCACTTTGGGAAAATTATTTCTAGCATATATAGTCCCAATATTTTCTAACACTGACATTCCAATCAAAATGAATCAGTTTCTCCCTCTAGCATTTGATTCTTGATAGCAATGTTCGAAGTCAAGTGTCAACGATAACGTTTTATTCAAGGTCAGTGCTTAAAATAATAAGTCCACACAATCTCAGTGAAACTTTACAAACGGACAAATGAATGTGTATTTAAAGTTTACTCTGGTAGGAAAAATTTGAAGGAATAACTGATATTCTGATTATATACTTACAACAATGCCTGACAGTATATTACCAGTAATATCCACACTAGCTTTTATCCATTGATTTCCTTGATTTCCGGACCGAGTTCAAAGATTATATAGAATTTATAAGAATCCACAAATACTTAATTCCACAACTTGATTGAATGATTTTGACGTTTTTGGTTCAACGTATTTAGTAATTCATAATAGAAATTTCGATTTTAAAGTACAGAGTCACGTTGTAAGAACCAAAAAAAATACAAAACGTCGCATATATAAAACACACCAGCAAAAAATGAAAGACAATACAAACACTTTGACGGGATGTATAAGTACCGAGCCACGTTAAATGGATATCACATAAAACAATCCAACAGTAAAAGTAATATTAATAATAGAGCGAGGACAAATGCAAAAACAATAAAACACGTTGTTAAGATATAGTAAGGTTTTAACATATATAAGTGAATGTCTTTAATACTTACAGAACAGGTCAGTATTCTTTGAGCTCAAAATGGCCACAAAGCCCTGTCCTTGACCATTTACCTCAATATAGGCATATTGGGTACCATTGTGTGCAGCCGAAGGACCAGTGTTTGTGGTAGATGTTGATCCCTGTATTGCAATGCCATTTATAATATGAAAAATAAAATTGTGTTTGTTTGTTGTCATGTTTTACAGTCCCCTCTTTGATGTGTCGTCACACGATTATTTGTACAACACAATAAAACATTTCAGCGACTGATATAATACTAAACTCTGTTCGTCATAAGAAAACATTTTATTGATTACTATACCACACTGCTTTGTTCGAAAAGAAAATATTTTAGCGAGTACTATACCACAATACTTTGTTCGTCATATGAAAACATTTCATTGATTACTATACCACAATTCTTTGTTCGAAAAGAAAATATTTTAGTGAGTACCATACCACAATACTTTGTTCGTCATAAGAAAACATTTCATTGATTACTATACCACAATTTTTTGTTCGAAAAGAAAATATTTTAGTGAGTACTATACCACAATACTTTGTTCGTTACAAGAAACCATTAAATTGATTGTTATAACAAAATTCTTGTGTTCGACACAAGAAGGTATTTCAGTGATGGCTTAATAGAAATACTTTCTGTATTATCTGATTTCGATACCAACTTATTAGCACTTTTCGATATTACGTCTCATATTGAGAGTTTAGTTGTGCTTTCAATGTATGCCATAAGCTGTACACGACAATACGTTGTCTTATAAAAGAATATTAAGCTATAACTGACAATTGGATTGAGACAGAGAGTACGTGCATGAGACAAAAAACATGATTGTTAATTTTTTGAATATTAATTTGAACTTGCTGAAAAATGTTTTAACGATTTCTTTTTTTAACATCATAATCAAACTTACCAACTTTTTTAATATCAACTCAAATTTACACATTTAACAATTTTAGTTCAAATTTATATTTTTTTATTTGTTTGTTGTTTCGTTGGATTGCTGCCTCGTCGTCATGACTAACACCGTATATTTTCGACTATTCTTATTAACCGTTATCTGAGAAAGGACGTTATTTCTTTAAAAAAAAAATAAACTAGATGTGTCAAAGCGACACGAATGGCCCCGTCTCAAAAAGTAGGAAAATCTGCATTTTCAATAACACATGTGGACACACACATGATGGTGGTCTCACATATCAAAAATCAGCTCGAAATCTGGAGGCGTAAAGAAAAAAAGTCCGTATAACTGTGATTTTCAAAAATTTAACATAGTCCAAAGCCTGTAATTTTCGGCATAAGTTAGCGGAGTGGAATAAAACTTAAACTTGATCTGTAACTCATCATGAGTAACTCACATATAAAAAAATTAGCCCAATATCTGAAAGCGTTTAGAAAAAAGTCTGTTTACCTGTGATTTTCAACAATTTAACAATGTCCGTAGCCCGTAATTTCGGCAAAAATTAGCTGAGCGTAACAAAACTTAAACTTCATTTGTAACACATCTTGGTTAACTCACATGCAATAAAATCATCCTAATATCTGAAAGCGTTTAGAAAAAATCCGTATAACTATGATTTTCAACAATTTAAGAAAGTCCTTAGCCCGTAATTTCGGCAAAAAGTAGCCGAGCGTAACAAAACTTAAACTTGGTCTGTAACACATCTTGGTTAACTCATATGCCAAAAGTCATTCCAACATCTGAAAGCGTTTAACAAAAAAAGTCCGTTTAACCGTGATTTTCAACAATTTGACAAGTCAAGGCTATGGCCCATTATTTCGGCAAAAATTAGCGGAGCGGAACGAAACTTAAACTTGATCTGTAACTCATCATGGTTAACTCACAAACCAAAAATCATCCCAATATCTGAAGTCGTTTAGAAAAAAACTCCGTATATTGGTTTGTTGCGGAATGACGGAATGACGGAATTACGGAATTTCGGAATTATAAGGGTAAAACTATATGGCACCGACAACCGGGGCCATACAAAATACTTACCAAAAGATAAGTCTCATTGAAACTCTTTTATGTAGGATTCTTATCACTTTTTATAACATGTTGGACAAGAATAATATAAGCCGATGATGTTATTGTATTACATTTAATTAGTCCCTGAATTTGTATTTTCTAAAATGAGCCGCCGTGTTGTAGTGGTTAGTGCATCGGACTACTAACACAAAGGTTCATGGTTCGATTTCCGTCTGGGATGAAAGTTTCATGGACTGACTTTTAGGCACTCCCTTGACACCATTTGCGAGTATGTTTCTTGAGGAAACGATGATAGTCCGTCGGAGGGGAACGATAAATGGCTGACCCGTGTTAATAGAGAGCCATATCTCTTGCACGTTAAAGACACCCTTGTAGATTTCGAAAAAAAGCAGGCTAATGCCGCTACAGGGCAGCACTCGCACCCGCAAAGTGGAAAGGGATTAATATAAGTTGCAAAACTTGTTTCCCAATCCACTATAATTAAATATGTTTAAACCAAAAAATAAACTAAGAATGTCCAATTTCAGTAAAAATTAGCAGTTGTTGTACATTAATGACACAATGACGATCACAAATCTAATAGCAGAACGATGTGATATAATAAAGGAATAACTGTAATATATCTTTCTGTCTATGAAAAAATAACATAAAAACTGTGGTGCACACTGAATAACCCGCGTAGCATGTTAATTAAGGTGTGCACCACGATTTTTATGTTATTCGAATAGACAAATAAAATGTTAAAGCTATTTCTTATACTTTAATTCTTAATTCCATTTTAAACCAGAGTAAACCATGAAAAAAAGTTGATGACGTTATGGTCACATGACTAAATTATGTCAATGAGTTGATAAACAAAAAAACGTCAGCCAATCAGAAGACGCAGTACATCAAAAATCAAATTATATGTAGAGAAATATTCATTATTTGCTTCTAAACAAAACTTACGGATTTTTCTAAAGTCCAGTTGAAATCGTCGCCATTAGTATTTTGGAATGCACATGTTTGTCCTTGTTCAAATCCACATTCAATAACTGAAGAGAAAAAAGGCAGACATACAGTCTGTCTATATTTTTTTTCGTGAAACCCCACCCCTTCCCAGTATTTGATCTACTATATGACACCGAATGCTTAGCTCAATCAACAAGATACTTTTTGACCCGTGCTTTTAATATTTCCTTCTTTTTAAATATTGAGTTCAGAGTCAATTATTATGAATAGAAAGCAGATGAGATCAACTCGTTGTTACAATTCCTTTTTTTTTAAATCGAGCTAGTCATAATCTCCCAGCAAAGATTCATGTATTCTAGTTAACTTAGTATTAGCTGAATATAAAATACTCCGAAAAAGAAAAAAACTACAACTATATTACGAGTTATTCGATTGCAACACGGTCTTACCAAGCTTCTACTGTGATTATAGCAAATTTTTATCGCGATTATACTACGTTCATACCGCGATCTGACAACGTTCTAAGCAATAACGTCAACATCATGGTCCATTTCAATACTGTTCCATTCCTTCTATTTCGAATTAATACGTAGATTTCTCGGAAACAGTACAACCATGCCACCAAAATTTAATAGAACACTTGGGCGTGGTGTTAGGTGTAGATGTAGATACAGAAATACCACTGATAGTAACGAATACTGATATAGCAGAGTAGTCGGACCGACCAATCATGCCTAAATTACAAAATATTGCTGATTCATCAAGCTCAAATAACGATCTTTTAGTGAACGATAGCGGAGATGACACAGATGTGTCAAGCATGGTTGAGCCGTTACAGAAAATGGACAAGAGATCCTTGTTACATACAGACACACAAAATATGGAAAGCTTTACTATTTTATGTGAAATTGACAACAAGTATGATGGTCATAGTATGAACGTAGTCAAGATGTTAAAAGATGATGACGACGAGGACGTCATGTGCGTGCTAGAACCGTGAACAGCGTGGTGTAAACGTGGTATAGTTGTAGTCAAAGCGTAGTTGGGTCATGGTGAGAACATGATGGTCGTAGTGAGGTAGTTATAACGTCGCTGTGAAATCGTAAAGCAATATCTCCGAATATAAACACGCGTTCGCTACGCTCTCGCTGCGAGGATACAGACATCTTTATGATCTTACCATGACCTTAGTGTGCTATCACTACGATTCTTCTCCCCCCTAATTCCACCACGACCGCACCACGACTGTTTTGAACATGTTCAAAATTTGCATTGCCACACTCATCACGATCTTGAAGACATCAACACGACCGTGATACGACCTTACTACGATCTACACGATCGTCCTACAATCGTCAAATTTGCATTTATTTCACAGATTGTAGTACGATCGTGGCCTAGTGGGACTATGGTATAAGACACAATCGATAAATTTACATTAACAGCCCACAAATCTGGAACCATGAGTTCTGCTTCTGGGTTAACATGGACTTTTTTTTGCATGGGTGTTTTTCGTCGACTTATAGTTTTTATTGTCAATAAATATCTTTTCCTTGCATTGTCATAATTAAAAAATTGGAAGAGGTGCCAAGAAGTTTCAAATGTTAATCTTTGGCGAGTAAAAGACTTGTAATTGTTAAGAAATGACAATTTCAGGGACTGAATTATCAGCTCTCCCTTGACACCATTTACAAGTATGATTTTGAGGACATGATGGTAGTTCATCCGAAGGGGACAATAAATGACTGACCCGTGTTAAAAGGTTAGAAGAAAACCAAAAATCTTGCACGGGAAAAACACCCTTGTAAATTTCGATAAAGAGCAGGCTGGTGCCACTGCAAGGCAGCACTCGCATCCGCAAAGTATAAAGGGATTAAGTTGTAAACCACTATAAACAAATATGTTGAAACTGATTCCTTAAATTGGATTTTATTGCAAACAATGTATAGATTTATAAATTATTTATCTGATAATCATGTGTACACCATGTATTTAAATTATGCAAGTATAGATGTCCAGATTTAACGGTGGACACGTTATTTGAATGTTTGAAAATGAGACTTGTTGACTGAGTTTGGTAGGAGACCAAAAGCTATACAAATGTCATCTTTTGTATGATATATTTCTTTCATTTTGTAATCAACAATACATGTATAATGAATACAATAAAATGTACCGTTAAAGACTTAAATTATTTATTTGCAATTGTCTAAAATCAAATAAACTTACTACACGTTGAATTGATCTCATAAGGAACAATTTCGTTCGGCCAAAACTGAATATTTGGGCCAAACTCTCTCTTAGATGGATCCTAAAAAAGGAACAAATATATACCAACATTAAAATTTTAAGAACTAATAGGACATATCATTACCGGTTCCTTTTAAATCATGTGAAAATTTCATTAACATTCATTACGAGATGAAAATATAGTGGCCAGGAAAAAACTTCAATTCTTGTATCTTTGAGTTTATGTATACCTGAATTAAACAATACTGGGTTATTTAATGTATTTGTTATTTTTATCTTTTAATTTTTAGTCTATTTTTGTTACTATCTATTTGACGTACTGGGTACTTTTGTACTTATTCATCCCTTCAATAAGTTGTTGTGTTATGGTATATGTTTGGGTTATTTTCTTCGTTTTTCCTCAAATGTGTCTTTCTCTAAGTCTTCGTCAATTCTTTGTTTTGTTTACGTATATATTTTTTATAGTGATTAAGATCATAACACAATGTTGACTGTTATGTTCTATTTTTTGCATTTTTACCTATTATGTCTGTTTGTTCACACATGGATGTAATTATATCTGAATTTGATTGCTAGCACATAGGTGAGAGGTTTACCTTGCTATAAAACCTTTTTTTACCAACAATAGAAATCTGCACCAAGTCATGAACATGTCAGTTGTAATCAATGCTTTTGATTTTTCCATTTTATTACGGGTTTTCCCCTTAGCACTTTCCTCAGAGTTCGTTATTTATCTTTTACCAAATGAAGTATTAAACAGATCATTGTATCGGTCATCAAAAAATCCTGCATCCAAGGCGGACTAAGCTAACCCAGTAGTCAGCACTTCGGTGTTGACATGAACATCAATTATTTGGTCAATTTTAAAAATTTACTGTTTACCAAACTTTGAATTTTTCAAAAAAAATAAGGATGTTCTTATACCAATTAAAGATAACCTTGGTCGTATTTTTGCACATTTTTTTTGAATTTTTGATCCTCAATGCTTTTCAACTTTTTACATGTTTGGCTGTATAACTATTTTGATGAGTGTCACTGATGAGTCTTATGTAGACAAAACGCGCGTCTTGCGTACTAAATTATAATCCTAGTACATTGAAAACTATTAAACAATTATGTAAACCAGTTTATCAATGTGGACGTCACACTTAACCTCGAAGGATATGAAGAACAACAATTTTAAATGATCGCATACATATAAAGGTCAAACTTAGGGCATGCGCTTAAATGTCGATCAACAATATAGAAAATTAAGGGAAATTGTCAAGGGGTGGATTAAAGTGGCAATGATTTATTTTTTATTTCATATTGTTATAAGATTTTGTCATTGGCAGCTCGAGGATGCTGACAACAATTGCAATATATAATATCTAATCACATGAACAAACTATGAATTGACGGGTCAAATACCTAATAATACGACAAGGTGTGCTTACTAAAAGGCGGTGATGGTAATCGTTTTGTCGGAATTGTCTATTCTAGTACTGTTTCAACAGTCAAAGTTGACCTCAGATTCATTCAATTGTGTTTAATGTATATTTGTATACCAGCCACCAAAAGAAACGGTACAAGGCAATGCTTTTTTTCATTTATAACGAAATTGGAAACAATACACCGAGCCTAATAACTACCCAATTTGTAAAATTTTTACAGAGTGTTATTTTCGATATTTTCGAACTTTTTGATTTTGTTAAGCATATGCATTTGATTTTTAAATGATTGTTTTATATTGTAAATTTCAACAGTTTTTCATATTCATTATATTTTATGATACTCGGTAATGGTTACTTAGTTCAAACTTGTGTATCGTTTCTTTAGTTGACTAGTATATATACATTTTCAAAATATAATAGGAAAGGAAGCGCGAGGGTTCGATTCTTATTAACACATTATGAAACGCGTCTATGCACGTTATAAAATTCTTGAACATCTCTTTGTCTTTTACGAAGATGACATTCTCTCCTTATCGTTCTTATTATCTTTTCTAGTGACAGCTCAAATGTTTTGTCCGTCATTATAAACTTGATATTGTTCTTTTATTATCATATCACTACATGTAGATATAACTTTTATATTTGTTATCAAGAATGGGGTGTTTAATTGACATAAAGATGTTGTCATAAGCTGAAACTATGTATAATAAACCACTTACAGAGGGAGGGGCTGGATGGTAATCAAAGTTGTCCGCAATGGCTCTCGTTTTATCCTTGAGATGACGTCCAATGGGCTAAAACAGAATAAAAAAATTGTCATAAATATGGTTATGGTTATAAAGAAACAACGCAGACATGCAAAAATATCATTATGTGATTACTGTGCTATTTTATCACGTTCGTCATTGCTTTCTTTTATAGCAAAACTATTTTGAAGATGACTTCAATTGTTTTAACGACGCGATAAAAAATATTTTAAAAAAATGGTGAGTGTAAGTATAATTTTTTAATCACACATTGTTGCTGATGTTCTTCTCAAAAGAACAATATCAAAATTTTATAAGAAAATAAAGAAAATGGGGATTGTGGAATACAATCAAATATATTCTACGGTCAACGCTTATATTTTCGAATGATAAAATGAGGAATACTTTGAACTGAATACATATATTATCTATGAAGTAAATTGTACCTGATGTACATTTCCATGGTCATCAATACTCATCCCATCTAATAAAAACGCCAAATCCGAATCAGGGTCAAGATCCTGTGAGAAAAATAAGAATAAAATCAATGTTTTTAAAGTGTAAATTGATCGTCTATTATTGTTTTACTGTGCCGACTTGTTCTGATGTCCGAAAGCCTATTCAGAAAATGGTTTGACCAGGGTACATCGCCGTATGCTTAAAAATAAAACATGAAAATTGTCGACCCAGACTTTTTATATCTAAAAAATACTGTGAGATCCTGATCTGACGAAAGCCTTTTTTTATTATAATTTTTTGATTGATCTTTAAAAAATATTTCTTTATAAGGACGCTCGGAATGTTTTGGCAAATTTTGTCGATTACGGCTTTAAATTATGAGTGCCACTCAACAGTCATATGCTTGCATTTTGCGTTACATGTATGACAATTTTGTTTACACTTTTATATTCAACGTGCATTTAGATTATTTTACTTTATCAGATTATTGTCTCAAGAGAGTACTCTGAAACTAGAGGCTCTAAAGAGCCTGTGTCGCTCACCTTAGTCTATGTGAATATTAAACAAAGGAAGCAGATGGATTCATGACAAAATTGTGTTTTGGTGATGATGATGTGTTTGTACATCTTACTTTACTGAACATTCCTGCTGCTTACAATTATCTCTATCTATAATAAACTTGGCTCAGTAGTTTCAGTGGAAAATGTTAGTAAAAATTTACAAATTTTATGAAAATTGTTAAAAATTGACTGTAAAGGACAATAACTCCTTAGGGGGTCAATTGACCATTTTGGTTAAGGTGACTTAAATTTAGGTCTTACTTTGCTGTACATTATTGCTGTTTATAGTTTATCTCTATCTATAAAAATATTCAAGATAATAACAAAAACAGCAAAATTTCCTTAAAGTTACCAATTCAGGGACAGCAACCCGACAACGGGTTGTCCGATTCATTTGACAATTCCAGGGCAGATAGATAGTGACATGATAAACAATTTTACCCCTTATCAGTTTTGCTCTAAATGCTTTGGTTTTTCAGTTATAAGCCAAAAACTGCATTTTACCCCTATGTTCTATTTTTAGCCATGGCGGCCAGCTTGGTTTACAGTTTATCTCTATCTATATTAATATTCAAGATAATAACCAAAAAAAGCAAAATTTCCTTAAAATTACCAATTCAGGGGCAGCAACCCAACAACAGGTTGTCCGATTCATCTGAAAATTTCAGGGCAGATTTTGACCTGATAAACAATTTTACCCCCCATGTCAGATTTGCTCTAAATGCTTTGGTTTTTGAGTTATAAGCGATATGTTCTATTTTTAGCCATGGCGGCCACCTTGTTGGTTTGCCGGGTCACCGGACACATTTTTACACTAGATACCCCAATTTTGATTGTGGCCAAGTTTGGTTTGATTTGGCCCAGTAGTTTCAGAGAAGATTTTTGTAAAAGTTAACATACGACGCCGGACGACGGACGCAAAGTGATGAGAAAAGCTCACATGGCCCTTCGGGACACGTGAGCTAAAAATGCATTTATATTACTTTGTTTGAGTCTACAATCATTCCACAGAAAACTGAGCATTTGACAACACGACCTCTCGCATGTTAAGACAATTCCTTCAGTTGCTTTTTATTTTTTATTTTTGTCTCTCCCAAATCGATTTACGATATTTTTAGTTACTCGAGCTAAAATCCATTAATGAATTGTTCACACATTATGGCTAACTTTATTGAATTATATGCTACTGCCATACAAGTGAAAGGTTGAGTTATCTATTAAACCCGGTTTTATTCACACATTTCTACAAAAAGGATATATTTCTACTAAATCAGGAATATGCTTTATTTTTGTTAAATGTATTTGAGATTTTTAATTTTTGTCATTTGTTCAGTTACTTTCCCAATTTGATTTTCCTTGAAGTTCGGTATAGTTTGTTATTTTACTTTTTATAAGATGTGCTGTGAAGTGGTTTGACAGAAATGACTTAACAACTTATCAAATGTATACGTTTAAACTTTCTTTTTCATCAGGTTATCAAACATCGCTGTTTGATGTCATTATAAGGATTGACATTTTTATTAAATCATATTGCCAGGTTCGCTTTTTACTTTGATATTTTACATTCTATTTTAGGTTCTTCATTTTGCTTCGTAGAGGCTTAAAATTATAACAGGTTATTACCATTAGAATATTATGGACATTGTATCTATTGATTTCAATACTTAAATCATCGTTTAGCTATTAGATTTTATTGAATGAGGTACTATTTTTAACAGATGAAAAAACGTTAATATAGGTCAATAATATATATATATATATATATATATAGATTACTAAAAAATCCAACATTTCCGGTATGAATAGTTTTAATTCACTAGTACTTTCATGTTTAAATAACAATCTTCAGGTGAAACTATACATGATTAACGTAACTATGTAACGGTAGGTATGTAACGTCATAGTTGTCGTTGAGTATATAAAGGGAGATAAATCGTATTACACTTAGTCTATATATAGAAGTATGGAGCGTCATTATTACACAATAGAAAATGCATAGTTTGCATTCAATCGTGATTTAAATTTTGAAATAAAATGTTTTTCCTTTACTTCTCGTGTAATGTCACAACCCATATTCATTTTATAAAATGGGAATATTTTAAAAAATCCCCCTCCACATTCGTCTAAATGTTTGCTTAGGGGGATTTTTCTGTATTCTGGCTGCCTTATATGTTGTCTATGAATGCGCACTCTTTCTGTTACACTGTTCCCTGTTTGGCCGATATAAATTTCCTGGCAACCATTACATTTAATGCAATAAATTAAGTTCTCGGATTTACAGGTAATGTCTTCGTTGGTAAAAAGTGATAGACCATTAGGTATGTCCATTTATCTTATATATATCATATATTTAAAATGAACAAATGTATGAAGATCTAATAACCCTTTAATTTTAAAACCTTTGATAGAATTAGTTCAACCTCCTCCTTTAAATAAATGTTTTAGGATATAAACTACTAATTATTTTTTTCTCAGAATAAAAGAGTAAAAACATACCGTTGGTTTATCAAATTTGTACCCCTCTTCGAGACCCTTTTTCTCCATGTTTGGTTCCTGTTCAAGTCTCTGTAAATTTTCGGTAAGTTGTCGATTGTTTCGAAAGGCATTATCATTTCTGATATAGGTGGCGTCGTTATCCTGTAATTGCCTGTGTTGACTTATCTGAAATAATCGTATTATACAATGCAATGTATGATATGTTGTCAAGGCCACACTTATCAAAGCATAAGTAAATGTCAAAATTGAAAAAAAGTTTTATACAGAGAAAAAATATAGCGAACTATGCGATGAACGGGTTTTTAATCTATTCTTCAAAATATCTGTAAGACACTTTTGTACTAAGTATACAAAAGTAAGTATTTTAAAACACATGAGAAAAAATAGCTGTGTTACGGATCAAAAACATACAATAATTATTAATTGACGTGAACAGGATTCAACGGATATTGACGGTGGAATATTAAATCATATTGGTAGCCAAATTTAACGTCTTTTTCGTTATACTAAATTAATAATGATTCGTGTTTTTTTTTCTACCGATCGCGAGACAACTTACAATGAATAACATATAGACAATGATGAATGTTTAGTGTAGGTCTTATAAATACTATCATAGCATACGTTTCTCTCAGTCACGGTAGCCTTTGAACAATAATATAGTTGTAAAAGTATGCATCAAATTAAAGAGGAAACGAAAATGTGATAAATCTATCTCAGAAAGTATCATTTCCTGCATACATGTATGACTTTAACACGCGAATACGCGTTATACAAATAGTAATGCATTTACTATTAAAGGAGGAGACCTATTTGTGTTGTTTCGCTTCTCTTCCAATAAGTCTTATTCATAGTCGCATTTGTCTTCCATTCTTATGATTATTCAGTTTAGGTTATTTTTGAAGAAAAACAAAAAAGACTTCCTGGTATTGTTTACGTCATCAGACCGACTCTTAAGTCATAGACAAGACTTCCGGTTTTATACTTTTAGAAATAATTTTAATAACTACTCGAGGATATGACAATTATTTTGCGTTATTCTGAATGTATATTTTGATTATACTCCTATAACATATATAGACTGTCTATATAATAAAGCAGTGATCGCCGTGGAGAAGAAACTTGAAATTGATAGTTCAAAGCACATACACTTTTTTTTTTATAATATGATTTTGATACCTTTTCTGAAATTCTATACATAAAATATTTTACAAAAAATCATCCTACTACATATTAGTTACATACTTTTAGTCAAGTCGATTTCGCGGGTGTTTTAGTTTTATAGATTAACGCACTATTTCGCGAGACTGACTAGCTTCTTAAGGTACGTAATATGTGATAAATGTAATCAAATATACCATAAATTGCAACATTTTCGTATAAGCCACCAATTTTACAAATGATGAAGCCAGTTCCGGGTCGGATCCAGGATTTTTGACAGGGCCATCAAAGTGAAGAAATACCACAGAGTGTAGCCATACTTTTAAACATTTTTGAAGAATAAAATCTCAAAATGATATCTTTTTCAATCAATGCGGGACATACACCCTCTGGT
Source organism: Mytilus edulis (assembly GCF_963676685.1). Lineage (NCBI taxonomy): Eukaryota > Metazoa > Mollusca > Bivalvia > Mytilida > Mytilidae > Mytilus > Mytilus edulis. The sequence goes on along the minus strand of NC_092345.1, from coordinate 77,209,133 downwards.
CCACTTGAACCTCAAGTTAGCTAGTTTTTCTATAGATATATTGCGTGAGGTTATTGACTATAACAGTTTAAAAATTTTAAACACATTTATAAGCATGTAAATTTCACACTGTCTCTTAGGCAATTTATAATCTAATTTGGTAAATACATCAGTTAATTTCAAACGAGATCAAGATAGTTTGGATGTTAATCGTTACTATTATAAGCCCTGCATTATTATCATAGCTAGTTTAAGAAATTTAAACAAACTTACCTCGCGGAATTGTCTTCCATGAATGTTATCCAGTTCATTAATGGTTTCTGCTACTTCATCTAGATGAAAACAAGCAGACAATTAACGAATTTTATAAATAAAGGTTAGTTTAATTCATAAATAGTTCTTATGAGTTTTTCTGAAGAAAAATAACCATCAAGTGGAAAATTACAAAAAATATATAAAAATGATTCTCCTTCCTCCCCGGACAATTTACTAGATACACCAAAAAAAATAAAAAGAATGAGTAAAAAGAAAATATAGCACAAGCACCCCGCAAAAATTAAAAAAAAAACAAACAAGAGCAATCTTTATATACAAAAGTTTTTTGAAATCAATTAGTTGTTGAACAAATAGAGTAACACGAAGAAGTAAAAATTGTTATTTAAAAATAACGAAATAGTCTTTAAATTGTATCTTCTCAGACAGAAGTAAACCAATATTGTATGTCATTTAATGACTCCTGCTTTTAATGTTGGTGTTTAATAGTTACCTTGTACAAGAGTTTTTATTTAGTTTGTAATATAAAAAGGGAACAGAACTCGAACAACATTATGCAATATAATCTAAGTGGTTTGTATTTCTTTAAAATATAGCTCACGGAAGCATAGCTTATATTTCTTATAAGTTTTCGCGAATGTAGCAGTGTTTGTTGATACTTTTATAGAATTTTGATTCAAATCAGGCTTTTAACTTGGGTATTAAATTTTGAATATTTATATATGTTTTGACATATAGCATTATAGCACCTTCAAAACTGGCATGAAAATATGGATATTAGTTTTGAATGTCCAGTGATGAATGTAGCAAATTTTTAATGTTGAACAATGTACAAGCATACAATGATTAATTGTCCAGATTTGTCTACACTTTTGAACTGTTTCGATTATATAAGCCCTCTATCGTATTTATTATAAGGTATACATTTCGAGGTTAATTTTACTTCAATAATCACTAAAGAAAACTTATATTGGTATAGCTGAATGTTAAAAGTTGTGTACTGTAAACCAATTTTAGAAATGTCAACTATAGAGTCACAATTATCTTATTGTTTTCAAAAACTAAATTTTACGGAATAAATATCTTATGTCGACAAGCTGACTCATTACAATAATTGTATTTTTTTGCACAACACTTGGTAAAACAATAGGTTTTTTTTACTGAATTTAAATGGAAGACGGCTTGCTAAGTTCCCAATAAAAGTCTGGGATTTTCATTTCATGATGAGATCAAGAAAGGTTAATAAATGACTGGAGTGGGCATAACAGTGGGCATGCAAAATACATTTCAAGTTTAATTGATTTAAGTCAGAAAAAAATACAATAGGTAATATGTAAAACAATTCAAACAAAAAACCAAAGGCCAGATTTATGATAAACAACAAACAGCTAAAAACTATAGCAGACAGCAATAATCGACAACCACTGCAAACTACAAGCTCCTAATATTATAGATTCCGTCGATAATGTTTTGTGATAGGTAAGAAAATGTAATTGAAATAGTTATTTTTATTTTATGTACATGTATTGTTGTACGCTTACCTTTCTTTATATGAACTGCTCCAGTCAAAACTGCAAAATGAACCAGAAGAATAGCGTGACTGAAATACATTTCTAGTCAATCTAGTTGTCTTGTCTCATTGACTAACAAAATAGATATAACTTTTAAATGGACTTAAACTCTTTAAATACTTGAGTTCCAATGAATATTGCTCAACATGAAACATCTTTCAATTGGTCATTATGATTACATTTTGAACGATTGGGTATTATTGGCTACGAACTATTCATAAACAATAAGAATAAGGAGGATCGTTGATGAATAAGTATATTTTGGTCGATTTGACATTTAAGTGATAATACTCAAGTATATACTTTTCGAGATTTTTATAATGATGAAACGAAGGGTATCCAAAGAATTGAACAGAGTTGGTTCAGATATTTCAATATTCTTTGTGCTTCTGGTATGTTTATATAATGCGATTGTAACTTTATCCAGTTGCATGTAACAGGGAGCATGACAAATATGGAAAATTTAAATATAAACTTCAGAAAACGCACGTCGACTGACGTAAATACACCAAACTGATATGCCTGTTATCTTTGATGATTTTTCATATATACTGTGTTGATGCCACTGCCTACAAAACACATAAATGGTCCGTGGACTTTTGCTTTTTGTTGTCTACAAAATCTACAATCCTTACTGTGGATTTTGTATAAATAGCACCTTTTTAACACTTTAAAATTAATTTCTGTATACTTAATGCATACAATTGTAAGTAGGGAGATGACATACCATTGATGTTATACACTGTATTGTAAATTTATATTTTAGGAAAAATCAGGTGCGATTCTTCTTATTTGCTTTGTTTTAAATTTTTGTCACAGAAAAATCGACTTTACACTTTTCAAACAATTACACTATTATTTTGAAATATTTACAGGAAACATTTCTATATCTCTGATTTGTGGCAACTAAGGTTAACACATGCATGTACTATTGGGAAGTATTTTGAGTTTTATTGTATTCAAAGCTAAGGTGTGATATTAACATTCATATAATACTTATTTAATATATTTATGTATATTTCATGTGCTAAATCATTATGAAAGTTAACGTTATCTTTTCCAATTACGCAATTTGTATGATAGGCATACATACATATGATAATATATGATTATCAATCAAATCGTCAATCGAATCAATTGTATACATATGTTAAAACCATCTATATTACTATTACTAAAACTGTGTGACTATCGAGATTACCGGCATTAATATTCCATAAATACAGTTTTTAAATTCATGTTTTAATAATTTAAGAACAGAAACTCATTTCACATTCAAAACTTATACATACAGTAACACCAGGTCTTAATCCGTCCAGAAGTGATATCAGTATGTCTGATGTTTTAAGTCAAATTATTTAAAATTTAGATACGAGAAAACTCACTGGTATCAGATCCTTATACGTATACATTCGTAAACAAAATAAACGCTTTGTAAATTTCGTGCTCCGGAACAGCTTTTCTGGATATAACTTTCACATGGGAAAATAACAGGACAACATTAATTCATGGGACTAGACTACATTAAATTTTGATTGCATTGATAACTAAAGTGATAGATTTTCTATTTCAAATATTGTTTCATCCATTAAGAATAGCGTTAGATTTATATTTTGATGATATTATAAAAAAAATCTGTTTTAGATTTGCCAATATCAATTGTTTCGGGATGTAGAAAATGAACACGGGTAGGAATGATTTCGATATTTATTAATCACATGTGTTCATACCTTTGCCTTTTTTTGCAATAGTATTAAAACATTTGATTTTCTACACTGAACACAAGTATTCCGGAATACAGACTAAAAGACAAATTCAAACATATGGTATTGTTTTGTCTAATCAAAAGAATGGCCAACGTCGATATAGGTATCTTGAATTAAGGAGGGATAAATCCTACTTTGTATTCAAACAAATGTTATTGAAGTTAAAACTGATATCATCAAGATGCTTGATTACTTGATTGACAAATTATTTGTTACGTTTAGAGAAAGTGCTTTTCAACAAATTATCCGCATTCCCATGGGAACAGACTATGTCCCTCTTTTTATCGATTTGTAATTTTTTTCTTATGAGGCAGACATCATATAGGAACTTAAGATAGCAGTTTTCCACAACTTTACTTTCACCTTTAAGATTGCATTCCTGTAAATATTGACAGTGCAATTTCCCATAGGAACTCCTTTAACGGCTAAAACTGTACCACTTTTACTATGAAGTTTTGAATAAAATGTTATCCTAGAATTGAATGTTCATATGCACTACAATCATTTTCAAGGGTTAAAATATAGAGCTGTGCGGCATATTTTCAACGTTTATATGCCCTGATCTTCTCACATTTTAAACTAACACTAATTGTCGACCCCTACCTTGAATAAAAGGTTACCACAGATTTCAATATCAACAAATTTTACATGTATAATTACTGGTAACATTCCCAAGTTATGTCTCTATGAGATGGAACACAAAGATCATAACTGGGAACCAGTATGTAAACAACATTAATTGTCTATGAATATTCTAAATCTCCCCAAAAGAGGCGTGGTTTGAGAAACAGCTGTATTTACAAAGTGCAACCTTTAAGAGGATGTTCTCTCACTAAATAATTCAAAATTTGGTGACCATGAGGGTCGTTAAAAAACAAAACATAATGACAAAAGAAATTATTTCAGCTTCCAAATGTAAACTTTCCATTTATATGTACCTACACGCCAGCAGCGCCTGCATAAGGAGTATATATCTCTCAATTGCAACGTTATTACCGGGTTTGAATTTCCTATTATGATCTTCGTTAAAGAGGATTGCTGCTCACAATGACGTTAATAAACCAAGTATTTCAAATGGTGCAACTGTTATCATCCCGACGTAAAATGTACGGACGCCATCGCGGTTGGTTGGCCGTATGGAATAGCCGTTAAGCAGATGATAGCAGATATGTTCCTTATTTCGTATTCATTTTTTCACGAATGTGACCTATCAAATACGACTTAGTTTCGGGTTTTATAATAATTTGAGCAACACGACGGGTGTCACATGTGGAGCAGGATCTGCATACAATTTTGGATCCCCTGATATCACCCGTGTTTTTTTAAGGAATTCGTGTTGCTTAGGCTTTATTTTTAGTTGTGTTTTGTGTATTATTATATGGCTGTTTGTCCTTTTTTGATGATATATGAGTTTAACTGTTCATCCGGTATCTTGTGTCCATATTTCAGTGCTAATAATACTGTTTTTTCACTCAAAACTGTTGATTTGTGATGTCCAATAAAGAATTAAAGATTATTTTTTTAAGATATTGAAGTAATGAAAGGGAGATTCTGACAACCGTCTTTCTACATTAAAAAAAAAAAGAGACAAGGATATCTTCAACAATAGATAAATGACTATAACATACGTAAATCTCTCAAATTTAGGGAAATTTGGTATTGAGTAGACACTATTTTCAAGCATGTAATAATAGTAGTGTAATGATCCAATAATAAAACGTTTCATCAACTTCACTATGAGTGAAAAACGTGATTAGTTTCCAGTACATAAAGTATAATCTAACAAACGACCTTAGCAATTATAGTTCACCTTATGACTTTAACATTTACCATAACCCATACCGTTATTGTGAGGTATAAAAGGTCTTGACATAATAATATGTGAAACAATTCAAAGTAACAACAAACGGCGAGATTAATGAAAAAACATGGAAAAAATTAGTGTGAGGTATAAAAGGTCCTGACATAATAATATGTGAAACAATTCAAAGTAACAACAAACGGCGAGATTAATGAAAAAACATTGAAAAAATTAGTGTGAGGTATAAAAGGTCCTGACATAATAATATGTGAAACAATTCAAAGTAACAACAAACGGCGAGTTTAATGAAAAAACATTGAAAAAATTAGTGTGAGGTATAAAAGGTCCTGACATAATAATATGTGAAACAATTCAAAGAAACACCAAACAGCGAGATTAATGAAAAAACATTGAAAAAATTAGTGTGAGGTATAAAAGGTCCTGACATAATAATATGTGAAACAATTCAAAGAAACAACAAACGTCGAGATAAATGAAAAAACATTGAAAAAATTAGTGTGAGGTATAAAAGGTCCTGACATAATAATATGTGAAACAATTCAAATAAACAACCAACGGCGAGTTTAATGTAAAAACATTGAACAACAAAACAGTATAACATACATTTACCAAACATAATTTCTAAATCACAGGCTCCTGATAATATACTTTTAAACTTATCCAAGTGAATCTGTACCTGGATCGTATTCTGTGTCTGTTTTAAAGTATTGAGTATCGCATTGCATTATTATCTATCGGTATGGTATTTATGGTATTGTATATACATAGTATGTCTTAAACACACTTTTGAACTTTCGGTCCTCAGTCCTGTTCAATTTTGTACTTGTTTTGGCATTCAAACTTTTGTTTCATGGGTGTCACTAGCTAGTCTTGTGTTGACAAAACGCATTTCTGGCGTATTTAATTTTAAACCTGGTGCCTTTTGTTAGCAATCATTCGTGTGTTTCTTTGTCCAATTTGTTCTCCTATTTATTTTTATTGTAGTCCTGTAATGTTATGTTGTCATTTTAATGGTATATTTAACATTGCCATTAAAGCAGGAGGTTTGGCATGCCACAAAACCAGGTTCAACCCACCATTTTGTTTTTTAAAAAATGTCCTGTACCAAGTCAGGAATATGGCCATTGTTATATTATAGTTCGTTTCAGTGTGAGTTACATTTTAGCGTTGAGTTTCTGTTGTGTCGTTTGTTTCTTTTTATATTTGAGTGTGAATTCACATTACTATAAGACGTTTTACGGTACTTTTCTATCCCAAATTCATGTATTTAGTTTTGATGTTATTTTAGTTATTCTCATCGGATTTTGTCTAATGCTTTGTTCGTTTCTGTGTGTGTTACATTTTAATGTTGTGTCGTTGTTCTCCTGTTATATTCAATGCGTTGCCACCAGTTTTAGTTTGTAACCCGGATTTGTTTGGGTTTTTTTTTCTATCGATTTACGAGATTTGACCAGCGGTATACTACTGTTACCTTTATTGAAACGTTATCCCGAATATATGGATCTAAATAAACTTTTCATAGTTACCAGAATTGTTGTACGTCAGACGCACGTTTTCAAAGGGTTATACTCCAATCAAAAAGATTAAAGACACAATAAAGTAGGAAGTTGAGCATTAAAGAAGAAAAACCTAACATGAGTTGCAAATTATAGTTAGATTAATATATTCCTTGGGTACAAATCCTCAGTATTTCACAGTTTTGAAAAGAGCTAACTCATCATAACGACCATATAAATGATAATGCATGTCAACACAGAAGTGCTGACTACTATGGTTGTGATACTCTCTGGATGACAAACACAACCAGTAGTTGCATGTAAAGAAGTGGTAGTAATTAAATTTATCATAGGTAACAGGATTTAAATTGTGTACACAAGACGCGCAGTTTGTCTACAAAGCAGTGACCTCTAAAAAGTATGTTTAAAAGGCCAAATAAAGTACGAAGAGCATTGAGCAATTAACGTTCCTAAAAGTTTTCCAAAAATAGCTTTCATATGATATTCTTATCCTTTGGTATAAATCCTCAGTATTTCTAACAATAAATTCGTAATTATGACCATATCAATGATCATGCAGTGTTGACTACTTGGCTGGTGACACTATCGGTGATAACAAAAAACTCTTTCAGTCGCATCTATCCATTGGTTATAAATAAACTCATAATATATACCAGGATTGTAAGGTTGTACGCGTTCCGTCTACAAAAGCCTAATCAATAACAGTTTAAAAAAATAGATAGTAAGGTGCATTGAGAACACAAAATTCCTTAACATTTTGACTTCACAAATACAGCTAAGGAAATCTATTCATGGGTCGGAACATCCTTGAGTTTTAAAAAATCCAAATACCACATACATCAAAATGGACGAAGGGACTTTCAGCGATTTTATCTTATGTCATTAGAACGTATGATATGCAGGCTTTTAAAATTCATGTAATGGCATCTTAAATCATATAATTTGAATACCACCTATTCTGTGTGATTCTCTCTTATTATCTTGTAAATTTTATATTTATATAATATATCAGAAAATGTGATCCGGTCCCTTAAGAGAGTGATAAAGATTACAACTAAATAGAAAAGTGAAATTTTGTAGCATAGAAAACATATCTTCGTTTTGGTTTAATCATGTATTGGTCTTCTTTAAGTGGCATTATTTTTACCCTGTCCTGTATTAATCTCTTACCTTTACTTTTATGTTGGTACAGAGGTGACACTTTTCAAGAAGTAAAACATATTCTATCTAAAAGTAAATATATCTATTGTATTTGCACCATAGTAATGTTTGGATTGGGTTGGGGCTTGGCGCTGGCAAACATATCTAAAACCATATCATTCTGTATGCGCCGATTCCAAATTATATAACAGCCTGTTATTAAGTGGTTGTCGTTTGTTTCTGTAAATCATATTTATTTTCCGTTTATAGTCTTGAAGGCCGCTCTTGTTTTTTTTTTTGTTTTTTTTTCACTTCAAATAATCTACCTTCGTCATTTCGGGGCCTTTAAAAGCTTACTTCTAGTATGAAGTATAAGTTTTACTCATTGTTGAAGTTCCTACGGTGATCTACAGTTATTGATAAAATTGACGGTATTAATTTTCTTGCACCAGATGCGCATTTCGACAATACATGTCTTTTCAGTGATGCTCGTGGCCAAATATTAAACTATACGTTATGTGGTCTGTGGTTTAGAGTTTTTTTCATAAGCATAGAAAACGATTGCTCTCTATCTATTTGCAGGATGATTTAGGGAAAAAAGTCCTTAAAAATCCCTCCTTTTTTCTGTTTCCCATATATCTTTAAAAGTTATTATGTACGTACACTTATAAATCGAACCACAATTGATTATATTATGTAATGACTTCGATATAACATGCATAACTGTGAATGAACTTTTGAATGTCGGTTAGGAATTTTAAATGAAAACATTACTAAAATGATGTTGCACTTTCTACCAGAATAGTGCATACACACCATTAATTATATCCTAAACGAAATTGAGGTAAAATATGAAATTCTCGTGTGAAGAAAACGATGAACAAAACCTGTCTGCCAAGACTATAGTGCATACACACAGACACTCTAGCTCGAAGGTAAAATTCTCAACACGCTTGTTTTGTCTTATACTTGTACTTTTTATTTTGACACTAAACCTGCATATAATTTCTAAACTAAAATTCATGAATGACGTCTTTCGTGAAAATCACTGTTAAGTCGTAATTTTACAATGTATCATTTGAAAGATAACCAGCTGTTATTTAAATATAAGTATAAGTTTATGTTAAGATCCTTTTTATGTATTATGTAAACATTATTATTGCAAAAATGATACCTAAAATCTCGATTTCGATCAGGATTTAATAGACAAGACGTTAACCTCACTTTCTTGTTTGTATGTCTGAACCACTGGATCAATAACACTACTAGTTAAGCTAGGTTCACACTGCCGATCAAACCAACTCGATCAATCCCGATCAAGACAAATTAAGCGATCGGGAGACTGGTCTGACTCAATCGACAAGAATGTTGGGGATGGTCTACCTTGGTCGTCATCGATCTGTCTTTCTACCCGAGAGTTTTTGACATGTACAAAAAATTCGAGTTAGGATCGGGAAGCCAGTCACTCGAAAAGAGATTGAGAATTTGTCGAGTAGTGGTCGAATTGATCGGGAAAGGATCGTGTAGAGATTGAGTGTGGTCGGAATACAAATAGTTTACCGGTCAGTACTCGATCATTAGCAGCTGATGACTAATTTAGCTTTCAACGTTAGTTTTTAAGAACATCCATAATACATTTTATCTGTAAAATAGGCTATTTTTGTTTGACTGTCCGTATTTTCCGTATGTCCAGAATTTTATTTAGTATAAAAATTAGAAGATTTGGTATAATTGCAAATGAGACAACTCTCCACATGAGACCAAATGACACAGAAATTAACAGCTATATGTCACCGTACAGTCGAATTTTTACAAACACTTTTTTCAGACGCATTTTGACGCAATTGTATAAAAACAAATTGAGACGAAAGAAAAATGAGTTTTATTTGAAATCGTGAAAGATATATATGTAAACAGTTTCAGAAAAGGTATCCTCCAGCAGATTGCAATTCCATTTTTGGCCAATTTTTGGGAAAAATAGTGAAATCTTTACCCCCTTTTTGCAATATTATTAGTAAAAACATGCAGGTTGTTGTCATGGAAACACCAAAATAAAAACAATATAATGAACCATTCAACTTCTGGGTATCACATCTGTGAAAATTACTGATAACATACATACATGCATACACATATGTGACATAAACAGTAGGCTTAATTTGTAAGAAAGCAAAAAAAGCAGTAAAACTCCCATAATAAATCAGCGTCCTACTTCACTTTCAGGACGTTTTTATAACTATTGAGATCCTCTTTGTTGAGCTCCTGCAAATCTCTCATACTTTTGATTTTGTCATTTGATTAGGGACTTTCTAGTTTCCTCGGAGTTCAGTATTTTTGTGAATACAATTTATACTGCTTACACATTGGTCGCCATGTCAGCCACTGCGTCATCTAGATTTTCGGCAGCCTTTGCTGTCTACTCCTTTTTGTTTGTCTTCTATGCTCCCTTCAAGCTCCGTCCCAGCTATGAACCTGTCTATCTGAGCCCTAACCACCTTGCCAAATAATCCAACTGCTTTATTTCCATGTAGATAATTTAAATGTATAATTTTTCTCAAGACGTTCTGTAAACTACCTAATCTAACCAAATAATTAGAGAATGTGTCCATATGGGACACAGATAATACCCCAGCTTGAATATGACGATATAAAGAGTCATTACCCAAGAACGATAAAAGTGAAGCCACCCAAATTCGCACTTGATCTGTGTTTTATGGTATTAAGCATTGTTCAAACGTTTATTAGAATTTGATTGAGGCAAAATAAAATTAGAGAACGGAAACTAATTGTTGGGACGTACGTATACGAACTTACGGACGGACAAGGGTGACACTTAATGCCCCTTCCGCTACAGCGGGTGATATAAAAAATTCAGACGTTTTATACTGAAATTGTACATTCCAGACCGATACTCGACTTTCCCTTCGACCCCTATACGATCGAGTCGATCTGGTCTGGCCGAGAACAGGCTGAGATCGAGAAAAGTTTATTTGGTATAGCTAGTCGAGTAAGGATCGTGTAGAGAGAATGCATTTGTCGGAATCATCGAATATGTATTCAATTAGTGGTCGGGTTGAAGTCGTAAATGGTCGAGTTAAGTTCGTGTACAGTCGGATAGCAGTCGGGTAGAAGTCGTGAAAATGCCCGATCAAGAATTCGGTTTCGCTTGGTCGTGGAAATTTGGACAATCGGGATCATCGAGTTGATCTGATTGGCAGTGTAAACCGAGCTTTAACGTTCCGATATACACTACTGTATTGACATGAAATATCATTTGTATTAACTCCCGTCATTTTTCTTCTTACAAATATCTACTTTCTCAAAACTGAAGGTTCTAACAGCGTCTATTCAGAATCCCTAATTTTTGACGAATAATATTCTTAATCGTTCAAATACATGGCGGGCGACAATTCATACCTGTTCTCTTTGAATTACACCAAAAACACGTGTTAAGGTAGCCCATACAAAGAGTTTTTCAACCTCAATCAGACAACCTTACACTGATGTAATTTCTGTCATACAGCTTTAAATTTTATTAATCTTTCAAATGGGGATAATTTCATTATGACACAGTTATTACATAATTAATTAAGTAATTAGTTGCTATATTGTGATGTCACACTTGAATGAAATTATCTTCTTTGTTTTTTATGGCATCCCAAAATATTTTATAACTCTTTTTTGTTTGACCTCCAAAAGGAAGTCTCAGATTTTGCCTATTGTATTTTCATTTTCTCATTAATCTTCAATGAAGTTTGCAACCTCAATTCATAAGAGATTAGTTAATTTAATAGGGTATAACATTTGTTCTATTGATGTTTTGGGAAATCTGAGACAATCTTTAGAAGATAAATGGTCAAGGAACAGTATGTGTGCAAAATCAGGCATATATGAGCTAAATTCATTTAAATCTACATTTTCCTGACAAAAATGAATGTGTCACAATTGATTAAATAAAGATTTACCTACTTGTATCCCATTAATTTCAATATATTTCACACATGTACCATGGAGATTTTTCAGGATTGGCCTTCAATCATAAATCAATAAAGTTTTGACCAGTAAGAAAGCATTCCATTTCAACAACTCTAAATATAGAGAAAATGCACACCATATGCATCAAACATCAGACCTGGCGGGAGATGTTATATCATTATTAACCTTTTTGTAAGTCAGTTGCTACTGATATGGTCAAAACTCCGCCCACCACGATAAACCTTTACTATAAATGATCTCAGAAGCTTAATCACGCATTTGATTTACTTTTTTTCAATATGGATTTTATTCATTTAGTACATAAAATAATATATTTAGTCCTGTTATTGTAACAAAAAGTATGTTATGCATGTGTACACAAAGTATTTAGTTGGTCAATTTAGAGGATCCTTATGTAGGATTTTTGAATTTCATTGTATACAATGACAATATGCTGTTTTACACAAAGTAGATGGTTTTTTTTAATTATTTTTGCAGTTTGAAAATGAAATATCTAATTTGTATTATATTTAAACATTCTCCTGTAGAAATTCGCAACGTGCCTGTTCCTTTATAATTTCTTCTAAGCCAAATTCCTGATTTATTCGAAGCTAGTACGATCAAGATGCTGGATGTCGTAGACGAAAGTAGCCTACCTGGCTGTAAAGGTCCTGATAGTAAGTATTTAAGCTTTGACTTCACCGCGATCGGTCCATCTCCTCGTATTACTTTGTCGTCGATAAAATTCCAATAGTAGTCGGCACCAATAAATAATGATATCTCAAAATAGTCGTCTTTGATAACTGGATGAGCGAGTCTTAATCCTTTTAGATAATCCATATTTAGGTTAACGTACCGCATATGAGTATGTATTGGAATTGCTATAGTGGAAACAATAAGGACTTCAATCGGAATTTTACGACTATTTTCGGTTTCGATATATACGGTGGTTGTGCGTAGTTCTCTCGTGCATGCACAACTTCAATTCCTCCAGTTTTGAAATTCAATTTCTTCGCTAGATCATCTGTTAAAAAAGATCTGTGTGCACCTTCATCAAATAAAACATTCGTATCCATAGATATATAACCTGACCATACAGGATATACCGTCGTTTTTAATAGCATATTTGTACGCATATGTGTCGATGAATGCAAAACTTTCGTATCTTCCTGGTTTTCAGTGGCATTTATAAGATAGACGGGTGTTCATGTATATTGCTTTTAATGAATGCTAAACCTTCGCTGTTAACATTGTTAATTGCATTACATAAGCTGGAATGATGTCTCTGGTTGCAGTGTCGACACGTTCGTTTTGATTGACACTCATTGACATGATGATTTCCTAAGCAGTTAAAGCATAAATTATCACGAATTACGGTAGACATTCGGACTCTGTTATCACTAATATTGGTACAGTTTGTTGGCGCATGTATCTCTTTACGAAAAACTCATGGTCTCTCCGTTATATTCCGGGGTTGTCTCTTCGCATTGTGTGCTGTGTTTTTTCGCGGTGATTATTCCTGTATGAAATGTACATGTAAATGCGGTTGTGAAGAGACGTTCTGAAGACTTGAGATATGTATCTGTATTTTTTTCCCCGTCTCCATGATTTGAATTTCGTTAAGTATACTCTTCCTCAAATCTTTCAAATTCCTACTCGATGGTCCGTGTTATCTTGCTAAGTTTTGGTGTATTTCTGCGGGTAACCTGTTCAGAATAACCGGTACAAGTAGTGAACCGTAAGTATCTGTAGTCTGTTCGAGTGACTCTAGACCTCGTACGTAAGTTTCAGTTTTGTCATAATAATTGCGGAGGCTTACTAAATTATACATCGGTGGCGAAATCTCAAGTAGAGCTTGCATGTAAGTTTGTATTAAAGTATGTATCTGTCCATACCTCTATTGTAACAGCGAAATAGCTTTGCCGTAGTTAGTGTTTGTCATAGCAAAACCTGATATGGTCTGAAACGCTTAGCCTTGAAGTTTTTGGATGTCGCTGAGTGTTGGATTTGTGTAAATAGATGTCTTATATGAATCCCAAAAGGATTGCCAATTTAGAATATTCCCTTTAAAAAGTAGACAACCTCAACTTTGGTAATTTGTGGTACTCATTATTTGCGCTAGAAGACAAATGTAAACTTGGTATATGCATAGACAGGTACATAGTAGGACTAATCCCTGATATAGCGCGGTTACTTGTATAAAACGATGCTGTATTCGATTGTACATGAGATGTCGACGTGAGACAATTGGCGTGCGGGTTCAATTGAGAGGAGTGACTTGTGGGTACACTATTTGCTGTAGGTGAGTTTAGTCTGCATAAGACTCATCAGTGACGCTCATATCAACATAGTTATAAAGCCAAACAAGTACAAAGTTGAAGAGCATTGAGGACCGAAAATTCCAAAAGGTTGTGCCAAATACGGCTAAGGTAATCTATTCCTGGGATAAGAAAATCCTTAGTTGTTCGAAAATTTCAAAGTTTTGTAACAGGAAATTTATTAAAATGACCATATAATTGATATTCATGTCAACACCGCAGTGCTGACTACTGGGCTGGTGATACCTTCGGGGACGAAACGTCCACCAGCAGCGCATCGACCCATTTGGTTTAAATAGTTATCCAAGGTACCAGGATTATACTTTAATACGCAAGACTGAAGTTTCTTCTACAAAAGACTCCCCAGTGACGCTCAGATCAAAGTGCTAAGTACCATACGTAAAGATCTCAAATTTAGGGGAATTTAGAATAGAGCAGACACTAGTTTAAACATGTTATAGTAGTTCTCCAATGGTCCAATTATAATACGTTTCATGAACTTTACTATGAATGAAGAAAAGTGAATAGTTTCCAGTAACACATATTTGTATATAAATTATGAAATGGTAAATTTGCCAATAAGACAACAATCTTTCAAACGACATAAGCAATTATAGGTCACATTAAGTCTTTAACATTCACCATAACCAATACCGTAAAAACAAACCGACATGACAATGTGTGAAACAATTCGAGCCAACGACCAACGGCGAGATTAATGATAAAACAATTAACAAAAAACAAGTATAACATACAGTTACTATCGACAACTTCCAAATTACAGGCTTCTGATATTGTTTAATTTATTAACATTTATTTAAACGTATCCAAATGATTATGTCCCTATATTGTTTTTATGCGTCTGTTTCAACGTATTGTGTATCACATGCCATTCTTATCTCTATATACCATGTTAATTGTATTGTATATACATTATATGTCTTAAAAACACATAGAGGCGTTGTATCTTATTATAATGTAATTTTTTTTTTTTTTTTATTATTAATATATCACATATTTCTTTTAGTAGCATTATGTTTATCCTGCCTGTATAAAATCTTTTAATTATATTATTATGTTGGTACAGAGGTGACAATTTTCAAGGAATAAAACATATTCTATCTAAAAGTAAATATCAACTATAGTATGTGCACCAAAGTAAAGTTGCAGTAATCACTTAGTTAGTATTATATCAGGATATATAAAAATGAACGCCTAAAAAAGTGTACACAACAACACCAAAAACAAAAAAAGGTAACTAAAAATGTAATTATTTATAAATATTTCGGATAACAGATATCCTTCCTAAGTAAGATTCTGATGTTAAATGAATCATCTTTTAGTCTTCTTAGATTAAACTATAACAATCTTGAAATTTATACAATAAAAAAGTCAAACCGAACATTAGTTAAGACGCTTGTTCCATTCTAAAAATTTGTTTAACATGACATATGGCTAATAACAACAGAGAGTTCAAATATATGCAATAAATTAAAAACAATAATGTGCGATATGAACTAGCGCATTTCAAAGCTTTAACGGTAACGACAGTTATGATAGTACAAGTACGATTACGTCAATAAAAATACCAAATAAACAGTACTGAACGATCTAAATCTATAGATATTTCAAATTGACAGAGTAGAGTAGTTGCAACAGAGTCTGCGTATTTAAACATCGCAAACAAACGGCTGTTAAAATATTAAAATAAGTTTTGACTAAGGTTAACAAGTTGAACGTAGCTGGGTACTTTTACATCCCTCAAAAAGTGAGCAATTTAAATTGGTATATTCAACAAATTTATTTTTTAGTACGGTTAAGAAATAGAAACAGAGGCTGTAATAATAAGTAATATAAGCTAAATGTGAAGCACTACACGGAGTCGAAATACATCTTTTCATTTATGCCATTTGGTGCCAAAGTTGTTAATTTTCGCATCCAAAACCTTTCCCGAGTGAGTCTATTCTCCCTAAACCAAGCAGAGTTGTGGTCAATGATTGTAATGGTCAGTCGATTGAGATCTGCCTCAGTGTGGCCAGGGGATCTTAAATGTCGACTGAGGGAGGTCTGGCTTACATTGGTAGTCGCTACGCTGACCGTTCATTTGTTTGTGAAACGGCTGTTCTGACTCGCCAACCGTTTGTCACATTTACACTGTAGGAGATACATTTTTGTAGACAATATTTGAAGTCTTGCAAAACATTGCAAAATATGGTGTATTCTGTACCAGTGGGGTGACTGTTAAAAGTCTGGGTATCCAGTATTTGTTTTGCAAGTGATATATATAACTTGTCTAAACATCAACCCAACAATGTGAGATCTGGAAATTTGCTTTCGAAAATTGTTTGTTCTTCCCTCGCCGGGATTAGAACTCATGCTTCTGAGATATCGTGACACCAAATCGCCTGCACTATATTCGGTGCTAAACCACTCGACCACCTGGTCTTCTCAAAAATAAAGCTTTCGGAGGCCGACTGTTACCTTTCCTCGTTAGTTTTTATCTAGCGTCGTGATACAGTACATAATATATAAGGCATGAAGATGGAATAGTTACAGATCAGCTGAAATATCTATAGTAAAGGATCCTACATATTAATAAATATGCATGACTTTATTATTAGTTTTTATTGACTCTGAACTAGCTCTCAGTAACTGTGAGTACTCTCTGATCTGTACATTGTGTCTCTTGTGTTTTAAGTGCTTGTATGTTCTAAAAATCCTATTCAACTGATGCTTATAGTTTGTTCTTGTGTTTTACTGTTACATCACTGCCAAAGGCTAAGGTTGGGTTAGGGCTTAGCGTCAGCAAACATGTTTTTCCGTGTATGGTCCTGTAGGCCGCTAATGTTGATTTTTTTCACTTCAAATGATCTACATTCGTCATTTCGAATTCGGGGCCTTTAAAAGCTTACTTCTAGTATGTGGTATGAGTTTTACTCATTGTTGAAGTTCCTACAGTGATCTACAGTTATTTAAAAACTGTACGTTATGTGGTCTCTTGTTTAGATGGGTTTTTTTCATTAGCACACGATTGCTCTCTATCTATTTGCAGGATGATTTAGGGAAATCGAACCATAATTTACTATGTTATGTAATGACTTCGATATAATATGCCCAACTGTGAATTTACTGTTGAAGGTCGGTTATAAATTTTTAATGAAAACAAAACTGAAATACTGTTGCACTTTCTACCAGACTAGTGCATACACACCAATAATTATATCCTAGATGAAATGATTGTAAAATATGAAATTCTCGTGTGAAGGAAACGATGAACGGAACCTGTCTACCAAGACTGGTGCATAAACACAGACACTTTAGCTCGAAGAAAAATTCTCAGCTCGCTTGTTTTATTTCTTATACTTGTACTTTTAATTCTGACACTAAATCTGGATAATTTCCTGAATAAAATTAATGTAATGACGTCTTTCGTGAAAATCAATGTTAAGTCTTAATTTTATCATTTGAAAGATAACCAGCTGTCATTTACATATAAGTACAAGTTTATGTTAAGATAAGTTTTATGTATTATGTAAATATTATTAGAGCTCAGCGTATCCAAAATAATACCTAACATATTTCTATCTGCGTCTTGTGAACCAAGGTATGGAACTCGCATGGATAATGAGCCTTTACGTAAAACAGTTTCAAAGATTTTGATTTCAGATTTGTTGTTACTGAAATATTTGCATTTGCATCCACTTAATACATTTGTTTTTGTACAAGATGATGTATGAATTGCAATTTGTATGTATTTATGCAAAAATAAATAGCAAAGGCACAAGGCTTATCATTTGGTATGCCACACGCTAAATGATAAGTTATAAAGCACAGAGTTTGACCGTTTACATAACGTCAAATTATCCAAAAAAAAGTACGAGGTTGACCAGTTATTGAGTTGTAAAATTCAAAGACCGAAATATAAACTAGTGTACATTGACTACTTATATATACAGCAACTAGTTGTGTTTATTTCATAAATATAGTAACACTGCTATATTTTGTACAATGTCAATTTCATTACAGAACACTTTCTCCACAATTAAGGGTTTATCAAGGGATGAAAATAAGTTTGATATTTGTGTTACGATTTACATAGGCATCAAAGTATTAGTTTAAGTTGCAGTATAAACACAATATTAGGTCAATGACATAAAAATATAAACTTTGTTGTACTCGGCACAACACTGAGAAAGTTTCTCATCCTCATACAAAAAAGTTAATATTTTTCTGACATTGACCTAATATTGTATATTTATCCTGCAATTAGCCATCTATTGTACAAATAACAGGTATACAAATAAATTTTTGCTTTATTTGTACTTGTACAAATGAAGTCTCATATTACCCAACTTCCATTTTGAGCAAGCGGTAATATGAATAATTCTGTTTACTTATTAGTTCATTTGGGGGTCCTCTTCGGTCCGCGTTTCAACTCTGTCGATTTCTTTGAGAAATTAGAGACAATGATTTAGATTTTGATAACTAAATTTTCAAGTGTTCGGAGTAATTTCAGGATAACACAATTTCTCAAATTTTCCGTCAATTTGTCCCTTTCTGCACCCATTGTATAAAAAAAAATAATCAACGTGTGGTTTGTTTGATCTAGTTTATACCTGTAATTTAATGAATGAAAATATTATTTATTCTCAATAAATCATAAAAACATTATACTATATTGATCAAAACTCACCGTTTTGAATTTAATGCAAGTTTTCTGTTCGAATAACGTGCTACCACAACTTTCCAGTATTAAATTAGACATAATTAGATCCTTTATAACATAAAAAAAGGTATTTAGAACAAAGTGCAGGGAATTATAATCTTTTTAACTTCATTTCATTATCCTTTTGTTAGTTTAAACATATTTATTAATAGTTGATTGGGAAACAAGTTAGTGCAACTTAAATTTCGTGATGAACTATGGAGTTTTTATACGGAAAGTATTATGGTATCCCGTTGTCCATTCGTCCATCGTCAGCCTGTTGGGGAAAAAACTCAAAAACATGTAATCAATTAACATGAAAATTCGGTGAATTGTCTCTCTATTGAGGTATCCTCCCTTTCGGATTTAAGCCAAGTAGTTTCTGTAAAAGTTAAGTTTTTGACATTGAGAAATTATTTAGTGGTGTCATAACGGGTGACAATGGAAATCGCTTGATATCAACTCGAGTTATTTATTTTCAATATAAGAATAGACGAGCCTTTGGCGAGTTTATTATTACTATTTGAATTAAATAACGAGAGTTGATATCAAGCGATATTCCATTCTCACAGGTTAATAAACCTAGTTGTCTTAATATGACCAACACTCTCATTGTGTTAAATTAAACATTCAGAGAATCGATGTTCTGGCCTTTTGCCCACGAAATGTACATCGTCGTAACCTTTGAAGGTCATCAATTACCTAAAGAATAGCCAGTGAAAATGCCGTAATATCGTCTTATTATTATGTATAAGTGTCTGACCACCAATTAAAATTCCATATCTGTTCTACCAAATTTTGCAACTTTCACAGCTAAGTTTAACTTCCTAGAAACCAGGTATATCTTGGTATGTACATGAATCATCTTTCTACATGCCAATACCCTTAGTTTAGTTTAAACATATTTTATTTGCGTAAATGTGCAAAAGGGATGAGACACAAGTTAATCAAACTTATATAGTCTTCTCCCATAACAATTTATAACAATAGAATATTTACAAAGCATGCATACAAACAATACATTATATACATGTATATATATTTGAACTCTGAAGAGATGGTGTGTGATGATGTGAATGGTTATACACAATATGCATGTATTTGCACTTTATAATGTGCTATATTACACAATTAGAAACCTCTTAGACTCTTTAATAAATTCATATGCATTCTTTACAATTCTTTCATTTTCAACATTAGTAAAAGACGTATCGCCGGAGGTTGAGATGTTCAAATTTAGTTGAGAGTTATCTGGTAACCAATGTAGATTATTAAAAATAATTTAGTTCTTATATTCGAATAATTAGGACAATAAAAAAAGAAGTGACGTGAATCTTCGCACTTAGCACCACAACTACAAGACGGATTTAAAATATTGTTGACTCTGTTAAGATCAGAATTCAAAAAAGAAGCTGAGCACCTAAGTTGTCTCAATATAATATTGAGTTTACGATTGCCAAAGTCATAATGTTTTGGTACTGGGGCTTTTGAATTCAATTTAAGATTTTTTAGTTCGGTTTTAAATTTACCTAAAGAGTCAATGTTGCGTGTCACCACATTAAGGTTATTCCACAGTCGTATTGTTGAAGGCATGAAGGATTTCTTGGTTAATGAAAGTCTACAAAAAGGGTATATTATATCATTCCCATTACGTAATGGATAAACAGCTGTACTTTGGATTGTTGGTGGAATTGAATTGCAAAGATAGGCTGGTGCATTATTATGTTGAATATTATAGAATAATTGTACCAGCCTTATTATGTTGAATATTATAGAATAATTGTAACTTCCTTTTTTCTCTTCGTTCAGCTAGAGTTTCCCAACCAATCTCATCATAAATAATTCTATTACTTGTAAAAATAGGAAGACCTGTTACAATTCTGGCTGCCTCAAGCTGCAGCTGTTCTTTTTTTTTACAATAACCCACACCCATATTATCCCAAACTTCACATGCATATTCGAGTAGCGGTCTAATAAAAGTCAAGTACAGCTTTTCTATGTTGCTCCTTATTATCCTGTACTTTAATTTTCTAAGTACATTCAAATGTTTAGATACATTTTTTATGATATTTTCTACATGGGTGGTCCATTTAGCATCTTTACTAAATGTAGCACCCAATTGTTTGTGGAAGTCTGTAACTTCAATCCTCTTATCATTGAAAGTGAAGTTCATTTCTGGAGTTTCAATGTATGAAAACAACATTATTTCTGTTTTTGCAGTGTTAAAGGACTTCATCCATTTCTTAGACCAATCGCTGAGCTCACTCAGGTCGTGACTGATCACTGATTGTATTTGTGTCGTGTCACGACTAGAACAGCCTAGAGATGAATCATCTGCAAATAATCTACATAAAGAAATCAAGTGTTCAGCAATATCATTAATATAGATAATAAATAACAACGGTCCCAAAACAGAACCCTGTGGGACACCAGCTGAAATGCTGCAAAGTTCAGAGGAAGATTGTTTAATAACAACTCGCTGTTCTCTGTTGTTTAGGTAACTTTGAAACCAATTTAATAAATTCTCGTCCACACCGTATGACTTCATTTTATGTAGCAATCCTTTATGCCAAACTTTATCGAATGCTCTAGAAAAGTCACAAAAAACAAAACAGCTAATTTCTTTATTTTCTAAAAATATAAATTTCTAAAAGCTGGTGAACTGTCGAATATTTTGGCAGGAAACCAGACCGGTATTCATATATTTACTTATTTCTATGTAGGTGATTGAAGACATTTTTATAAACAACTCGCTCCATTATTTTCCTTACACAACTTATAAGCGATATTGGCCTATAGTTAGATGGTAACGAACGATCTCCTTTTTTTTTTAAAGCTATTACATTTGCAATCTTCCAGCTGGTGGGGAATTTACATTGTTGTAGGGATTTATTAAATATTATTTTTAAGGGAATTGCTATTTTTTCAGGGCACATTTTCAGCATGTTATGGCTTGTGGCATCTGGTCCAGATGCCTTATTAGGATCTAAATTTTATTATATCGACTATTTCATCTATTTCAATTACCAAATCTTTAAAAAAAATATTGTTCTTGGCTTAATTTCGGGTATGGAAACACCTTCCTCCTCTAGGGAAGAAATCAGAATAAAATATTTATTTAGCAGATTACATTTCTCGTCGTCTCCGTACACTATATCTTCCATGCTTTCATCGTGAATTATATTATTAAGTGGGGGTTAATCACCAGAACCTTTATTTGATTTATAAGCATTTTCATTATTTTCCAATAAGTTTTAGGGTTAGCTACGTTATTTAAGATAAGATTATCCAAACTTCTTTCAAATTTTTCTTTTGCAGCTTTTTCTATATTGTTTACTTTGTTCCTCTGCTTTTTGTATTTATTGATATCACAATCTTTTTTAGTTTTTAAGGCTTTTTTACGAAATCGGTCTCTTCTACGAATTTCTCTCCTTCATTCATTGTCAAACCATGGTCGGTCATTGTTTCGTATATAAACATGTCGAGTTGGGATGCTTTGCCTGGCTATGTCTAGGAGTATTCGAGTAAATGTATTGCACATATCGTCAACATCCTCAACATCAGAAAAAAGTTCATCCCAATTGACAGAATCAAGGTCTAAAGAAAATTTATTTAGATCTGCTTTATTGTACAACCAAGTTTCTCTTTTGTATGATTTGGTTGCCAATACCCCTAATGCCTTTTAAGAAAAAAAACCGACTTTCGAATACATGTTCTCCAAAAACAACCCCTCAGTTTTCTCGAAATCTTAAATTAGTATACCGTGGAGCGCATTAGTCCTCAATATTTAATTCTAACTCATAGACAAGTAAATTTGGGCTCAAAATGGTCTAAATATATTTCTCCTCACCAAAAGTTTCATTTCTGAAAATTTGTTGGTGTAGCTCTGGTCACAACGAACCCACGACACATCTATGCAGCGCCACGACATGAAATTTGGTCAAATCACGGGTCAACTGTGGTCGTCGTACGACAATCGCACGACAGTCGCGCGATATTTTGAGCATCGTGGCGCTGTCGTGTGTCGTGGGACGAAAATTGGACATGCACCTTTTTTGCTCTACGATGTTTTGTCGTGTCACTGTTTTGTGGCTGTCGTGAAAGTGTCTTACAACCGTCGTGCGATAAACACATTGTCGTGAGTATCCTTATAAACCATTTTATTCAAACAATCGTCGCACGACTGGTACGGTACGTTCGTCGGCCAACATAATTTCGATTTATTTAGAAGAAACCCATTCGGCGGGAATGAATTTTTGGAAAAAATACCGTCTACCGTTTAAAGAGGATGGCTATTCCTTCAGAACGATTATGCTTAGCCCTGCTGAATAGGTGCCTCCCCGAACTCCAACAAGGGAAAAATATGGTTCTGTTAGCGTTGATTCGAGCCTGTGGTTGGTTGGTAAGTTATGGATCGAACGGCGCCTGATGTTTGGACAGTATAGTACACTGATGCAAGAGTTGGAGCGGGAACCTGCCGGTGATTTCGTTAGATTCATACAGAGGGAGCCTGGCATGTTTCAAGAGCTTTCTCTAAGAGTCACATCACAGTGGCACAACAGTGACACGACAGTGAAACGCGCATCCCATGACATGAAAACCTGAAAAATAGCCCAAAACAACTCACAATTGTCGTACGATTATCGCACGACTGTCACACGACCGACTTGCGAAAAACCCACGACAGTACAATTCCATTTTTTTTTATGTCTTGTACTCATCGTGGAACCATCGTGAACATGTCATAGCTGATGTGACCACTCGAAATATTTTTTTCAGATTTTGCACGACAGTACCACGACAACTATTTAATAGTTCTTTCACGACAAAAAATCGTACGATCTGTTGTGACCGGGGCTTTAGTTTAAGTAAACAGGGACATGAAAAGCACAATTTCGTATATACAAATAAACGAATGTTCATAACATGTAAGTGTTAGAACACCATTATCAAACTGACGAATGCATTGGTTCATGCCTTGAGAGGTACTTTATTTGAACCTTTGTTTATTATTTTTAATGGTAAATACACTGACACATAGCATTTTACACTATAGATAGTTTGTTTAATCACTCGAAAAAAATCAGACATACTCGAAAAAGCCCGGACTACTCTCGAAAAAACCTGATCATAAAGAAATTAATTTAGTCTCAAAATGTTGTTTTAAATGCAAAAACAAGACTTTTTGTAAAGTGTCTGTATTTCTAAGGATATATAGATTCAATGTATGCATTTCCTTCAACATTATCTGTGTTATGTTTATAAGCTAATTGGCAAACATGAAGGAATCGCACGAACTCTAGAAGGAGCGAGACAGTGTACGTGGACAGGGAAATGATCCCATGCTATGGATGTATCTAACATCATGTGAATTTACACTTATTTACAATTCAACGAACGGTTAAAATACAGATCAGAAGACATATCTGGTATTTAGAGATTAAAGACCGCGAAAACGTGTTGACACTGACAGATCATATTGGTCAACCAATTAGTGAGGCAACCGTAAACCTCATTTAGTGTCGATTGTAGTTGTTATTCATAAAAAAAATTCTGTTTTTGGGAACAGAGCACTTTCCTGATACAGGAGTCCGTTAAGTATTATGCCAGCTTTAGCTGGCACTTATGGTAGAACCATCGTTTTGGAATAAAGAACGATGACTCTCTCTACACGACCAACCTGAAAAGTTTCGTCACTCTCGTTAAAGCTCGTACGATTGGTTTTTTTTTAATGGCGGCCGAATTTAACGTTTTAACGCGAACTTGAAAAAACGGGACAGATCGGAATAATTTCGATGTTAAATACGACATGAATTTTTATTTGTTTACAAAAACAAGAATTCAGAAATTTTGGTAACTTGTGTAGTTTATTTAAATTTTATTGTACCACGGAAATTACCGAAGTTAGGACAACAACATCTGACACCATGTTTCGTCTGCTTCAACTTTCCATCATCAGTGAGGTCGAAGGAAATTACCTCAAAAATCCCAGATACATTTTGTACTTCATTTACAAGTCACAAAATCATAATTAATGATAACATATTTAGCGTAAAAGTTCCGTTCAGCCATGGGAACACAGAAAAAACATCTGCAAGCAATACATTTCGGGATTTTTTTTTTATAGTGCATGGCCATGCGGCATGCGGGGTACTATGCTCGGGTGCACTGGTTGACCATGGCTACTTATGTTCATCTGCCACATAATTCCCCATATCCAGGAACAGTGATAATGACGTTGGTTATACTGTTGAATGTAATCACGGTTATTCACAGACTAATTCAAAACTTAAGAAAAGTTTAAAACAAAAAAAAATATTCAAATAATTCACAATCTTCTAATTCTGTTCTTCCTTTGGTAAACTCTCAACAAATCTTTTCATTGATTATGTCACGTATCAGATATCTACTTATACAGTCCCAGGAGATGGAAACTTTTGTTTTCTCTCTCTAGGTTTAATCATACAAGGAAACTTGAGTCTGAGTAGTACATTTAGTACTGTATATATTGTATGCTCCCATATTGTCCAAAATTGGATTTTATGGGAAGATGGAGTTATTATGATAACCCATGATAATACCATGACTTTGATACACTGTAGGTATATACAGGGCATGTTACTTGGAAGTATGTGGGCTACATCCTTTAAAATTCAAGCTGCAGCATGATCAAAACATTTTCACTCTACCGAGTACTTTATCACTATATCAATATCAGGTTCACATTTCAACATATTGAGCAATACACACTTATGGTTATATAACATCACAGTACCACAATTGCACTCAGTAACCAAATTGCACCTACATGTATTCAACAAAAAATGCTGGGGAAATCTTACAAGTTTTCCTTCACCATGTGAAGTTATTTAATTATCATATATTTTTAAAATGAGCAAATTAGTTTAAACAATATTTATTCAGATAAATCAACATTAAACATATTATACAATGAAATAATATTAAGGATTCAGAAACAAGCAATTTGCTTTTACAAATCTGTCTCCCTTTACAGACATAATACACTTATTGAACAATACATAAATATAAATACTGTCATGCTCTGTAATAAATATATGAATATGAAAAAGGTGAAAAAGGAAGAAAAAAAAATATTCATGAGAAAAATAAAATAAAAATAATAAATAAACGTGAATTATTGTAATGTATACAGTGTGAAATGCTTGGGTTCCTATTGAGTGATGAGGCATTAACATCAAGGGTTGAAACGTTTACTTTTAATAATATATTTTTGCACCAAACTGAATAAAATACTATTTTGCTCATCTGAGTACCGTTGATCCAAAAAGCAAAGTTTGTGTGTTTACTTGGACAGGAAGAACTGAAATAGAATCTAATAGTTCATGTCTTAAATTAGTGTATATAGGACAAGATAACAGAAAGTGAGTATTTGTTTTTACATCACCACAACGTTTCGACAATTTGGAGAGTCTACTAAATACGAACGAAAAGGTGAGAAAATTAAATGTGTTACCAGCGTCCTTTTCTTTAAAAATGATTGTTGAAGCATGGAATAATGTTAAATTGTTCAAATATTTGAAGAAATAAAACAAAACATCTGTTTATATTCGAGTTTGAAGCTGGGGTCACACATTCACGATTTTTACTGCCGTCCTTGGCAGGACCATACCCGATTAAAATTTGTCAAAAGTCTGATTGAGATCCTATGAATCGTGGATGGAAACTCAAACTTTAATCAAAATTTGTGAAACAAATAATTTAATCACGACAACAATCAGATATTGTCCAGGGTGCGTCAATATTCAACCGTTTGCAAGGGAATTTATCCCGATAATCCCGTTCTCAATCCGCTTCTAATCCAATTTGTATCTTTCGCTTGGTTAAATTCTACCGAGTCTGTCACGACTACGTCCCGATTTTACCGAATGTTATCCGACACAGAACAGACAGTGACCAGACAGTGATTCGACGCTGACGGAGGCAATCCGTTCGAAAACTGTCGGCATACTCGGGATGATCAGATACAGTCGAAACGTAATCCTATCACGGTCCGCTCTATCGCATTGCAAACGGATTTGTCTGGTCTCATCAGTCGTATTGTATTCTGTAATTGTCGGGACTCTGACGTGGTTATCATTTACGAATTTCGTATTAATAACGGGACTGTTCCGGAACGGTTTCGGCAAAAACGGTTCGCAATCGACAAGATCTGGATGCAGTCTGGACTCAATCGGCAGAAAAACAGCAATGAAATATTTCTCCAGATCATTCCCGTTCCACAGGACACCGTCCAGAATACACAGAACATTGTTAGGATTTTGATCCGATACAGCAGAATATGTCACGATTGTAATCCGACTAGACAAAATCGGCTGAGTTTCCCCGAATGTTATGGGACGCACCTAACTGTCGGGGTGCTTCGCCGAACTATTCGGACCCTTCCCGACCCGTAGGAATCTGTTACGAACATAAAAGACTGCGCTCAGACAATGATAGGACATTTCAGATAATTGAGGATAGTAATCAGACATTTTCACTTTTCGTGTCGTATCGCTGTCTGATCTCAAACGGGAGCAATAATCGCCAATGTGTGAACCCCGCATTAAGCTGGGATCACACATTCACGATTTTTTCTACCGTTCTTGACAGGATTATTCCTAATTAAAATTTGTCAAAAGTCTGATCAAGATCCTGTGAATCGTGGATGGAAATTCAAACTTTTAATTAAAATTTGTAAAAATAAGTATTTAATGACGACAACAATCAGATATTGTTCAGTAAGCGTCGATATTCAACCGTTTCCAAGCGAATTTGTCCCGATAATCCCGTTCTCATTCCGATTCTATTCCCGATTTGTATCTTTCGCATGGTAAAATTCGACCGAGTCTGTCACGACTGCGTCCCGATTCTACCGAATTTAATCCGACAGAGATCAGACAGTATCCAGACAGACAACCGACGCTGACGGAAGTTATTGGTTTGAAAACTGTCGGCATATTCGGGATGATCAGGTACTGTGGGAACGCAATCCTATCACGGTCCGCTCTATCGCATTGCAAACGGCTTTGTCTGGTCTCATTCGTATTGTATTCTGTAATTGTCGGGACTCTGACGTGGGTATCGTTGACGAATTTCGTATTAATAATGGGACTGTTCCGGAACGGTTTCGGCAAAAACGGTTCGTAATCGACAAGATCAGACAGTGGTAGGACATTCCAGATAATTGAGGATAGTAATCCGACTTTTTCACCTTTCGTGTCTTATCGCTGTCTGATCTCAAACGGGATCAATAATCGGCAATGTGTGAACCCCGAATTAAGGATTTGAAATTAAACATGTAATGATGTATGGAATTTTGGTACTGACCTCATTACAGAATCATGGATTGTTTGGAGGTCAGTTCAAACCCATTTCTCTATGACTCTACATACATGGACTAAAAATAAAATTGGTGTAACTATATTGTAAACAAGGATAGTCTACAAAATAAGCTCAAAATGGACTTTTTGTCTGGTTCATAAAAAAAGTTTGTGAAAAAACTGACAATATAGGTGCAATTTGGGTACTCTCATGTTAGCAACTTCACAACTACAAATTAATTTTTATGACCAAAATAAAAAAAAAAGTACAAACCAAAAGGCAATAAAATGCTTCGCCACACACAGCCTGATACGACCACAGATGTATATTTAACATATAAAAAACACTATTTTCAGTTGAAATCAAGCATATTTTAATTTTCAATTGGACCCTTCAAACTTCAATATGGACTAATTTGAAAACAGGTATCAGGTGAACCCAAACATTTCTATCCAACAGCAGTCTCTAACTACATATCTCCTTAATGTTATATGATAGTCCTACAAAAATATTGCAAATGTGTAGATATTTTTTTTTCTAGCTTCTCTCAGGTGAAAGCGGTACCTTTTTGGTCAATATTTATGTGTTGCGTCTAATAAGAATTGTAACACTTTATAGTGACTGAACAGGTTTAACAAATACTTCTCAAGAAGCAGGTCCTTGGGAAACTTAGAAACTTTATTAACACTCTAGACAGTTTACACTGTAACAAGAGGCAGACAAATAATACAAATAATAATTTACAAAGGTGAACAAGATAGAAAGAAATACACATACATAGTTCATTGTACCTAATTCTCTGTACACAAGTACACACATACATAACACGTGATAATCATTCAAAGCTATAATAATGGGATCTGAGATCGCCAGTCGAATACATGTAAGTGGTGATAATATTTTAGAATCATAGATATTTCATAAGTTTTTTTTATAAAAATAGACAAGTTATTTAAGACTTTTACATTACCATAAAGACATCAAACCTTTCATTTTATATTCTGAAGGGTTAACAATATAGTAATTTGGGATACATGCACGTCTTAATTTTTGTAACCTCGTCATTTCGACATACAAATAAGTAATGAAACTGATTTTCAATACCATTATTTTTGCACAAAGTACATATAGTCTTTCCTCTTTTGGAATATTATGTAATCGACTGGTTTCTAGTGGAATTTTGATATTTGAGCATGTACGTTTGGTAATATAAATTTCTATTTTCTTTTTTTCAATTTTACTAAATAATTTTCTAAGCAAAAAGCGTGTTTAAACAGTAAATAATATCCACCTCTAGAGGAGTTTTCAGCATCACTAAACCACTTTTGAATAAACTGATCTTGTAAAATTTGCTTTACATATATTTTGATGTCAACATTTCTTAAAATACATTGATTGTTCCATACATACAATGTAGCTCAAACCTGTGTTTTCTAATGTAGATTTAATACAATTAATCGACTTAGAAACAATATTTCCAGAATTATGCATGTTATACAAAAATTGGTATGATAATCCTGATAATTTCTTGCTGTTTAATAATAATTTTGACCAGTATGATAACATTCGTAATCGTACTTTAATTTCCAAGGGATACCTGCCAGTTTCACCATACACCATATAATTAGGATTACTGTTTCTTAATACCGCAGTCCCACTAGGCCACGATCGCACTACGATCTGTGAAAAAATTGCAAATTTTAATGATCGTAGTACGATCGTGTTGATGCAGTAAGGTCGTATCACGGTCGTGGTGAGGTCTTCAAGATCGTGATAAGCGTCGACAACTTTGAACATGTTCAAAACAATCTTGGTGCGGTCGTGGCGAAATCAGGTCGCAGTAGAAGCGTAGTGAGAGCGCACTAAGATCGAAAAGGTCGCTGTACCATCGTAGCGAGAGCGTAGCGAAAACATGATTCTATTTGGAGAGACTGCGCTACGATCTCACAGCGACGTTATTACGACCTGACTACGATCATCACGTTCTCACCGCGACCAAACTACGCTTCCACTACGACTATACCACGCTGTTCACGACCATAGTACGATTCTAGCACGCCCTTGCCGTCCTCATCATGCTCTTCTTACGACCTGACTACGTTCACACTACGACCATCATTCTCATTGTCATTTTCACATAAATTATATAAAAAAGCTTCCTACATTTTGTTTGTCTGTATGTAATTATCCATTTACTCTAACGGCTCAACCATGCGTCTTGTTTTATATAGATTAGGCCATTGGTTTTCCCGTTTAAATGGTTTTACACTAGTAATTTTGTGGGCCCTTTATAACTTGCTGTTCGGTGTGAGCCTAGGCTCCGTGTTGAAGGCCGTACCTGGGCCTATAATGGTTTACTTTTATAAATTGTTACTTGAATGGAGAGTTGTCACATTGGCACTCATACCACATCTTTCTATATCTATTGACACATCTGTGTCATCTCTGATATCGTTCACTAAAATATCGTCATTTGAGCTTTATGGACCAGCAATAGGTTGTTATTTAGGTTAGATTGGTCGGTCCGACATCTCTGCTTGATCAGGATTCGTTACTTAGTTTCCTTTGCCTTTACATCAACCCCTACCACCACGTCCACGTCTTCTAATAGATTTTAATGGCATGACTGTATTGTTTCCGAGAAATCTACGTATTAATCAGAAATAGAAGGAATGGAACTGTATTGATATGGAACACGATGTTGACGTTATTGCTGAGAACGTAGTATGATCGCGGTATGAACGTAGTATAATCGTGTTAAGAACGTGCTATAATCGCAGTAGAATAATGGTAAGATCGTGTTGCAATCGGATAACTCGTGGTATGGTCGTAGTGAGAACGTGAAGAGCGTAGAAAGATCTTGATAAGCGCAGTGAGGTCGTATAATAAGCGCGGTGGGAACGTGGTATACTCGTAGCGGGGTCGTTGTAGAAGCGTAATGAGGACGTAGCAGCATCGTGAAAGCAACGAAAATTTATATTTTCATGCCGCTCATACCGCGACCTCACCACGATCTGAATCTATTTTAGATCGCGATGAGCGTGGTGCGATCGTGGTCTAGTGGGACTTGGGCTTAATGAAAGAATTTATTTCAAAAATTTTTAATGAACTCTTTCTAAAGTATCTATGTTTTCGAAACCCCATATTTCACAAAAGTAAATCAGTATAGGTTCAACCAAAGAATCTAACAATTTTAGTTGCAAATCAATAGGAATATTTAAATTCCTTTTTATTCTGTAGATAGCATAATAGAGGGACGAAAGATACCAAAGGGACAGTCAAACTCATAAATCTAAAACAAACTGACAACGCCATGGCTAAAAATGAAAAAGACAAACAGAAAAACAATAGTACACATGACACAACATAGAAAACTAAAGAATAAACAACACGAACCCCACCAAAAACTAGGGGTGATCTCAGGTGCTCCGGAAGGGTAAGCAGATCCTGCTCCACATGCGGCACCCGTCGTGTTGCTTATGTGATTACAAATCCGGTAAATAGTCTAATTCGGTAGGTCAAATTCATGAAAGGGAAGGGAATTGTAGTTACGACGTCAGGAACATATCCGATATCATTTGTGAAATGGTTATTCCATAACGGTCAACCAACTCGTGATGGCGTCCGTAAAATTTACGAAGGGATGATTTCAACTTCACCATTTGGAACTCTTGATTTAATAGCTTCCTTGTGAGCAGTAACCCTCTATCAAGAAAATCATGATAGGAAATGCAAGCACGGGAATATCGTATCAATTGAGAGATATATACCCCGTATACAGGTGCTGCTGGAATGTTGCTACTTAGAAATGGAAAGTTCACAATTGGAAAGCTGAAATCATCTCTTTTGTCGTAAAGTTTTGTCTTCAACCGACCCTCATTGTCAATTTCTAGATGTAAGTCAAGATATGAAGCTGACTTAACTGTATCTGTAGTATCCTTTATCTCCAATTCGATGGGATAGATGCGTTCCACATAGTCACCAAATTTTGAATTGTTTAGTGAAAGAACGTCATCTATATAGCGGAAAGTAGAGTTAAAGGATATTGCTAACTTCTTATCTTTCTTCCTAAGAAGTTCCTGCATGAAGTCAGCCTCATAATAATAAAGAAACAAGTCAGCAAGTAGAGGGGCACAGTTTGTTCCCATTGGTATGCCGACAGTCTGTTGAAAAACACGTCCTCCGAACGTAACAAATATGTTGTCAATCAAGAAATCAAGCATCTTGATAATATCGGTTTCAGAGAATTTTTTGTTTGAATCAGAGTGATTCTTTACAAAGTAGGATTTATCCCTCCCTAAGACAAGATACTTGTATCTACGTTGGCCATTCTTTTTTATGAAGCAAAGTAATATAAGTGCCTTTTCTGCTTGTTCTATCAATTTTTTCTGGCATTTGCAAATCTACCGTTACAATTAAACAGCAAGCCTAAATAAGGATAAAAATCTACTATTTCAATATCAGAACCATATAATTTAAAATCATGTAAGTGGTTTATTTTGCTTTTTCTTTTTGAAAATATCATAATCTTTGTCTTATCTGTGTTCACAAAAAGTGTCCATTGTGTACAATATAATTCAAACATATCTAATGTATTTTGCATATCACTTGTGTTTCAGCAAGTATGATAGTGTCATCTGCATAGAATAAGATAAACATTTGTAAATATTGTCCAATATGTTCTTGACAATGCGTTGATACTGTTTCAAGTCCATTTATGTTATTTTCACACAAGAATTCTTCTGGATCCGAAAGAAAAATAGAAAACAAAAAAGGTGAAAAAATTTTCTCCTTGGCGTACCCCGAGATCACTAGAAAAGAAGCCAGATATCATTTCCCTTTTTGACACAAGATTAAATGTTATCATACATATTAAAAATCACTCTTAAATTTTTTCCGGTAACTTGATTTTTTAACAACTTTTGCCATAACCCCAATCTCCAAATAATATCAAACGCTTTCTTAAAGTCGATAAACGTACAATAAAGTTTTTTACCAAATGATAAATATAATTCTATCAGCACATGTAAACAAAATATGTTATCCAGAGTTGAATAGCCTTTCCTGAAGCCAGCTTGTGCTTTTGGATTATTTCAAATAAGTCTGCATATTTTGAAAGTCTCCCATTCCGCAGTATGGCAGTAAACAATTTTCTCAGAGAAGATACTATGGTAATTCCACTGTATGAGTCAGGCTTAAGATGGTCCCCCTTATTTTTGAAAAATGGTAAAATAATACCTAATGTCCAAGTTTCAGGAATGGCTCCAGAGTCTAATATTTTATTAAATTACTTAAGATAAAGGGGCATTATAAATTGAATGGTAGATTTCACATATTCATTGATGACCATATCGTAACCTGACGCTTTCCGTTTTTTAAATCTTTAACGGCTTTAAAAATTTAATTTTCTGTAATTTTACCATTTAAGATTGCATTTACACGTTCGTCATTGCAATCTGGTATTTCAAAATCTACATCATCTCTTTCTCCATCTGTGTTCAATTTTTTTAAATAAGCGTGAAGTTCATCAAGATCGATTGGTGTGTTTTATCCTGTGGTCTTTCAAAATTATTCAAAACATTCCATAATTTTTTTGGATCATCATGATCCATACTACAGAGCTCGTTTTCAGCTTTAAATTGAATACTCCTCGTAACTTTTGTTCATTACTGTTTTATATGCCTTACTAGCTATTTTCAAATCGTATCTACTTTCCTCCATTTTAAATAAATTATGTTTTTTCTTTGCTTGGTGAAAATCATCTCGTTTTACACGACATTGCGCATTAAACCACGGTTGATGATGTTTTGGATTTCGATTAGTTTTAGCGGGTTTATTACCGAAATTTCCGATGGCTGAATCAAGAAACACTTTATTTAAACTTTCGACTAATTCGTTAAGGTCAGTTTAAAAATTTTCATTAGTTATATCAAGAGTGTCTTACTGGTTCGACAAGTTATCAATGGTCAATTTACTTTCAACGCTGTCAACAAATTGATCTCTTTTGTCACCAATCCAACGAATACGCTTACTAGGCACATTCGATGAATTGTTTTTATCAAGCAAATCATCAGGTAACATCGCTGAAAGATTGAATTGCAATCTACAATGAATATCAGAAAATAACGAATCAAAATCAATAACTTCAAATTCCGTAATATAGGGGAACAAATCTCCTGATACTATTAAGTAACCAACAAGACTAGTTTCTTTGCTAGTTACTTTGCCCATATTTTTGTCGTTTCCAATTCTGCCACTAGCAATATATAAACAATTTTTTTACATAATTGCAAAATTTTGTTACCATATACATTGATACGACCTTTGTCCTCAGACGATCTTGGTAAGGGTACATTATATAACCATAAATTATGATAGTCATATAAACATCTATCTATCTCATCTATTCCATCATTGTTCAAAATTTTTGAAAGTTCATCGTCTGGTATAATATAATCACAAAGAGACCTGATCTAGCATTAAAATCGCCAAGAAGTGCAGTTGCGGGGCTTTGATCTTTTAACGTAATTAATTCTGTTTCAATTTCATCAAAGGCATCCTTGGAGGAGTACCTTGAATTTTCGGGAAGAAAATAAATATCACCAAACAAAATGTTAGTTAATTGCATTGGAATATCTACTTTAACCCAAAGTACAAACTCAGAGTCTGTGTTAATAAATGTAAGAAATGTTTTTAAACATTTTTTATAAATAACTGTTATACCTCCAGATTTCGTTCAATTTTTTTTTCTATTTTTGGTAAAATAATCATACCCCTCAGGCAAGTTAAGCTGATCTAAATCATCTAGTTTTGACTCAATACATACAAAAATGTCATTTAGATCAAACAAATCAGTAAATTCTTTAAATATTAATCGATTTTTAGGCCACATACATTTAAGCATGAAATATTTAATGAGTCAGAATTGTTACATATACTGGGTTTAAAGTTCAACTGTCCTCTTGTTTGTCTGTCCTACATGTGGTGGGGACGACCAAAACCTGCTCTTGATTCGTCTCGTGAGCCAAAGTGCTCCCTTGGCTTAGAAATTGACCTCCTTGTTGAGATGGATACATGTTGTCTTGCGAAGAGTGGTTGGGTACATTGGATGCATTTTCTGAGCTTCAATTACATCTTTAGGATATATTCTGTGACCATTTACGTATAGCTTGTCTTCCTTAAGACAGACATGATTTCCTAGACGTTGTTCTCGTTTGAAAATAGGCCATAGAACATTTCTTCTTTCTACCATTTCATATGGATATTGTTCAAAGACGCTGAATGTCTCTTTCAGTTTAGCAGGGGCAGCTCGAAGAACTGTGTTTCTATCCTTTTGACTTTCAAATTTAGCTACTATGGTTCTTGGTTAAGCGTCCTTGCGTGGTCGGAGGCGGTGAACAATATGAAAGTTTATTTCTTCGTTTATTTTAAGTTTTTCTTTGAGAAATTTCTTAAGGACTGTTTCCGTTTCGATATTATCACGGTCTTCTTTTTTCCTCGGATCCTCGAGGATGCCTCCAAAAAGAAGATTTTCCCTCATCAACCTTGACTAAACTTCGAGAAACTTTTCTTTTAGTTCCATATTTTCTTATCTCATATTATCGAATTCCTCCGTTATAAAGCAAAATCTGTTTTCAATCTGTTTAACTACGTGTTCAGATCCAGTTACTCTGCCTTCTATTTGCTTCATATCTTGTTTGACTTCGGCAAGTTCTGTCTCTAATGATGAGAATTTGCTTTTGATCCCCCCTAGACGTTTATCAATCGACGGTAAAGCATCAAGAAGTGACAATTTTTTATAAATGTCATTTAATATAGATTCTAGACAGATTTGTGTATGTTGTGCGTTCTAAATTTTGGAGGAGGGTTGATCGGAGAAAACCAATCTCTGTTGTGGGTTGCCATGCAGGTTTGCTGGTGTGTTGAAAGGAACATAGTTAAGATGCTGTTCATATAAAACTTGGCGTGCACTTTCGATTGAATTTCCAACAGGAGTGTCCACTAATGAGTTATTTACAATGCGATTTTCAGGGTCCGCCATATTTGTTTACAATCGTAAACAATGGTCAATTTCAGAGTATTATTATATGTAAATTACTTGGCTCTGTTGTACATACTTGCTTTTTTGTGTAGAACTAAATGTTCAATATCCAATATACTAATGATAGCACACAGTCATACGTCAGAATTCTTCCTTGGTTTCATATTAAACTAAAAAAAATTAAGAGCGACATTCAACACCTTCTATCTTGTCCGCCATTGTACAGAATAGAAATCTGTGAATAGTAAATTGAATGAAAGTTATCAATAATTCTGCAGATAATGCAATTTTATATCAAGTGTTTTACATCTTCTTTTCAAATTTTCACACAATCAGTGAAACATTCAAAAAAGCTAAACTACATTTTGATTACTGAAAGTTTTTAATAGTTAATAAGTTTTGTATTTAACTTGCATTTTTTGTTTTGCACATGAATGTGGATACGTTTTATAATATTTTGTTGTACTGAATATGGATTGAATATTTCCCAATGAAGGTAACGTAAGCAACAAACAACAAAATATATCGTGTTTGGGTAATGCATATCTTTATGAAATGAGAAGATATATACGGTATGACGAGTGCCAATGAGACTCTCTACCAGAGATCAATTGACATAAAACGTATTAAAGTGCAATGTTTGCCCATTTAGATCCGAAAAGGAGGAGGATATATATTTTGCTTTAATAATAAAAAGTTTGTCGAGAATAACAAGTTTAACGGGTCTTGCTTATAAAATTCACTATACTTTCTTTAATAGCGGTACAATTAGAATATGAAATGAAACGATTGTCAGAAAAAAAGGTTAATTATAATTCATCTCATATGTTTACAAGCTTTGTATGGTGTGGAGAGGTATATACCCACGCTTTAGGCCCAATTTTATTGTCACTTTCAATTCTTTACATATGGATCTTATTGCAGAAAAATAAAAAAAAATTGCAGTCAGTTTACGCTTTCCAAATTTGAAAATTTGATAAAGATGATTTGTTATCCTCTTGTGATTCAAAACTTTTTCACAACTTGAGAACCTTATAATCTCAAAAATAAATTAATAAATAAATGATAAATAACGTCGCAAATGACAATTTATTTGTAAAAAAACGGCGAAATCCGACATTGGACATCTTGCAAGACATTTGCAAGAAGCCGTTGCATTTTTATATGTAGTGTGAGTGCTCCAAAAATTCGATTTTGATATGGTCTATGTATGCACATATGCGAGCCTAATTTACACAAACGAAATATCATATAATCTTATATTTTAAAACCTATAAATTTTGATAACTTAACATCTTCCAAAATCTGACCAATATGAACACTATTTGTTTTTGCCAAAAAATAGCGTTGGTCGTACCAGAAACACATATCCAGTAATATTGTTATACTTTATATACGAAGCATATCATTCATTCGAATTTTCGTGGATATAACATTATTTTGAAGAACACAAACACCCCTGCTAAAATGATTATACGTATAGTCTGTTACGTCTGACACGCATATTTTTGACGTTTTTTCAATATGTTGTCCTTATTTTAGACCAAAGTAAAATATGATAAAATAATTTTTACTTTTTTTCGGAATAGTATTTACCTGTCTAGTCTATGAATATAAGTTTTATAAAACTTAACTGTTATGGTTTTATAGAAAAGCTGTTTATTAGTGTGGACTGGTTGATTACACAGAAAGCATGCATAACAAAGAAACTCAAACTGGGGTGATCTGGTAGGGGTGATCCGGCTCAGATCACCCCTGTTAAAACAAAGGAGCTGGGATGTAACAATCAATGACAAGTGTTTTATTTACCGAATACAATGTAACTCATGCGTTTCTGTGAGAGAAAAAATCAAGTACAAGTTTGGGAATTAAAGGGAAAGAAAATCCTTTTGCGGCGCACTGGCGCATGTCAATTGTGAATACACTTACCAAATATATTTTCCTTATCATGATACTGACGACGACATTATCAAGGAGTACACATCGTAGGAAAAATACACAAATTAACAGATAAAATAATTAAAACACCCTATTTTGTGTGCATCTCCTCAGTGTCAAATCAGTATTTGTTGCATCTATGTATATATGGTAATTTTTGGAAGAAAAACCCAAAGTTTTGTAAAAAAAAAAACACCCCCAAAAATGTTATACCATAACCCCAAGCACAATTCTAATCTTCCTTTTGAGTACTGAACTTTCTAGCACAATTTCATAGAGATCCATTCACTTAATACTAAATATATTGTCTGGAAACCAAATGTGTCTTCTTGAAAACAACTACGACATGATTAAGCATTACTTGAAAGCAAATTTTTTACATGCTCGTATTTCCCATTTCCATTCTCAATTTTATTTTGCTGTCATATAATAAAAACTTGAAAAGTAAGCTAACAAAAAAAATGTATGCAAGAAATGACATCAAACTGAGACTCTGAATTAGTGCATGAAATTGATGTAGAACCCATAAACTGAAGATGATTAGGGATACGAATGTTTTTTTTTTGTTCGAGTCAGATTTTTTTCACCGAAGGCCTTCAGCGTTATCAATCAAAATTATTTACTCAAAATGTAACACTAGTATTTAGGTTTATCATAACAAATTGGCAAATACGACTTTATTTTCACCTAAAAAAACTACTGTGTACAGACTTACCTGTGTGGTTTGGGAAGTTTTAAATGTTTTTTGTCCTCAGTCTCTGCTTGAACAGATTTTTTTTTCATCAATTTGGGGATTGATTTTTTTTTATTAAAAAGAAAAATATCATACCCCTTCCTGCCTTTTGTAGGTCACTGATCATTTCCTAAACATTTTCCGTCTATAACTTAGTATTTTATTTTAAACAAAAACTATTTGTTACTGTAGACTAGGACATTCGCCCTGAACATGCATGACATATTTGCCACTGGACGTTAAGCCACCAACAACCAATAAATATACAGGACATTGTCTTTGTATAAAGCTGGCATTTAAGGTAGCGCTTTCCTCATATTAACGTAATAAGGTTCTTGGACGAACAAAATTTTTCGTCTAGATGTTAACGATAGTTATTTATACGACATGAAACATAACCCTGCAAGTACACAAATAACAAAACATGAATACATGATAAACAGTACGGTGTACAAAGGGATATAACTCTTATTCATATGACAGAAAGTACACGTATGTGTGAGTGCTCCAAAAATTCGATTTTGATATGGTCTATGTAAGCCTAATTTACACAAACGAAATATCATATAATCTTATATTTTAAAACCTATAAATTTTGATAACTTAACATCTTCCAAAATCTGACCATAATTAGTTTGTTACACTACTCGATATTGTGTGAACTGAAAAGTAAATTAACTGACTAATGTTATCTGTTCTAAAAATGTACCTGTTAGTCCAGCTTAAATTGACCGACATTCTCCTTTTAGTTTTGCTTTTATATCAGAAGATATATACTAAAAAACAATTAGAGGCCAGAAACAAGTGTTTCAAGTATTCATGACATTTTTCTTTGTACAGCTATTTTTTTTCTGAAACAGATATCTTATTAAATGTATGAAAAACTAATAAAAAATTAATTTGCATTCAACAAATGTGTTCTTTGTGTACTATAATCTTATTAAACCATACCATAGTTTGCTACACATTGAACATTTTATTGCGGCTCCAACGTTTGTATAAGGTTTTAGTTTTTCTTAAATTTAGGCCTCGACATTGATGAAGACATTAAATACTATCTTGTATCTACTGTGGGTAATTTGGTAG
The DNA here is from genome assembly GCF_963676685.1 of Mytilus edulis. Lineage (NCBI taxonomy): Eukaryota > Metazoa > Mollusca > Bivalvia > Mytilida > Mytilidae > Mytilus > Mytilus edulis. Next base: position 77,168,927 of record NC_092345.1, on the reverse strand, counting down.
CGTAATTGTTATTTCTTACTTTCATAAATAAACCTAATTGAAAGTTCTTGCTGGATCATTTCAAGACAAAACATCCCTACATGCACTTTACGAAACATAATATTAATCAACACATATGACTGTCTATTAATTAAGAAATAATTGATGCAAGCTTTACTATATTGTGATTTTAACATGGTAGGCATTATATTTGTAATTATTTTTTCCTGAGCGATAGTGATACGCTCTTCCATGCATGTTCTTTCTTTGGTAAACAAGCAGACGCATGCAAATATATGTGTTTTTTCAGAGGGAGTAGCTTTGAATAGCAAACACGAACGTTGCCGTATCTAGGTCATACATGTCATCTGCAAATTGTAACACATAGTAGTCATTCATTCTATATATGTATAAGAAACAACATGTACATCATTTTCGAGTTAAAAAATTCATTTTTCTGCAGTAGTCAGTTTACGCATGTGCAAAAACATATTGGGTTTCGAGCATGGGTTTGTTTACAAAGCTAAAGAATGAGTCATATAAGAATTTAGGACTTTCTTGGTCATTCAGCTGTTCAAGTTTGAGTTCTTAAACATCCTTTGCTTTCAAATGTTCGGCTTTAAGCGTTCCCGATGAAGGTTAATCCAGAAAAGTGCTTCGAACGCATGGAATTTATTTAGTGTTATTTTCATTTTTACGGGCACTGGTTTGGTATCGTTTCTTGTGTACTATAAGTCCGTGAAGGTATCATCGGCAGTAACCCGGTAATTACATGATTTATAACAAACCTTTCGCAGATCGACACCATTTTCGAGTATTGTCTAGAGGAAACGAGATAGTCAGTCGGAAGGGGACGCTAAAAGGCTGAGCCGTGTTATGAGAGAGCAATATCTCTTGCACGTTAACGACACCCTTGTAGATTTCGAAAAAGAGCAGGATAATGCTGCTACAAGGCAGCACACGCATCCGCAGAGTGGAAAGAGATCAGTATAAGTTGCATTAAAATTGTTTCCAAATTCACTATGAATAAATATATTTAAACTAAGTTCAAGTGTCCATAACTATGGGGAATACCAGAGCATCTTATCTATATTGAAGTGTGCATATCATGAACACGACATTTTTCTAACTATATCATGAAACCATGTAGAACCCACTGGTTCTAACAATGTATGAGGCAACCATAAAATCTGTATGATTTTTATAACAATATACAATGCTACTATTAAACCACAAGATTCTTCTAACAATGAACCAGGATACCATTAAACTCAAGTGATTCGTCTAACAAAAAGTATAATGAAAAAAAAAATGAACTCCGAACCAAATGACAAAATCAAAGCTCAAACACATCAAAGAAGGGATAACCAAAAAAGTATCATGTGACCGTTATACCAAAGAACTCTTCGTACACTATAGCTATATCCATATACGGGTTTACCCTATATGCATATACCATTATATCAATGGTATTTGTTTCTAACAATGCATCATGATATTATTTCGCCCACAATATTATTCTAAAAAAATATCGAGGTAACAATAGACCCACATAATTCATTCTACTAACAAAATCTATTGGTACCATTAGACACTCGGAATTTTGTTAGCCATTTATAATGATACAGTTAGAACTACATGGTTCTTATAACAATGTATCATGCTACCATTTGACTGACAACCGGATTTTTTTTACTTTTTGCTTATTGTATGGCTTTCTTGGTGTTTGATTTCTTTTTGAGAATTGTATGAAGAGCTTGCTTGATGTAGGAAATCATTTGGTTTATTGTATGTAGGGCTTGCTTGAAGTGGGGATCATTTAGTTTATTGTATGTAGGGCTTGCTTGATGTGTCGTACGTCATTTGGGGCTATTTGTATGTAGGGCTTGCATGACGTTTTACGTCCTTTCGGGGTTATTGTTTATTTGTCTTGCTTGATGTTTACTTCATTTGATATTTTACGTTTTTTTCTAGAAATTTACTATGAGGGTCGATTGAACAACAAAGCTTACGACGAAAGAAATGATTTCAGAATCCCAATTGTGACCTTTTCCTTTAACCAAGAGTTCCGAATGGTGAAGTTAAAAATCATCATTTACATTGTAGTGAATTTTACGGACGCCATCATGAGTTGGTTGACTGTTATGAGATATCTGTTATACATACGATATCGGATATGTTTTTTTTTTTAAAGTCGTAACTACAATCCTTTTCCCTTTTCATGAATGTGACCTACCGAATCAGACTTTTTACCGGATTTGTAATAACACAAGCAACACGACAGGATCTGCTTACCCTTTTGGAACACCTGCTATCACCCCTATTTGTGTCATTTTGCTCATGCATAATTATCAATATAATGGAATTTGATGCGACTGTTCAGGTGACGTCAGATGCAGCTAGTTTTCAGCACTAAACGTTTACTGAAAGGAAACATAAAAAAAACTTTCATTGCTGAAAACCTTACAAATCATTGATACAAAATTTTGCACAGACTAAACACATTGCGTGAGAAAAGGTAAAAATAAATTGGTTTTGGACACATGACGGGTTCATATTGATTAAACAATCTGAGAATTATCGTCCCGTCCGAAAGTGGTAATTTCAAGGCAAGACATATTTAAGTTTGGTGGGTAAGTTTTCAATGTATTATATTTTCCATCGGAAGACAGTGAGCCATCTGATACTATGGACAGTAACACTAGATTTTGCTAGTTGTGGGTGGTCAGTTGATGCCTATGTGATACAAGACCAGAATTTCCATGAACAGTATGTGTCACACCTGGGAGCACGTAAAAGTAACCTTAACCACCAGTATCCAAACACTCTTGGTTACGTCAATCAAAATTCTCATCCATTAGATTTCGACCAACAACAAAATATTTTACTTCAACAACTTCATTCAATGAAAAATCAACTACCAAATTTAGATATGACTTCTGAACAAATGCAACAAATCCAACAGCAATTTCCTTAGTTTACTAATCAAGTACAAACCATGTCTCAAAATGGATATCATCAACCACCTGAGCAGTACTTAAACCAAAGACAGCAACCCAACCAACAAGGCGGGATAGAATATCAATACTACCGTGACAACTACAAGCCTGATCCACCTCGATATGAAAAATTTCTCAAGAAAGTTAAACAGGTTGGATGTGAGTACTAATTTAACAAGTCTTTTAGTTTGCTGATCGTTTTTTGTTACAGTTAATTGAAACGTGTTCATGGTACACACAGATTGAATAATAGACAATTATATTTTACAATATAAACCTGCATTTAGATACTAGGTACTCGATATTTTTTTAAATAATAATTTAAAAGGTTCTATAATGATGGTCTCAGAGGCTTGCTCAGTTGGTCGATACAACAGATGTCTATTTTATGTGACTTTTTTAAAACTCGAATGAACATTTTATATTATAGTTGTCTTATTTACTTACATTTACAGTTTATTTATATCAGTTCTGGCCACTGCTTACAGGATGGGGAATCATATAAGTTAATACATTAGTATGTAGGACTGATAAAGGTAAGATTCATCGGACACAAACAATGGAAATCTTGAACTGGTAATATCATGATATAATTTTCATGCCATTCGTCTAAATTAAACAAATAACATATTATTCAAATCAAATAGCTTAATTAAAGCCAACTATTAAACAATGAAATACCAAGAACACACAGTGTGAAATATCACAGTAAGAATAGAATATAAGATATTACCAAGTAAAACTTTACTTTCATGAATATGACATACCGAATTAGACTATTTACCGGATTTGTAATCACTTAAGCAACACGACGGGTGCCACATGTGGAGCAGGATCTGCTTACCCTTCCGGAGCACCTGAGATCACCCCTAGTTTTTGGTGGGGTTCGTGTTGTTTATTCTTTAGTTTTCTATGTTGTGTCGTGTGTACTATTGTTTTTCTGTTTGTCTTTTTTATTTTTAGCCATGGCGTTGTCAGTTTGTTTTAGATTTATGAGTTTGACTGTCCCTTTGGTATCTTTCGTCCCTCTTTTACTCCCATCATTTTACCATAAATGAAGATCTTTATTTACATCTTTCTAGAGCATTTGCAGGTTTTATCTTATGATTGACTTTGTTAGACTAAGTACTTGTTACTTAAACGCTAAAGTAGAAGAAAAGGATAAGTTTTGATCTCAGTCAAGATCAGTCATGTTATTGTCGATGTTAGATTTAGTATTACTACGTATAGAATTTGACATTATGTCAATTATCTAACTGTCTATTATCCTTCATTGCTAAATGTACATATACTCGCGCTTTCGGGTTTACCGCCGTCAAATTATTTTATCCATGCAGAGTACAGATAAATGCACAACCGTAAAGGGGCACTAGCTACGAGATATGTAAAACATTTTAGTGTGCAAAGCTCACAATAAACCTTTTCTGAAAGTAGTGTCATAGGTCCATAAATTATGTATACAATTATGTCTATACTGGATCCACTATCTTGAGTATTTTGTTCAATAGGAACATTTTCCCCCTTCTTCTCATTTGTTTTAAAACTGTTCCGGCGTTTCTCTTTTTTTAAGTAATTGATTAAAGTAATCACTTTCTCAATTCCTATCAACTATAATCTAGAAAATTGGTTAATATTGGTATTGAACTTTTTTTTTAACATTGAATCATACCTTTGATGATAAAAATGCTAATTATATTTATGTTTACTTTTCAGGTACCTGTTGACTTGTTCAGTTATCTACAATTATCTCAGAGACATATAATAATGTACAGAACGTATCAACCATATGTAAAATTGAGTTAAAATGAATGTCACATACTTCAATTATGTTAAACAAAATGCCATGTCTTTAAGATAATTGAAATTACACCAACAATATACAGATTTCCAAACGCTATGTTTGTTTTTGATATAGTGCATATGTTAGTTTTAAGGGGAAAACCCTACCATGATTCAAGTTACTAATGCAGCATTTTGTATTTTATTTTCAAAAGTATGATTTTTTCGAAATACTAAGGATTTTCTTATTTCAGAAATAGATTTCCTTAGCCGTATTTGGCACATTTTTGGGGAATTTTGGGTCCTCGATGCTCATCTTTGTACTTCTTTGACATTATAACTATTTCGATCTGAGCGTCACTAGTGAGTCTTATGTAGACGAAACGCGCGTTTGGCATATTGAATTCTAAGCCTGGAAACGTTTATTACTATAATAACACCACTGGGTCGATGCCATTGCTAGTGGACGTTTCGTCCCCGAAGGTATCACCAGCCGAGGAGTCAGCATGTCGGTGTTGACATGAATATCAATTATATGGTAATATTTTTAAATTTCCTTTTAACGAATGTATACATTTTTCGAAATACAAAGGATTTTCTTATCCCAGACATAGATTACCTCAGCCGTATTTGGCACAACTTCTGGGAATTTTGGGTCCTCAACGCTCTTTAACTTTGTACTTCTTTGGCTTTTAAACTTTTTTGGTCTGAGCGTCACTGATGAGTCTTTTGTAGACGAAACGCGCGTCTGGCGTATTAAACTATTTTAACTGAAGTGCTGCATGTGTGCATGTACTTTTAATAATAATAATTACATAGTAACTTTTATATTTGACATTGCAACTTGTGATATTGATCTTTATAATATATTGTTTTTTGTCATTAGATTATCAAATCAAAGAGCAGAATACTCTGAGGAATACGATTGCCATAGTTTTCATTGACACATGTATAGCAGTTCTGCCAACTTTTCATTAAGCGAATGCGTGAGATTTGGCCAAAATTTAAAAGATCAAAGAGGGAAATAATAGATCCAAGGATACTGCCGCAAAAAAGTATGAACATGCGTGAGTCTCGCGCATTTTTGGCAACCCTGGTACAGCTGGATAGTATTATTTATTTTGCAAAACTAATTCGACTGCACATGCAAAATGTAATAATCAGAATAGTCACTCAACTTTAAAAATGGCCAATCCCGGATACAATACCATGCAAGTGTATGAGCAACGTACTTATTGTGTTTTTTTTTTTTTTGTACTATCAATTCCAAGTTTACTTTCCACAGCAGTCACTGAGAATGAGAGAAGGTATTTCACTTCGTATCTTATCACCGTTAATTCTAGGAGGAACCCCATTTCTAACGCTTTAAATATTAATTTCCTTTGGGTCAGTGGGCATGACTCCTTTCCGTACACACTCCTCTGTTTAAATTCGTTCTTAATATACATGTAATACGACGTTTATCGACATCTAACGAGTGTCTTGACGAGTCGTACTGTATTTCAATTTTGACGGAAAATACTTCCGGAAGGGAGACTATTCGAAACGATAATATGGAAGACTCCATTTCGGCTGAAGGAGTATTATAGCTAAACCCGTTACGATGTGGACATTTATTTTTATAATTTAAATGATGCATACGATTTAAAATTATGCAACAACAATAACCCTCAAAAGCAGACAGACATAGAAATAATCCCATGAGTTTCAAATTAATCAATGAAGCGGGGAATCCAGAGCAACCTCTCAATCTGATACCCCTTGAAATCAAGAAAACTATACGCATGCGCATTAATACATAAACAAACCTGCGACTTGCGATTTGGAACAAAAACGTTTATTAAATGATATGAAGAATGGTTCTCCATTTCTTTATGAGAGTACAGTATCAAATATCAGTTTCATAACAGTAAAATATAGAAAAACTCCACTTCAGTTCTTATATGACAGAAATAGAATTATCGGAATTCAGAGAACTCACGCATTTATCAAAACTGGGGAATTCCCTCTGACGTGTTTCTAAATTTATAAAAACACTAGATATAAATACTGCTTAATTCTGATTTTCCGTGTTGTTAAAAACACGCATATAAGTCAAGGGAAATATCAAACATGAAGATTATGAGAAGAACATTACAGGAAAGTTGTTTATGTTCAATCCTTTTGCTTGTTTTTACCTTTTAAAGCAAGACACATTTTCATAGTAAATACTGTCCCCCTGGACAATATTATAGTTGTGAATCATGTCCATGTTCATGGACACTTTTTCATACCTGAGGACATATTTTCATAGGAAATTGTGTCCAGGACACATTTAAATAAGTATATATTGTCCATGGACAGTATTTACTATGAAAATGTCCAGTGGACATTTTTTCATGAGGGACATTATTAAATCCTACATATATTGTTATGTATATTTATTTATTGCCCCGGCAACCTGTCTATCACTTAAATTAAAGTTTAATACAGACATTTTTCAAAACTTATCATTTTAATATAATTTACGTGACCCGTATCCGATTTCTTTTGTATAATATTCAAATAAACAAAGTGGCGTTGATTTTTGGATATGAATGATAATTCATGTCAGCACAGAATTTGAATACTGAGCTGGTGGTACCCTCGGGGAACACAAACTCCACCAGTAGTGGTATCGACCCAATGGTTGTATATAAACTCATCATAGATACCAGGATTGAAGCCAGAGCCAGGAATCATAGCTATTGTGGAGGGAGATATCCTTAATTTCAAATCTTTACTCCAATTTTATTACTTAAATTTCATAAGAGGACAGGTACTGAGCTGCTGCTAGTTCTGGAACAAACGATTTACCAGCAGATTATATAAATATTTTAGCACCATTGGTAATAATAAAATAAAAATATGCTAGACTCTACACTAGATATACATTTCGACAAACAATCATCTGTCTCTGCGATGATTTTCGAAGCAAAGTCCAACATTTAATAACGTAATATCAATTGGTAAAATTGTTAAAAATCTGGTCCTAATATAAGTATATAAACAAGTATAAATTGAAAACAAGGTCCAAACCTAGGACTGAACTGGATAAAAATCGCAACTTTAATACGTGGACAGGCAAAACAAATCTCTTGGAAGAGGGGTCTAAATACAACACAAATAAAGGCAACAGTAGTATACCGCTGTTCAAAACTCATAAATCCATGGACAAAAAACAAAATCGGGATAACAAACCAAAACCGAGGGAAACGCATTAAATATAAGAGGAGAACAACGACATAACACTAAAATGTAACACACATAGACAAAATCCCGCGAGAATAATATATATAAAAACATTTTCCAAAAGACCAAAAAAGTACAAAAGTATATTTGAACAAAACGCATTTGACTTGCAGGTCGAACAACAGATGTGCTAAAAACCCTGCTGACTGCCATTGGCGGTTGCAAAATAAACGAACCATCAGATGTAACAAAATGGATATTTACAACTTAATTTAATACCAAACAAAAAACAATAAACTTACGGAAAAGATGGTTTACCACAAACACGAGGTGCTAAAATCAGTATATATTTCTATTCTCAATTTTATATCTAAATTTCGACAATTAATGTCTCTTCAGTGATGTTAGGGATCGAAACGGTGTTTGGAAGGGCCATATAATTTATCTCAATTTAGGATAGATTCTTGAATTTGGATCAGTCGAAATAGGATGAACAGATCATATAAACCCGAAGGTGAAAGATAATACAAGCTCAATCGGAAAATGTAAACAAGTCTCAATTGAAAACAACATCCCAACATATGAATGCGTTGGATAAAAATCGCAATTTTTATACGTATTTATGCAAAACATCTCTGGTAGAGGGGTCCAAATACAGAACAAATAACATTTTATAAGACAAAAAAAGTGAATAAGTATATTTCAACAAAATGCATTTAACTAGCTGGTTAAATAACAGATGTTCTTAAGTCCTGCTGACTGCCATTGTCGATTGCCAAAAAAAAGGATGACCATATGTAACAAAATATATCTTATTATTTGTTTATTACCAAACAGAAAAGATGGTAAACCACAAAGATGAGGTGCAAAAATTTCTACACCATATCCGGATTCAGCAACATCTCAGATTCTTGTAATTGTCTTGCTTTAAAAGGTAAAAACAAGCAAAAGGATTGAACATAAACAACTTTCCTGTAATGTTCTTCTCATAATCTTCATGTTTGATATTCCCCTTGACTTATATGCGTGTTTTTAACAACACGGAAAATCAGAATTAAGCAGTATTTATATCTAGTGTTTTTATAGATTTAGAAACACGTCAGAGGGAATTCCCCAGTTTTGATAAATGCGAGAGTTCTCTGAATTCCGATAATTCTATTTCTGTCATATAAAAACTGAAGTGGAGTTTTTCTATATTTTACTGTTATGAAACTGATATTTGATACTGTACTCTCATAAAGAAATGGAGAACCATTCTTCATATCATTTAATAAACGTTTTTGTTCCAAATCGCAAGTCGCGGGTTTGTTTATGTATTAATGCGCATGCGTATAGTTTTCTTGATTTCAAGGGGTATCAGATTGAGAGGTTGCTCTGGATTCCCCGCTTCATTGATTAATTTGAAACTCATGGGATTATTTCTATGTCTGTCTGCTTTTGAGGGTTATTGTTGTTGCATAATTTTAAATCGTATGCATCATTTAAATTATAAAAATAAATGTCCACATCGTAACGGGTTTAGCTATAATACTCCTTCAGCCGAAATGGAGTCTTCCATATTATCGTTTCGAATTGTCTCCCTTCCGGAAGTATTTTCCGTCAAAATTGAAATACAGTACGACTCGTCAAGACACTCGTTAGATGTCGATAAACGTCGTATTACATGTATATTAAGAACGAATTTAAACAGAGGAGTGTGTACGGAAAGGAGTCATGCCCACTGACCCAAAGGAAATTAATATTTAAAGCGTTAGAAATGGGGTTCCTCCTAGAATTAACGGTGATAAGATACGAAGTGAAATACCTTCTCTCATTCTAAGTGACTGCTGTGGAAAGTAAACTTGGAATTGATAGTACAAAAAAAACAACACAATAAGTACGTTGCTCATACACTTGCATGGTATTGTATCCGGGATTGGCCATTTTTAAAGTTGAGTGACTATTCTGATTATTACATTTTGCATGTGCAGTCGAATTAGTTTTGCAAAATAAATAATACTATCCAGCTGTACCAGGGTTGCCAAAAATGCGCGAGACTCACGCATGTTCATGCTTTTTTGCGGCAGTATCCTTGGATCTATTATTTCCCTCTTTGATCTTTTAAATTTTGGCCAAATCTCACGCATTCGCTTAATGAAAAGTTGGCAGAACTGCTATACATGTGTCAATGAAAACTATGGCAATCGTATCCCTCAGAGCATTCTGCTCTTTGATTTGATAATCTAATGACAAAAAACAATATATTATAAAGATCAATATCACAAGTTGCAATGTCAAATATAAAAGTTACTATGTAATTATTATTATTAAAAGTACATGCACACATGCAGCACTTCAGTTAAAATAGTTTAATACGCCCGTTTCGTCTACAAAAGACTCATCAGTGATCACGCTCAGACCAAAAAAGTTTTAAAGCCAAAGAAGTACAAAGTTAAAGAGCGTTGAGGACCCAAAATTCCCAGAAGTTGTGCCAAATACGGCTGAGGTAATTTATGTCTGGGATAAGAAAATCCTTTGTATTTCGAAAAATTTATACTTTCGTTAAAAGGAAATTTAAAAATATTACCATATAATTGATATTCATGTCAACACCGACACGCTGACTACTGGGCTGGTGATACCTTCGGGGACGAAACGTCCACTAGCAATGGCATCGACCCAGTGGTGTTATTATAGTAATAAACGTTTCCAGGCTTAGAATTCAATATGCCAAACGCGCGTTTCGTCTACATAAGACTCACTAGTGACGCTCAGATCAAAATAGTTATAATGTCAAAGAAGTACAAGAGCATCGAGGACCAAAAATTCCCCAAAAATGTGCCAAATACGGCTAAGGAAATCTATTTCTGAAATAAGAAAATCCTTAGTATTTCGAAAAAAAACATACTTTTGTAAATAAAATACAAAATGCTGCATTAGTAACTTGAATCATGGTAGGGTTTTCCCCTTAAAACTAACATATGCACTATATCAAAAACAAACATAGCGTTTGGAAATCTGTATATTGTTGGGGTAATTTCAATTATCTTAAAGACATGACATTTTGTTTAACATAATTGAAGTATGTGACATTCATTTTCACTCAATTTTACATATGGTTGATACGTTCTGTACATTATTATATGTCTCTGAGATAATTGTAGATAACTGAACAAGTCAACAGGTACCTGAAAAGTAAACATAAATATAATTAGCATTTTTATCATCAAAGGTATGATTCAATGTTAAAAAAAAAGTTCAATACCAATATTAACCAATTTTCTAGATTATAGTTGATAGGAATTGAGAAAGGGATTACTTTAATCAATTACTTAAAAAAAGAGAAACGCCGGAACAGTTTTAAAACAAATGAGAAGAAGGGGGAAAATGTTCCTATTGAACAAAATACTCAAGATAGTGGATCCGGTATAGACATAATTGTATACATAATTTATGGACCTATGACACTACTTTCAGAAAAGGTTTATTGTGAGCTTTGCACACTAAAATGTTTTACATATCTCGTAGCTAGTGCCCCTTTACGGTTGTGCATTTATCTATACTCTGCATGGATAAAATAATTTGACGGCGGTAAAACCGAAAGCGCGAGTATATGTACATTTAGCAATGAAGGATAATAGACAGTTAGATAATTGACATAATGTCAAATTCTATACGTTGTAATACTAAATCTAACATCGACAATAACATGACTGATCTTGACTGAGATCAAAACTTATCCTTTTCTTCTACTTTAGCGTTTAAGTAACAAGTACTTAGTCTAACAAAGTCAATCATATGATGGGAGTAAAGTTTTACTTGGTAATATCTTATATTCTATTCTTATTGTGATATTTCACACTGTGTGTTCTTGGTATTTCATTGTTTAATAGTTGGCTTTAATTAAGCTATTTGATTTGAATAATATATTATTTGGTTAATTTAGACGAATGGCATGAAAATTATATCATGATATTACCAGTTCAAGATTTCCATTGTTTGTGTCCGATGAATCTTACCTTTATCAGTCCTACATACTAATGTATTAGCCTATATGATTCCCCATCCTGTAAGCAGTGGCCAGAACTGATATAAATAAACTGTAAATGTAAGTAAATAAGACAACTATAATATAAAATGCTCATTCGAGTTTTAAAAAAGTCACATAAAATAGACATCTGTTGTATCGACCAACTGAGCAAGCCTCTGAGACCATCATTATAGAACCTTTTAAATTATTATTTAAAAAAATATCGAGTACCTAGTATCTAAATGCAGGTTTATATTGTAAAATATAATTGTCTATTATTCAATCTGTGTGTACCATAAACACGTTTCAATTAACTGTAACAAAAAACGATCAGCAAACTAAAAGACTTGTTAAATTAGTACTCACATCCAACCTGTTTAACTTTCTTGAGAAATTTTTCATATCGAGGTGGATCAGGCTTGTAGTTGTCACGGTAGTATTGATATTCTATCCCGCCTTGTTGGTTGGGTTGCTGTCTTTGGTTTAAGTACTGCTCAGGTGGTTGATGATATCCATTTTGAGACATGGTTTGTACTTGATTAGTAAACTAAGGAAATTGCTGTTGGATTTGTTGCATTTGTTCAGAAGTCATATCTAAATTTGGTAGTTGATTTTTCATTGAATGAAGTTGTTGAAGTAAAATATTTTGTTGTTGGTCGAAATCTAATGGATGAGAATTTTGATTGACGTAACCAAGAGTGTTTGGATACTGGTGGTTAAGGTTACTTTTACGTGCTCCCAGGTGTGACACATACTGTTCATGGAAATTCTGGTCTTGTATCACATAGGCATCAACTGACCACCCACAACTAGCAAAATCTAGTGTTACTGTCCATAGTATCAGATGGCTCACTGTCTGCCGATGGAAAATATAATACATTGAAAACTTACCCATCAAACTTAAATATGTCTTGCCTTGAAATTACCACTTTCGGACGGGACGATAATTCTCAGATTGTTTAATCAATATGAACCGTCATGTGTCCAAAACCAATTTATTTGACCTTTTCTCACGCAATGTGTTTAGTCTGTGCAAAATTTTGTATCAATGATTTGTAAGGTTTTCAGCAATGGAAGTTTTTTTTATGTTTCCTTTCAGTAAACGTTTAGTGCTGAAAACTAACTGCATCTGACGATTCGACAGGAACCGTACAATGATGGAATTGTTCCCGTCTTTAATGTCACCTATTGGATGGGATCTACCAATATCTCTCGTTTCAATTTTAATTTCAAATGCTTATGACAAATACCAAGGATAAGTGCAGGAACATAATGAAATCGTAGACTAGTTCTTCGAAAATACTGTTCCTGTTCCTCGACTCTGGCTTCGATCTTGTCTATTTTGCTTTTTAAAGAATTCATTTGCTCTCTTTGATTGTTAAGTTCAATATCTTTCAAAATAAGTGCTTCTTTATTGTGTTTAATGGTAAGTAAGTGAGGTTGAACACATTCGTCCACGATCAGTGCAATTTTAGGTTTGACCATTGCAATTACTTTTTCAGTGATAAGAGAAATGATGGCGACCAAAAACTCTTGATTTGTTAGCGTAACGCACATAACATCAGATAGCTTAAATACAGTTATATGGTGTTTGTGCTACGCTACAAAAAAAATCAAGAGTTTTTGGATGCCATCCTTCCTTTCATTACTAAAAAAGTAATTGAAATGGTCAAACCTAATTGAACGGGAATATTAGTATTATATTTTTTTTCTTCATTAAAATTGTTTGATTGAACACATTCATCTATTACGAACAAGTCATACAAACATAAACCATATATGACGTAATCCGTCAAGTAAGTCCTATATGTAATAACCTCAGAGGACATACAACATCTAGTAAGCTCTACATACATTAAACCCGAAGGAAAAAAGTCATCAAGCAAGTCCGACATACAATAATCCCGTAATAACGTAAAACAACAAACATGTTCTACATACATTTAACCCGAATAAAGTAAAAAGAAAAATCCCCAAAATACTTAACTTCGAGGAAAATTCAAAACGGAAAGTCCCTCATCATATTGCAAAATCAAATGATAAAACACATCAAACGAATGGACAGCAACTGTCATATTCCTAATTTGGTACAGGCATTTTCAAATGTAGAAAATGGTGGATTGAATCTGGTTTTATAGCGCTAAACATCCCACCTGAACAGTCGCATCAAATTCCATTATATTGATAATTATGCATGAGCAAAATGACACAAATAGGGGTACAACACCAACTTGAACCTGGGGTGATATCAGGTGTTCCAAAAGGGTAAGCAGATCCTGTCGTGTTGCTTGTGTTATTACAAATCCGGTAAAAAGTCTAATTCGGTAGGTCACATTCATGAAAAGGGAAAAGGATTGTAGTTACGACATTAAAAAAAACATATCCGATATGGTATGTATAACGGATATTTCATAACGGTCAACCAACTCATGATGGCGTCCGTAAAATTCACTACAATGTAAATGATGATTTTTAACTTCACCATTCGGAACTCTTGGTTAAAGGAAAAGGTCACAATTGGGATTCTGAAATCATTTCTTTCGTCGTAAGCTTTGTTGTTCAATCGACCCTCATAGTAAATTTCTAGAAAAAAACGTAAAATATCAAATGAAGTAAACATCAAGCAAGACCAATAAACAATAACCCCGAAAGGACGTAAAACATCATGCAAGCCCTACATACAAATGGCCCCAAATGACGTACGACACATCAAGCAAGCCCTTCATACAATAAACTAAATGATCCCCACTTCAAGTAAGCCCTACATACAATAAACCAAATGATTTCCTACATCAAGCAAGCTCTTCATACAATTCTCAAAAAGAAATCAAACACCAAGAAAGCCATACAATAAGCAAAAGTAAAAAAAATCCGGTTGTCAGTCAAATGGTAGCATGATACATTGTTATAAGAACCATGTAGTTCTAACTGTATCATTATAAATGGCTAACCGAATTCCGAGTGTCTAATGGTACCAATAGATTTTGTTAGTAGAATGAATTATGTGGGTCTATTGTGACCTCGATATTTTTTTAGAATAATATTGTGGGCGAAATAATATCATGATGCATTGTTAGAAACAAATACCATTGATATAATGGTATATGCATATAGGGTAAACCCGTATATGGATATAGCTATAGTGTACGAAGAGTTCTTTGGTATAACGGTCACATGATACTTTTTTGGTTATCCCTTCTTTGATATGTTTGAGCTTTGATTTTGTCATTTGGTTCGGAGTTCATTTTTTTTTCATTATACTTTTTGTTAGACGAATCACTTGAGTTTAATGGTATCCTGGTTCATTGTTAGAAGAATCTTGTGGTTTAATAGTAGCATTGTATATTGTTATAAAAATCATACAGATTTTATGGTTGCCTCATACATTGTTAGAACCAGTGGGTTCTATATGGTTTCATGATATAGTTAGAAAAATGTCGTGTTCATGATATGCACACTTCAATATAGATAAGATGCTCTGGTATTCCCTATAGTTATGGACACTTGAACTTAGTTTAAATATATTTATTCATAGTGAATTTGGAAACAATTTATTGCAACTTATACTGATCTCTTTCCACTCTGCGGATGCGTGTGCTGCCTTGTAGCAGCATTATCCTGCTCTTTTTCGAAATCTACAAGGGTGTCGTTAACGTGCAAGAGATATTGCTCTCTCAGAACACGGCTCAGCCTTTTAGCGTCCCCTTCCGACTGACTATCGTCGTTTCCTCTAGACAATACTCGAAAATGGTGTCGATCTGCGAAAGGTTTGTTATAAATCATGTAATTACCGGGTCACTGCCGATGATACCTTCGCGGACTAATAGTACACAAGAAACGATACCAAACCAGTGCCCGTAAAAATGAAAATAACACTAAATAAATTCCATGCGTTCGAAGCACTTTTCTGGATTAACCTTCATCGGGAACGCTTAAAGCCGAACATTTGAAAGCAAAGGATGTTTAAGAACTCAAACTTGAACAGCTGAATGACCAAGAAAGTCCTAAATTCTTATATGACTCATTCTTTAGCTTTGTAAACAAACCCATGCTTGAAACCCAATATGTTTTTGCACATGCGTAAACTGACAACTGCAGAAAAATGAATTTTTAAACTCGAAAATGATGTACATGTTGTTTCTTATACATATATAGAATGAATGACTACTATGTGTTACAATTTGCAGATGACATGTATGACCTAGATACGGCAACGTTCGTGTTTGCTATTCAAAGCTACTCCCTCTGAAAAAACACATATATTTGCATGCGTCTGCTTGTTTACCAAATAAAGAACATGCATGGAAGAGCGTATCACTATCGCTCAGGAAAAAATAATTACAAATATAATGCCTACCATGTTAAAATCACAATATAGTAAAGCTTGCATCAATTATTTCTTAATTAATAGACAGTCATATGTGTTGATTAATATTATGTTTCGTAAAGTGCATGTAGGGATTTTTTGTCTTGAAATGATCCAGCAAAAACTTTCAATCAGGTTTATTTATGAAAGTAAGAAATAACAATTTCGCTACCAAATTACCCACAGTAGATACAAGATAGTATTTAGTGTCTTCATCAATGTCGAGGCCTAAATATAAGAAAAACTAAAACCTTATACAAACGTTGGAGCCGCAATAAAATGTTCAATGTGTAGCAAACTATGGTATGGTTTAATAAGATTATAGTACATAAAAAACACATTTGTTGAATGCAAATTAATTTTTTATTAGTTTTTCATACATTTAATAAGATATCTGTTTCAGAACAAAAATAGCTGTACAAAGAAAAATGTCATTGAATACTTGAAACACTTGTTTCTGGCCTCTAATTGTTTTTTAGTATATATCTTCTGATATAAAAGCAAAACTAAAAAGAGAATGTCGGTCAATTTAAGCTGGACTAACAGGTACATTTTTAGAACAGATAACATTAGTCAGTTAATTGACTTTTCAGTTCACACAAT
The DNA here is from genome assembly GCF_963676685.1 of Mytilus edulis. Classification (NCBI taxonomy): domain Eukaryota; kingdom Metazoa; phylum Mollusca; class Bivalvia; order Mytilida; family Mytilidae; genus Mytilus; species Mytilus edulis. The sequence continues at coordinate 77,151,982 of NC_092345.1, read as the reverse complement.
ATCGAGTAGTGTAACAAACTAATTACAAGAACCGGTACTCAATGTTATATCATCAATTGCAATATCACCTTTATTCTTAATACTTCCTTTCGACGCCTCGAACATAATCTGAAAAAAATATCAATATAGAAAATACTATTGCGAGAATTTGGAAACCATTTGCTATTCACACTTTACAGTCTTATAACTAATTTGAACTACATTTTACGTTATTTTTTTTTTTCGCACAGATAAATCATTCAACATGATTTAACTCCCTCAGGCAAAGTTGGCTTTAGATGAATATGGCTATTTATTTTAGGTATTTTTGACATATAGCTCTTCAACGATTTTCGGTTTCTTATACATCTTCGGATTTCAAATGTTTGGCTTTGAGCGTTCTTGATCAAGGTAAATCAGAAAAGCGCTTCGGACGCTATAAATTATTGAACGTGTTGTTTTCCATTTTTTTCATTCAAGTGTTTTGAATGTTTCAGTCGGTAGCTTTATTTAATTGATATTTCACATTCTGATTAGTTTGAAATGTATTTATTTCGCGTACCTTATTTGGAAAAAGCTGGAATTGTGACATGTTCACCATTTAACCTGGTTTTTATTGACACACATTGGAAATTAAAGAGTGAAATTTTTGATTTTATAGGATAAAATCATTTAGTAATGTTTGTTCATATATATGGCTACATCATAAAAGTAACCATATTGTACCAAGTAAGGAATATTACAGTATTTCTTAATTTTGTTTGATGAGTAACAGTTTGATCTTTTGAGTTTGCCATTTAATAAGACACTTTCCGTTTTTTCCTTTGTATTTATGTTATTTGACCTCTTAAATATTTCTTGCTATGCATACACTTAATTTTATTGCATACGTCAAGGATAAATCGTGTTACACAAAATGTCGTCTTTCATACATTTACCCTATTATAAAGGACAAGCGTGTCATCAACGAAAGTATATAGACACCTCTACATATTAAATGAGGAGGGAAGATAAATTATATCAAGTTAGAAAAACATATGTTGCATCGATGAAGTATAATGATATGAAGTTGACTTACATGTAATTATAGCATCCGTATTTAAGGAATTGCAACGCAAGGTTAAGTTTTTATTTTTCCAAATTACAAAAGCTAATGTTAATGTCATTTGATCAGCAGAATCATTGTTGAATCACCAGGCTGTCGAATTGACAGCAAGACGGATTTTCATTATTTTTATTAGTGTTACTATTAAAACTATCAAGGGCTATAACTCCTGAACTACAGAAATGAAAATCGTCGACCCCGTTAATAAACTCCACTGTGTTATCAGCTACAAAAAGTAGAATCACAACAATACTGAACTCCGAGGAAAATTCAAACGGAAAGCCTTTAATCAAATGGCAAAATCAAATGATAAATCACTTCAAACGAATGGACATCAACTGTCCTATTCCTGACTTAGTACATGCATTTTCAATTGTAGAAAATGGTGGATTGAACCTTGTTTTATAGCGCTAAACCTCTCAGTTGTATGACAGTCGCATCAAATTCCATCATATTTACAACGATGCTTGAATAAAACATACATAATAGGTAACATTTTTATAATATGGGAACAGCAGTCATCCCTGTCACAATCGAAAAACAAACAAACATTTAACATAAAAAAAACAACTATCAAATTTTACAAGCACATGTATTGCTTACTTATATATGTATTTTAAATCAACCAGAAAGGCTTGAAATAGTTGAAGTCATGTGACTGCATTCACATCAACTCCTATATCATAACCTGAGATCACCCCTAGTTTTTGGTGGGGTTCGTGTTGCTTATTCTTAAGTTTTCTATGTTGTGTCATGTATACTATTGTTTGTCTGTTTGTCTTTTTCATTTGTAGCCATGGCGTTGTCAGTTGATTTTCGATTTATGAGTTTGACTGTCCCACTGGTATCTTTCGTCCCTCATTTAGTGTATAGAGTCGCATGTTTGACGTCAGAAAATGACATCGTCACACAGGAAGAAAAATATCCAAATCCGAAAAGCATTGGTGTGATAACTTTGAAGCTACTGCATGGACATTGCCATTTTCCAAGCACTTAAGGACCATAAAATACTAATTCTGACGAACAAAAGTTAAAATCATCAATATAGGACTTAACCTCCATTGTAGTATAAGAAACAATAACAGCGCATTTAAGAGCAATGTGAGAATGGTTGTCAAGTAATTACATGAAAACACTTGCAGCCGCTCGTCCGTCTGTTAAGCAAACGTTTTTACCCGAATCTTAGATCAGGATAGATATTAATGTCAGTTAAGCGTTGGATATAAATTTCAAGTCCAAACCGACTTGAAACTAATGATATTGACGAGTGTTATGTTTTATGACAGTGTTTATATTTCTTATAGTTAAAAAATGTTTTGAATTTTTGCGTTATAAAATCTTTATAACACATTTTCTTAAATCTGTTCTGGTCGAGATTCTACTTCCACCTCCCGTGTTGAGCAAGGGTAACATATTAAATATCTAGATAAGAACAGGTACTCCTTTGTCATTCTTATTCTTTTTCTCTCGCTAAAGTTTCCTGTGCTTATTTTATATTTTCGCTTAAATATCCGATACTTTGACACTCAAACTCCGTTTTTAATCGCTCAAATATTTTGTCATTTAGCTTAAATGTGAATTGCTGCAAAAAAAAGATACGGAAGGCACAAACTAATTTGTAATATCAAATAACAACAAACAACAGAAGTGTCAAAAGTAACACTCATTATGATGCCATCGATATGCAATATATAGTGACTCTCTGCTAAAAATCGACAAGGTGAATCCACCAGAATAAGCCTGTACCAAGTCAGGAACATGACAGTCGTTATCCATTTGTTTCGGATAACTTTTAGCATTTGGTTTTGCCATTTGCATTTGATTAGGGACTTCCTTTTATGATTTTTCCATGGAGTTCAGTATTTTTGGGATTATAATTTTTATTTATTTGGGACAAACATTTGATTGAGATGAAGTTCTAATATTTTCAGTACATTTTCTATAATATACTAATGGCGATATTAAAAATTGCTAGTTTATTTATACATTTGTATTTTTATATTAGAACCAGAATAATCACTTTGGAAAAAAATGTTTCTACCATACATAGTCCCAATATTTTCTAACACTGACAGTCCAATCAAAATTGAGTTTCTCCTCTCTAAAATATGATACTTCATAGCAATTACCGAAGTCAAAGATCAACGTATAAGATTTATTTAAGGTCATTGCTAATAATAAAACGCTAACGCAATCTCAGTGAAATTATATGAACCGACAAATGAAAGTGTATACGAGGTTTACTCTGTTACAATGTAAAAGAATAACTGGTTTTCTAAATGTATACTTACAACAAGGTCTGACTCTGAATTACCAGTAATATCAACACTAGCTTTTATCCATTGATTTCCTTGATCTCCAGAAAGTTGCCAAGCATTGGACCAACTCTCCGAGTCGCGTTCTTTGACGTACACTGATAGGTATCCAATATGTCTGCCATACATGTGATAATAAAACCTTAGGCAAAACGAAGAGGCTGAAATAAACACAATAATAATTCGACAAGTGAACAACGATGTTAGATATGATTGTTGGAACACAAACTGTAATATTTATATAATTCATTATCAAAACAAGTGAAATATGAGGTTCATACAAATGAACAGGGAAATTTAACAACTTTTAATAGCACGCTCATATACTCCCATGGTCCTAAATTAATTGGAAGATGGCAATTTCCATGCAATAACTCCAAAGATATCACACCGATGCTTTTCGGATATCATTGTTTTATAAATTAAACTATGTCTTGCTATTCTTAAATAGGGTAGCAATATGCAATGGGTAAAGTTAGGAGCTCGAGTTGCTTCGGTTTTCTTACCAACTAAACAACATGCATTCAGTTATTTAAAAAATAGTTTTGAAAACAAAAAACTGTTCCAATTTGTTGTTTAGTTTTAAATTACTACTAATTGATACCATTTTTTTAGGGATGCATTCTATTTGAACATACATTTCAGAATAAATTGATGAAAAACAACATAGCTTTCATAATTATGTCTGTTGTTAATATTGAAATATACACTAAAACTGAATATATGTAAAATGTGTAAGACTAAATGATAAGATAATGCCTAATTTTTCGTATACGGCAGTAACAAACTTTCATTTGGTAATAAAAAATAAAGATTATTGCATTTGTATATAGTAACGCTACTGATCCTTCAGTAACTACCATGACAAAAAAAGCATCACCATTGACAACACAGTTCAACTTTTACTTTTATTAAGTACTGAAATAAAACAAAAAACACTAAGCAAAAAACAAATATAACATAACATCAATTACTTAAAATGTCAATAGTGTTACTAAATAGTGTCATTGGTGTTACCAGCACACACCAGTTTGTGGGAAAACTTCGTAACTCAAGTCACAATTTGTAAAAGTAAACCATTCTAGGTCAAAGTACGGTCTTCAAAACGGAGCATTGACTCACACCGAACAGCAAGCTATAAAGGGTCACCAAAATGACTAGAGTAAAAGCAAAGAACAGATATCAGATGACAACTTTGCTGTTACAATAGTTAAGCAACATTAAGGGCAAAGGGGAAATTTCGTAAATCTACCAACTGCATCGGAAATAAAGAGACAGATATCCGATAATTTTAAAATCGACGGCTGGTTGTAATTGATATTGAAAATAAAAATTCGGAATATGTCAAAGTGACAACAACCCGATTGAAGAGCAGAAAACGGATGAAGGCCAATAAATCATCTCTCTCTGACACACACTCCATTTACTTGCATATTATAATAGCATAAACCTGGAGCACGAGGAGACCCTCTACTGTCTTCACGATGCATAAAGACAACATGAAAGCTAGTAACAAGAAAAAAAAGTGCAGTTGAATACTCAAATAATCACAAAAATACTAATTAAAGACCTGTTAGATAATTAAGGGTAAAGTCATAACATATATAAATAAATGTCTGATATACTTACAGAACAGGTCAGTATTCTTTGAGCTCAAAGAGGCAACAAAGTTCTGTGCTTGACCATTTACCTCAATATAGGCATATTGGTCACCACTGTGTGCAGAAGAAGGACCAGTCTTTTTGGTGGGTGTTGAGCCCTGTATTGCAATGACATTTATAATATAAAAAATAAAATTGTGTTTGTTGTCATGTTTTACAGTTCACACGATTATTTGTTCAACACAAGAAAACATTTCAGCGACTGATATAATACAATACTTTGTTCAACACAAGCAAACAGTTAAGTGATTGTTATTTCACAATACTTTTTTTAGACATAAGAAAACATTTCAGTGATTACTATAACACAATACTTTGCTCGACAAGAAAATATTTTAGTGATTGCTATAGCACAATACTTTGATCGACAAAAACAGGACACATAGACGACGACAAATACAATCAAAATAGCAGAACTATGTGATACAAATGTAGATAAATATCCATTATTCATTTGATTATTAATAAAACTTACTGATTTATCTAAAGTCCAATCGAAGTCGTCGTCATTAGTATTTTCGAATGCGCATGTTTGTCCTTGTTCAAATCCACATTCAATAACTGAAGAGAAAAGAGGCAATGATAAAGTCTGTATATTTTTTTCTTGAAAAAAAAACCAGTACTTGATATAGCAACTGTTTGAGACCGAATGCTGAGCTCAATCAACAAGTTACATCTCGTCCCGCCCTTTTATTATTTCCTTCATTTGAATGAGAATAAGTAAAGTATTGCGTTCAGAGTCAATAACTACAGGTACTTGTTTCCATCCAGGTGATGACCCACTATCAATGTATGTTTACGAGAAGGTACACAACTACCTTTTGTTCACCTCTCCGCTTCATACCCTTCATTTCGCTGTATATTCGTTCTCAGATTTATTGTTCCATACACCATTCGATTCACGAAAACTGTTTCTTTCAGATGATTGCATTGTTTTTACCCTTAGAGTACCCCTTACTTCCAATACACAAGATTTCTCAATGAATTTTCATGTGATCGTGTTTGGACCGCCTACCAATAAAATTGAAAATGGAAATCGGGAATGTGTCAAAAAGACAACAACCCGACCATTAAACAGACAACAGCAGAAGGTCACCAATAGGTCTTCAATGCAGGGAGAAACTCCCACACCTGGAGGCGTCCTTCATTTTGGTCCCTAAACAAATATATACATCAACTACCAGTTTGAAGAATTTCAAGGACTGAATACTTTTAAAAAAAGATAAACAATGCTAGAAATATTATTTCAATGGTGTATTTTTCAGTTAAATGTTAGAAAACAGATAATATATGGGATATATTTATTCATCTAGTCTTTACAGTTTAAGTCTTAGATAATTTGCATAAAACAGTGAATGATAAGTATAGAGAATCACAAATGATTAAGTTAAATCGAGAGAGTGTGATGACCTCTTACCTTTGAATGACACTATGAACCGACCAATCACAAGCGGTATTGAATTTGGCTGCTTTAAACCCGTAGTTGTTGTATTTTGTAGGCGAACTACATGATCGCATGAACATTTATTGACAAATCTTGTGTATTGGATGTAAGGGGTTCTCTAAGGGTAATAACAATACATATCATCTGACAGAAACAAAATCCTGAATCGAATGGTATATGAAACTAGAAATTTGAGAATGAATTGACAGCGAAGTAAGGGTTTGGCGCGGAGAGTTGAAAAAGTAGTTGGGTACCTTCTCGTGAATATACGTTGATAGTGGGTCTTCCCATGGATATAAACAAGTGCCTGTATCAATAATCATGAATAGAAAGCAGCTGAGAACTCCTCGTTGCTACTTTTATTTTATTTTTTAATCGAACTGATCATTATCTCCTTGCAAGTATTCTTGTCTTTAAATTTTAGTTAAGTCTGAAAATCAAATACTCCATAAGACAGAAAAAAGGATGCATACATTACATGTGAACAATCCTTCAAAATGTCTCAAGAGGTGATTGAGAAGGGGTATACAAGAATTTCATCAAATGATAAATAAAATAATAAAACACTGCATCCACATTTTCGTCCATGCCACTTCATTATACCTATGTCAGTTGTAGGAACCGTTGTCGTTGTGGTCGGAGTAGTTGGTGTAGTCGGAGAAGTTGTTGCAGTCGGCGTAGTTGTTGTGGTTGGAGTAGTTGGAGCGGGTGTTGTTAGAGGACTTTCTGTAAAATTGACATACATTAAAATGAGATTGGAAATAATAAAAATTGGGTAAATGAATTAAAAGAAAAGCCCAAATAAGTAAAAGAAAAGACATTTTCCTTTCTTAAAGTTTCTTTGTATCTATTTCAGTTTTCAAGGTAATTCGGAAAAATTAGGAAAATCGCCATTACATACCATAGCTTCAGTAAGCAGTTGACTAACCCTTACGTCATTCTATTTGATTGGTAGATTTTGTCTTGCTGGTCTTTTCTTTTATTTAAAGTGGATATTTATCTAGTATAACTTCCAAAATAATAAGCAAACATGCTACAAATTGATAAAAATCGTCAATAAAGACCAATAACTTCAACAAAAGAATGGCGAAGGATACCAGAGGAACTGTCAAATCATAGATCGAAAATAAACTGACAACGCCATGGTTACAAAAAAAAAGACAATAAGGTTTGACTGACGATTTCGATCATGTTGAATTATTTGTAGATCTTGTCTTGTTGTCCCTTTTTGATATTCAAAGTTTCTGCATTTCTGTTATAATTTTCGAGATAGAAGTCATAAATAAAGCAAACCAGTTTGGAAACATTCTTGTTAAGGGTCAACTATATATAATTACTTCTACAAGTAGTCGTCTGACAGTTATGTAGATCAATTTGTCTCTTTCTGTAGCGGTTTTCGTGTTTTAAAAGACTAAAAATACATCTTATCCCTATTGTTAGCAATGCTGGTCATGCTTGTTTGCAAGCGTATTAATTGGGAATATTTTTAAATCTAAATACCCCATTGATGATTATAGCAAAGTTTGGTTGAATTCAGGCGAGTAGTTTCAGAGAAGATGATCTTTGTAAAAGTTAAGGGACGGCGATTCAGGCAAGGGGATGAAAAAATCTCACGATGGCCCTTCGATCTAGGTGAGCTAAAAATGTGAAGAAATGAAGGTAAAACTTAAATTTCCTTTAAAAAGAAAATAACATGACCTAGCATTTTGAAGGTATAATGCATGCACTGCAAAGCTGCTTTGTCGACAGACACCAATGATTAGATGAGTTGACACATTACATTGAGACAATGCATTTAATTGTGAAAAAGGGATAGACTGATTTTTTTTTATTTCACAAGGTGAAAATATTGTTACTAATACAGTTAAGATTTCAGACAAAAGTTTGGGTAACAGATGTTTTTTTTAACAATTTACAATTTTGGAAGGCTACAAATTTATAGATTGAAACATTTTGAGCAAAATGTGCTGAAAAGTTAAAACAACTTATATAATGTCAAAGGACAACATAGTCTGTAGAAATAGACCAACCAGAACAAAACTTACTAACTAAATGTTCATTTAACAAATATCCGATTAATATATTGAAGCTGTGCAAAGCAAATACGGAAGCAATTATCTAACTTAAATACGTACAAATAAAGGAGTAGGCCCGGTAAGAACCCATTTTGGCCTCAAATTTCAGGTTCATCTGCCGAAAAATTTTGACCATTTTTTAAACACTTCAGTGTCTATTTCATTTGATTCAATTAGTCAATGTGAAAGATTTTAACTGATTTAGTCAATAAGAACGATCCGATTCAAGCTTAAATATGAAAAATCTACCAAATATGCAGAAAATGTCACTTTTCAGATGGTTTTTGTCAAAAATGAAAGTGGCCGCATCCGTGTTCATTCTCAACATTTATATATGTTATGTATTATCATAAAATACAACTTGCATTTCAATATTAAGGATGAACACGAATGCGGCCACTTCCGTTTCACACGAAAACCTTATAAAATTTAACTAAAATGCTAGAATTGTGAAGATTTCAGTAATTTAGCATGATTTAATGGTGCTAGTACCCAATATATGTGCATTGTTTTGTCAAAAACAGCCCATATTTATGTAGCAGAAGCATTCTACTGTCCTATAAATAACCAAAAGTTTACATTTAAACAATATTGTAAAACAGCTATATTTTGGGGCCAAAATGGGGTCTTACCGGACCTACTCCTTTACATGATAACGACATTCCAAGCATATAACCGATTTTGCCAGACTTTAATGTGGCATTCCCAATCCTATACTATTTATTTACCTCTAAATACAATAAACCTGAAATATATCAAATGAGGTTTAATATAAATTCGGTTATTGTGCACTCCCTCTAGCTTTCTGTGATGTATGCCACTTTTCTCCTGATTTACATACTCCAGATGAGCTTTAAAAATGACAGTCAGATCATTTGTCTAATAACGAAGTCATACTTACCACAGGTACCAGGAACCAAATATATACCATCTATAGCCATATCTGACATCCAACCAGGCCCTGATGTTCCGTTAATTGTAAGCTGTGAGGATAAATAATTCTGTAATATACTTTAACAATGGCTGTGATATCGAGTCTTTAAGCACAAGAAAGAAAGGCAAAACCTCTAAATGCATCCAAATATTAGGGACTTCAAGAAGCTTGGGTCGCTGATTTAGGAAGCAATATGCAACATTTAGATCTTGAACAGCAATTGCATATTGTGATCTCTTGGTGAGATTGTTACAAGGTCTGTTCCTCTCAGAACGCATTAAAAAAAATAGGAAACATACAGCTTTGTGGATACAATAGACAACATGAGGCATTACAGACTATTTGTAGATATGATCGTACTGATATTTTTTGGCTATTTAAAATCCTACTAGTTGTTTTGAAATAATCAACTATTTCAAGGTTGAAGGGGTCCATTGATGACTGTGTTACTTTAACTCATTAGTGTAGATATTATCATGCTTATCATATAGGTTGTTTTGGACGTATCGATAATAAAGGCGAGTAAACACAAAAGCGTCTTCAATGTTTCGTATGCTTTACTAGAGTCTAAGATATACAAAGAGACGTCGTCAAGTGACGACGTTGCGGGCCTATTGTTACGTAAAATGGCGGTAAAACGTTAAGCAAATAAAAGAGTATAAAATACCAAACTGAAACTATAACTAATTCACAACATTCTAGGGGCCGCAAAATGCAATTATTGTTCATGTATTGTTCATAAAAAGGGTATTGAAAAAAACACTTTTAACAATTAAAGTTCATATTTCCAATGGCACCAGTTTCACAATTGGTCTTGTTGTAATCAGTCCATTTGATGTACGAAGTTTGACTGCTCTCACTACTCCATCTTTCCCGGTGATCAAATCTTCAATTACTGCTAGTTTCCACATCATTCTCGGTGAATTGTCCATGATTTGTACGACGGAACCGATTTTCACATGTGCGCTTTGGTCTCCGGCGACGCGATGAAATTCTCTTAATCCGGTGAGGTATTCCATTCTCCATCGTTTTGCAAAGTGTTCAATCAAAGTTACTTTATGATTAAAACGTTTGTTTGCTTCTGTGAAATCTAAATTTAAATTATTGTCCTCTGAATCAGAATTGTTCTCTTGTGATAATCTTCTTCCCTGCAGTAGATGTGACGGCGTTAGCGGCTCTGGATCTCGGATGTCGGACGACACATATGTAATCGGACGATCGTTGATTACACGTTCAATTTCTATCAAAGTTGTTCGTAATACGTCAGAATTTACTTGAGATTTCCCGAGCACTTTTTTCAATGTCGTTTTCGTAATTCCAACTAGTCTCTCCCACCATCCACCAAACCACGGTGCTGCTTTCGGAATAAATTTCCAATTAATCTGAATGTTCATTTTCTTCGGAATATCATGTGAAGCGGAAACAAAGGTTGGTGCATTGTCGGAATACACAGTACTGGGAATTCCTCTCCTACTAACGAATCGTCTAAACGCTAATTTGAATGATTCGATTGTCATATCTGTAACAAGTTCTAGGTGAACGGCACGAATACAAGCACATGTGAATAGGCAAATATACGATTTTGTAACAAGTCCATTATCTTTAACGAATAGTGGTCCAGCGAAATCAACACCAGTTGTCGTAAACGGAATCATATCGGTGACTCTATCCTTTGGTAGCGGAGGCGAAATTTGCTGTGGAAATGCTTTTCCGGTCACTTTTCGGCACTTTACACATTTCTGAACGATGTGGTTAACGCATTGTCTAATGGAAGGTATCCAATATGATTGACGGATTTGCGTAATTGTCTGTCCAGCACCAGAATGCAACATCTGCAGGTGCGCGTTCAATATAATTAAGTCCGTAAATTGATTTTTCTTCGGAAGTAACACTGGATATTTCGCGGAGTCGTCTAGCTGTGAATTGTGTATGCGCCCGGCGCATCGAATAACACCTTCTGTATCTATGAACAAGCGCAATTGTCTTACTAACGGTAGATTCTTGTCATGTGACGGGTTTGCGAGTTGCATCTTTTCACTACTGAATTTTTCATTTTGAATATCTGTAATCCATGTATAAGTTGCGTGGTCGATTTCATCTTTCGTAATATCTTTTCCGTGTCTAGTATATTTCCTCAAGTTATACGGTCGCTTACTTTTACATATATTCACAAATTTAAACACGTAGCATGTAACTCGTAGTAACTTCTTCAATGACGAGAATCTTGATAGATCGATTATTTTCGAAATTCCATTTAATACAGACGGTTTTATCTTTTCGCTGTCATCTGTTGTCGTTAACAAAAGAGTTTCTTGTTTAACTTGTGGGGTCCATGTAGGCCAACTGGTCTCATCCGATATCCATGACGGTCCTTGCATCCACAAAGTCGATTCTTTGAATTGCGTTGATGATATTCCTCGAGTTTGAAGGTCGGCTGGATTTGAGTCTGTTGGTACGTATTTCCAGTCGTAGTGCTGTGTCGTTTCTTTAATTTCTATCACACGATTCTGAACAAATCTTCCAAATGATTTTAAAGACGAAATCCAGTGCAGAACGATCTGACTGTCACTCCATAGTACTGTGCGTTGTGGTTTTAGGGTTTTCGTGAGGTTTTTAGCCATTCGAGCTCCTCTTACTGCAGCCATCAATTCTAGCTTTGGTAATGTCATTTTTTGCAATTACTAGAGAAGAAGTGTTTTCTTTACATAAGTAGGCACTAGCTCCATAAGCGCGTTGGCTGGCATCAACAAAGACATGTAATGTTATTTTCTCGTTGCTTTCGTTCTCATTTTGATCGTTAAAATAATGTCGTGCGATTTTCGTTTTAACAGTTACATCTCGGATGTCATCTAAAATTTCATACCATGATTTGACTATGTTGCTAGGTAACACCTGGTCCCAATCGTATCCCTCTTTCCATAATGTTTGTATCAGTAGCTTAGCTCTTACAGTCACTGGTCCAAGAATTCCGAGTGGGTCGTAAATTGACGATGATTTACGCAATACTTCTCTCTTTGTCGCTTGTGAATTATCAATACCTATGCGATCTTCATTTAGTTTCGCAAATGTCAATATGTCTGACTTCGCATCCCAACGCATTCCAAGAATTTTCGTCTCGCTATCCTTATCAAGTACGTTTGCCTTTGTAGCTTCGTTGCTAAGTTGATTGCTATTTGACTTCCATGTTCTCAAATTGAATCCTGCATTTGTCATGAGTTCTCTAGATTCTTCAAAGAAATTTAAGGCGGCTTCTTCCGTATTGACACTTGTAACTACGTTGTCTACATACAAATCACGCTTGAGTATTTCAGCAGTAGCACTTTTAACCGTTGATAAATGTTTCAATAATGTAGCGTTCAGAATAAATGGCGAACACGTCGCTCCGAATAAAATTACCTTGAATCTGTAAGTCTCGAGTCCGCCCTTGGGGTTGCTTGGATCTCTAAGCCAGAAAAATCGGGTGGAATCGCGGTCTTCTTCGTCTAGTCCAATCTGGAGGAATGCTTTCTCAATATCAGTTGTTAATGCGTATTTCCCGTAGCGGAATCTTGTAAGTATATCTGTTAGCTTATTAAGCTGTGGCGGTGTAGAAGAAAGGCAATCATTTAAGCTGGGTGATTCTGAATCTTGACGACAACTGCAATCATATACTATACGTATCGGTGTAGTCGATGAATCTTTTTTCACTGGGTGGTGCGGAATATAATGCACTCGATTAGTAGTCTCATACGGGGTTTCAACCTTCTCTATGAAACCTCGATTTTCTTGATCGTTGATAATATTACCGTATATCTTTAGCATCTCTGGTTCTTTAGCTAGTCTGTTTATCACGTTGTATGTTCTCTTTTTGGCGATCATCTCGTTGCTAGGCAACTCCGGATGTTCCTGTTTCCATGGGAACTTGGCAATGTACCTATTGTCTTTCAAATGAATGTTATTCTCTTGGTAAGTGGTCATTTCTTGTAAGTCCGTTTTCGCTTTTACTTCACTGTCATTTTCTGTTCCTATGGATTCGATTTCCCAAAATTTATGTATTTCACATTCTTCTAGTCTGTGCGGGGTCAAAATATTCATAATCGATGACGTTGATTGATTATTACTGTGTGTTCAATTGTATAGGTCCTGATAGCAAGTATCCAACTTTGGACTGTACAGCGGTTGGTCCGGAACCTCTAATTACTCTGTCTCCAACTATATCCCAATAATGATCGGCGCCAACTAAGACTGATATCTCAAAATCCTCGTCCTGTAAAGCTGAGTGGGCTAACTTCAATCCATTTAAAATGCGTAAAACTCGACTGGTTCCTTGAGTATGTATGCATCGGATAAGCAGTCTGTGGTACTATTAGAACTTCAATAGGGATAAGCGTATTCTTTATGCCTTTTATATAGATAGTAGCAATTTGTAAATTTCTAACCTTCTTGTTGGATTCACCGAAACCGGATATCGTTATCGCTTCTTTCCTATGTGGTCTCAGGTTCAATAAATCGGCCATCTCTTGAGTTATAAAGCTTCGCTGGGCTCCTTCGTCGAATAGTATATTAGCGGTGTTAAAATGTGTCTTGTCATACGTGATAGGTGCTATCGCGGTTTTCAACAATACCTGCGATCTAACCGATGATGTGGATGAATGCATGCTTGCGACTGCGGCATCGGTATCTGGTTTTGATGTACTGCTATCTTTAGACTTGGTATACAAGTGTGTTTCATTCTTTGAACAAATGCTAGTATGGTGTCGTTTATTACAGTTTTTACATGTTTTATCGGATTTGCAATCGGCAACTCTGTGATTTCCTAAGCAATTGAAACATGCCTGTTTTTCCTTAACAATTCGTTTTCGATCTTCAATTTCCATGACATTTTTACAAGCTAATGGGGCGTGAACTCCTTGACAAAAGATGCACGGTTTCTTGGTTATGTCTCTTTTTCCTTTTTGATTAGCGTAGTTGCGATTTGTACCCGTGAAGAATGCTGATGTGGGTGTGTAATTTGGCTCTATATCATCCCCGTTTACCGACTGACCTGCTTCCTTAATTGTTATCTCATGTTGAATAGCTTGCCGTAACGACGGCAAGTTCCAGTGGTCGCGTCCGTGGGCACGTACCATGTTTTCTCGTATATTCCCAGGTAGTTTATTTAATATTATGGGCACTAAAAGGCTCCCGAACGACTCGTGAGACTCCCCTATACTTTCAAGGCCACGGATGTAGTCTTCCATGCTGTCGAAGAATTTTTTCAAATGTGTAATATTTGACGTTGGACTAGGAAGGCTGATTAAACTCTGCATGTATGTTTGTACTATCTTGTGTGGTTGACCGAATCTTTGTTTCAGTACATGTAATGCTTGTCCGTAATTTGTGTTAGTTATTTGTAGACCTGCTATGCATTGGGTGGCTTCTCCGAACAGTTGAGATTTCAAATAATTAAATTTCTGTACATCGTTTAAAGACAGGTTATCGTGTACGGCAGCACTAAACGAATCCCAAAAGGGTTGCCATTCTAACATATTCCCGCCGAACGTTGGTAAATTTAACTTGGGAATTTGTGGTACATGCTGGAGTTTGAAAAAACGGACGCTGATGTATTTGCGTGCATGAAACTGGGCTGTGGCTGACTTTCTTGATGATTCGTGAAATTAATAAACTCGTGTGCATTTGGGTTTAGCAATGACTTACTTGACTGTTAATATCCTGGTCACGGCACCAATGTTTTGGACGTATCGATAATAAAGGCGAGTGAACACAAAAGCGTCTTCAATGTTTCGTATGCTTTACTAGAGTCTAAGATATACAAAGAGACGTCGTCAAGTGACGACGTTGCGGGCCTATTGTTACGTAAAATGGCGGTAAAACGTTAAGCAAATAAAAGAGTATAAAATACTAAACTGAAACTATAACTAATTCACAACATAGGTATTCGGATGATGCAAAATGTATTATTGCTGCCACGTATGCCAACCAAACAGTAAGAAGTATACTTACACTAGATCAATGCTTATAGTGTGCGTCTTTCATAATTGGAATTAAAAAGAATTAAAAAATAGACAATTTTACAAAAAAAAACAAAATAATTCGATTGATATGTCGAAAATTGTTCACTCGGGGTTAAGTATTTTTGTGGTTTTAATTTTTAAGTGTATAATGGGCATTCATAAAACAATAATTCTTATATGATTTGCATATCTATGAATACTTGAATTGGATTGGTCAATTAGAATTTTTCTCTAAGTTTACACTTCGATAAACCATGTTTCCGAAACTACTTTTGTAATCTATTCATGCGCGATACACAAGCTTGCAGTGATCCCGGGATTTTCAGCAAATTGAGATTTAAAAACAATTGCATAACAGTTGTGACTATTCTAGTGCATATATAACAAACAAAGAAATAAATTTAATGCACTAAAGCTTCGAAAATTTATAAAAATAAAATTTAATAAAATTCCGCGAAATTTCATGATAGATTTGGCGAATTTCGTCATGGCAGAATACGACGTCATACGAATAGAAATTTTCAAGGGAAAGATTATTTCGTTACGTGTACGTACGCTTCAAATTCGGATAACATTTAATTAAAATGAAGTTTTTGAGGTAGGTGCTATTTTATTTAAGATTCCGTTGTATTTATCGGACATTTATGATTTTTAGAAAGTCAAGATGGCGGCGTACTCCTTATAGTTACGACTTGTCATTGTGCTTTTGATCAGTGGTAAATATATTTAGTAGCCATCAACAAAAAAAATGTTTTTTAAATATGGCAAATGTTTGGCTGAAGAATTATAAGGATTAAACACATTTTTTCTAGAGGTTATTGATGTGTAAACCGGGGCTCTTACTCACAAACTCAACATAAAAGTCCTTCGGACTTTTATTCAGTTTTTGAGTTAATCGCCCCGGTTTACACATCAATAGTCTCTAGAAAAAATGTGTTTAATCCTATAGTGTTGGCAGTCTTGTTTATAAGTTATATTGATCCGTTCTACACGAATCTATGAAGACCGTGGGATCAGGTTCAGATTTGTGTTGGATTTAGAAAACATTTATACTTTATGAATATTTCAATATGAGCGTCACTAATGAGTCTTATGTAGACGAAACGCGCGTCTACCGTACTAAATGATAATCCTGGTACCTTTGAAAACTAATTATATAGTTTCAAATTTTTCTATCAACAATATTTCATGTGTGAAGGGTAAACTTGGTCATTAAAATGAGTGACGTGTTCAGTACTTTACGACTGAGTTTTAGTATGTTAAATTGCGATGCTGTTTTACAATGGCCAACGTACGTCTTTGTGTGAATATCTCAAGTCAATAGCCTTTGTTTGAATTCAGCCTCATGTTTCTGCCTCATTGTTTTGCTTTAAATTGTTTTTCATTTTTACCCAAGGACCTTGTATATGATTCCCTTCAGTCTTACTTTAATGTGTTCATTACAAAAGGTCATACGATAACATGGTGTTATTTCCAACCTTCCTTATCCGTGGATGTTTATTGGATAGTTGTCTTAGAGGCAGTTATATTCCAGATCTTCTTATTATCCTATTAATGAGAAACACGTCTTTTAAATTGAGAAAGAAGTAAAATTTACGTACCTTCAAATTATCTACAGCTGGTATGTTTATTTTTTCTTCTATCCACTCTTTGTCCTGATTACCCGATCGGGTAAACAATAACGTTTCTTCTCCAGTACCATCTGTCATAGTAATCGTTAGTGTCCCCATATGTACTGCATAATAACTGCGCATGTGATACCAGAAAGTTAAACATCGCTCGACCTCTATCAAGCAAAAAAGTAAAACAAGTGCATTGTGAGTAATATTGATGCAAACGAATTAAAAGTTAAATGTATCCTTTCTAATAAATTCCTAAGATTCTTGGAAATAATATTAATACATAAACAATCATCTTTAGTTCTCGCACTATTCAACCAATTTCGAACGGATTAATATTATTTGTATTCCTTGTTAAAAGAATTTAACACTTAATGCCGAATCAATATTAAATTCTAAAATAAATTTCTTTATTCTAAGATTGCCTTTTTTATTACATGACCTTGAATGAAGATGTGCAATATCTTTTGGCTATAGTTGTTCCTAATAAAAAAAAATTCAAAGATGAAAATGCTTACCAAATGTGGCAAAATATGTTCGTTTTGTTTTGTTTAACTCAAATCGTTAAGAGCTTAACAGCATCTTTCGACAGCATATATCCTTCAGATTTTTATCATCAGCAACCCGTGTTTCTCTCATCATCAATTTGGTAAGCCTGGTACCTTTGATAATTATTAAGTATAGACCAGGAGTCAATTTCACCAAAATACTTACGACTAAGATTTATCTTAAGTCAGGAAGAAATAATTTTACTTACGATCAAACTTAGTCGTAAGATCTGTTGTGAAACCGACTCCAGACCTCATAAGCGAGATTGATACAAAGCTAGTATCAGTATCTTTTTCAATTAATGTTCTCATATTTAGTCGATTTTCTCTCACTTTAAAAAACCTGGTAACTTTGATCACATCCATCCAATCGGATTTAAAATAAAGGACATCACAGATATAGCTACATCATTGTTTTATTTATTGACTTACACCTAAAGATTTACAATAGTGATCGATTAGCGACACAGATATTTTATAACGGCGAATCAAATCTGTTGGCTTCAGTATAACTTTAGCCGAAAATTTCAATCTTGGTTAAATAGCTTCAGTGTTTTTCATGCAATATTGCATTTACAAGGGAATAACTCCTGGTAAAGGTGATGTTGAAATGTTGCTACATTAAACTGTTCACAATGGAGCACCACTTATGTTCTCAATCGATCACCATGGTAAATCTTTAGATGTAGGTCAATATTTGTGTGATGTCCTTTTTACGTCCTTTTTGGTCATATAGCCCGCTCTTCGATTGTTTTGATTCTTATACGCTGGATTTCATGACAATCATGAAACTCATTATGTGTTATTTTCCATTTTAAAAGTTAACATCATCAATTTTAATATTTTATCGGTTTGTCCGTGTCCTTAGTCTTGTTAGTAGATACAATTGTAACTTCCAAAGCGTTGTGGATTTATTGAAGGGTGAACTGCCTGTCTACGTGACCAATCTTATTATAAGAATATGAGTGTCATTACCATATAGTATACATTGAGAGAAAAAAAAATTTTCATAGGTTGACATATATATATATATAGGTAGTTAAAAAAGTATTCTACCTGTCAACTAACAATTAAGTAAATAAAAAAATCAAAGTATTACAAGCTCTCACTTGGAAAAGATATCTCAGTAGACATAACTGCATCATCGCCCGGTCTCCTTTCTGGATAAGTCCTTGTATATAAATATACAAATCCTTCTTTTGCACCACCAGGACCAGTCACGCCCGTTATTCCACTATATGTATAATATTTAGCTGGACCCTGAAGAAAAGTGGAGTGTTTTAGACTAGGGAACAACCACGCTCGTGAAAAGATTAAAATTACTTTCAACGTATTGAATTCGAACTCCACATTTCGCTAAATTACTCGAAATGTATGTTTCATAAAGGCAGGTACCTATAAGTAAAACTTGCATCTGGAGTTCTTTCATTGTCCATAAACAGCAACAAAGATTATTTTCAAAAACAAAAATAACATTTACAGAATGAATGAATTGAAAATTGTCACTGAACCATGCATTCGACCACACAATTTAATGTATACCACTGTTTATGTTGATATATAAACTCATCTTAGATACAAGCTCAATATATATGATAGAATCAAGACATTTAATAGGCCTCACAACAAATAAGAACAACAGCATAGGGAGAACAGTGATTCCATGCTCGTCTATGTTGTGTCTAGATCTATATCTCATATCGGAGAAACATGTCCAACGCCTTTCGGAGTTCATGTCGATTGTTAATTAGATAGCGAACCATCTTAAAATTTGCAGGAATTGTTGATATTATCCTTGCATTGATTATCGTTTTCTCTGAAACGTTTGTACAACTTAAAAGTATGGTAAAAAATAAATTTAAATTGTGAATCAATTTGTTGACACCAACAGAAAACAAAGAAATGTTATAACTGTAAAGACTAGTTCATGTTACCTGTAAGTAATGTTGTGTCAAATTCTTTCATTTACGTGTCTGAGCAATAGTAGTAAACCAAAAACTGTAACTGCCTTATCTAGCTTCGATTAGAACGAAACTTATTTGACCCTAGTTTTCAAATGATGTTATTTTATTCCTTAATCAAGTAAGGGTTATCATTTGAATATATTATACATTGTGTTTCAGCTAATCCCATATAGCTGATCTCAATATGGAAATATGGGTCTTGATTTAACCGCTCAACAGTTTTTGACTGTACACAGTCATGGTCTCTAAACTATGTGCTGTTCGCTGTGCTAGTTTACAATGCTTAGACTTCATTATATCATCCAATAAAAGTGTTGCCCATCTTTTTTTTTGTAATTCTTGATGTAAGGTTCGATTGTTTTCTAAACGTCAAAGACTTAAATTCCTATAACTGAACAACATTTATAAACTTTGGATTTTGGCCACGAGCATCACTGAAGAGACATGAATTGTCGAAATGCGCATCTGGTGCAAGAAAATTGGTACCGTTAATTTTATTATAAAGAATACTGATATTTTTACTCACTGATCGTTTCCCCCAGTTAAATGTATCATCAGTGGATTGAACGAAAACACAGTTTCGGTCGATCTCTGCAGTACACTCGAATATTGAATACACTGTAAAACAAAATAAAAGTATGTGTGAAGCCCTAAAGATGAAACTTCTTTTATAATATGACATAATTGTGTATTGTTTTAAAACCATGCAGCTGTTGCATTGTATATAATTCAAACCTAACAAAAACGTCTTATTTTGAAATCTAAGAATTGCAATAATGTGAAGGTTGAACATGTTCAATAGTATATCTGATTTGTCACAATATACAATAGACAGGCAAGGGAGTAGTAATATCATAAACACGAAAATGAGTAATGTCTGGTCAAATAAAAAAAACCATCTGAATTGCAAGTAACACTGGTCATCAGCACCGGTCAGAGGAATTCAAACTCACGATCCATACTCAGCGTGAAACTTAGCTGCACTACAAAACCGGAAGTATTGACCTATGCACCACGACTAAACTGGAAGTAATAGCCCTTGAATTTATGACAAAGTTTATTCTTGTTCTTCTTCTCGCTTACGAACAAAACTCTGCAACTGATTGTATTGACCGGGCGCTTCCCAAACAGACAGGAGGCCACTGCTCTGGCCAAAAGTAAAAGTCCAAGCAAACTGGATGGTATTTACAAATAAAATATAAATCAATTACAACTATATAAACTGGTTATCCTGTGGTGTTCTTCGTTGTTGTTTTGCAGTTTGCATGGTGTATCATTTGTTTGTGCATTTTTCTGTGATGAATATTCTTGCGTTTGTTTGTACTTTGTTTCTGTCACTTTGTGTTATCATTTTAGCAACATTTTGTAACATTGTCGTAAAGCGGGAGGTTTTCAAGTAATTATACCAGGTTGAACCCACCATTTTCCCTTAAAAGTCTTGTACCAAGTCAGGCAAATGGCAGTCGTTATCAAATAGTTTGTTTCTCTGTATGTTGGTGTTTGTTTTGTTGCACTTCAGTGTTCCTATTATTCCTTTGTTTTCCTCTTCTAGTTGATGTGTTTCCTTGGTACTAGTCTGTAACCCAAAATGTTTTTCTCTCGATCGATTTATGACTTTTGAACACCGGTTCACTAATGTTGCCTTTATTCATTCTGCTATCTATTCCAGATGTGGCTAGGGCCTTATAGTCACTATAAACAAAGCGAGCTGCTTGTCTTTGTACCTGATCTCTGTCGCGTATGCTAGTAATGTTGTGAGAATCACATAACGGGGAAGCATAATCTAGAGTGTGTTCTAAATCAGATGAAGTAAGCTGATGCTTTTCCTGTCGGAGTACATTAACCAGATTTCTCTGCAGGAAGCCAAGTGTTTTGTAGATTTTCCCTGTGGTCTATATATATAGCTAGTTGATGTCATTTGTCCAGATGAGGTCTTTGCTGATGGTGAGCCTAAGATATTTTCCTATTCCTTCCTTTAACTCTCGATTTTGACATTACGGAAAGAGACTTTAATATACTTACCATGGGCAACATTTGTGTGCCACGCGTGGAGCAGGATGTGCTTAGCCCTTTCACAAAAGGCGCCTAAAATCTACCAGTTTTGAATGATTTCGTGTTGCTGAGTCATAAGTTCTCTATGTTGTGTTTTGTGTACTTGTCTGTTTTCGGTCGCCTTTCTTTTTTGTTTTTTGCCCGATCACTGCCAGTTTCTTGTTTCAAGAGTCTTCAATATAGCATTAGTATCCTCCGTCTTTTGGTCATATAGGTCATAGCGTTGAAGGTTTTTACATGAAGAGTTTCGGACGCACAAAATTAATGTGATTTCTATTTTCCGTTTCTTTTGAGTTTAACAAATGAATGGGGAGACATATCATACAAATTTTCGTACACTGTTGTGTGCGTTATATTGTCAATACATTAACAATGAAAGAATATGAAATCAATGTACACCAATACCTCAATCAAAATTTAATAACCTATTTAACTGCTGCAATTACAAAAAGGTGGTATCTCATGGAATAATATAAGGGTTTTGATTTTACTTGGCAGAAAAAAAGTGGTTCGTATAAGATCTGAACGCTTTTAAGAAAACAACAATGTCATATTTGATATGTGAAATATCGCTTTCATTCACCAGGAAATCAATGTGTATAATTGCAATGATACGATATCATATTTCTAATGATTTTGTATAAAATACAGTAGTATGTGGGTTTTTTATACCTGAAGGTACGTCACAGTTGGTTCCAGAAAATCCCTGGTTACATGTACAGGTATAGCTGTCTGAATTCATTGGACTGTAACATGAGCCATGAACACACGGATTATTCTCGCATCCTATAACGAACAATAACATTTATAAATATCTGTCATCACTGTAATGCATGTTAAAAAAACATGACTGATAGACTTTGTTAGATTATCATGCTATTGGGAATGATATCACAATCATACGTCGTTGTATTTCTTATTGTTAATAAACACCGACTTTAAGTGGTAGTCTACCTAAGAATCAGGCAGTGGTGAAAACATGACAAACAAAACCCCACTCAGGTTGACATTAATTTATGTTCAAAATGTATAATGATGCAAAAATATACCATTCGTTTCCTTGTTCTGTTCTGGTAATTGGAGATAAAATTTGGTTACAATACACTAGAAATTAACAATTAAGGGGAGCTAACTCTGTCATTTGCTATCATTCTAACCAAAGTTTATCTAAAGATTTCTTAAGTTACCAGACACGCAGACACTAAAGACCTACCATTTCTAACTCAGGATGAGTGTTACTTCAAAATAGAATGGCTGGGTAGGTGGGTTTTTTTCAGCCATGTTTTGATTTTTTTTCAAAATTGCCTGATTCTTACAAAGACTGGCACTTAAATAAAAACAAATACACTTTAAAATACACTGGATTAAATGCACTGAATGATATGGTGTTTGACTTTTCGTCTATAATCCAATTCAACACGTGTCAACCAAATGGAAATGAAAGATATGAATTCAGCACACTTATATATTACATGTGATATTAAACTACTTTAAAAGTTGATCCGATACTTCCCAAAGGGTACCTGACTTTTGCAAGAGTTTACGGGTGCGAATATTTGAAGTCAATTGAGATTATCAGATTCGTATATTTTAAAACTAGGCGTCAAATTTGATCTATGTGTAACTCAAATATGGCTTTTTTGTCATTATTTTGTGCATATGCAATTGTTTTGAAGTAAAAACGAACTCAGAAGCATTAAATGGTCAACTTTACTTATGATTGACATTCTTTTATGAAATCAAACTTTAAAATCCAGTCGTGAAGAATAAGAATTTGATAAATATTTAATCTGATATTTTAGCACCTTTTCATACACAAACAAGTATAAATACAATACCGAATTCCGAGGTTGATTAAACATTGGGGAGGCCGTAAATTGTGACATAACCAAACGCCCGACTTTATCAATGAACAAAACGAATAGAGAACAACGGTCATATTCCTTACTTGGTACAAGAAAATTGTGGGTTAAACCTGGTTTATAATTACATATTTATTGGATTGTAGGTGTTAAGAAAAAGATACACCTACCGTGCAGATGATAAACAACAATACCGATGTAAATTTTAAGCGTAACATTTATGAATTGAAAGCTTATTATAGTAAACTTTTGGGTCATATCTGTATCAGATGACATTAACAATTTGCATTGGAACATTGTTATTTTTTTATATAAAATTAAAACATTTCAAATATTATTGTAAAGGATCATCGAAATTTATGTAAATGTATCACTTTATATTCCTGTGAGTTTTAGATTTATTTTTATCACGGTTGTGAATTTAAGGCCTTTTTAGGCCCAAATATAACTGCAAATTTTAAAGTTTTCATACATATTCTTTGATTTGTCCAAACTAGATTAAGGTACAAGGTATTCAGAAAATAAAAACAAATTACACATTGAATGAGTTACCATGGCAACACAGCATGACAAAATTTACATGTTTTGAAAAATGTCTTGATTTTCCTTGTTTTTCATCATTTTTTTAAATTAAATCAAGGTATGTGTGCACCCGAGGA
Organism: Mytilus edulis; assembly: GCF_963676685.1. Lineage (NCBI taxonomy): Eukaryota > Metazoa > Mollusca > Bivalvia > Mytilida > Mytilidae > Mytilus > Mytilus edulis. The sequence goes on along the minus strand of NC_092345.1, from coordinate 77,127,772 downwards.
ACAAATTAAAATTTAATGAGATTATGTCAATAGTTATCATAAAGCTTCTGTTAAATGATTTTTTTGTTTCTTACCTTCGCACGATGTTTCCATAATACACCTTATCGCTAGCCCCGGCTGACCCGGCCGCTTGAACTTTTACGCATACAACAATCACTTTTTCATTGTGGCGTCAGATATTTTGTTTTATGATGTAAAATTTTTGCGGGAACCTATGTGATATCCAGTAATAGCGGACATGTAGCGGTAAGTTATATCGAAACGACGACAGATAAATTCTGTATTTTTCGTCGTTTTTGTGAAAACAATACATATTATGACGCAAGTATGATGTCATCAGATAATTTTTTTTATGTTTTTCGTTTATATTTTTTGACCCTTTACATTTTTAAACATTATGTGCAAATTTGAGACAGTTGTCAAACGTTATATTTTCTTAGTTCAAAACCGGGCCTTAATGCCTCTCAAATAAATGAGCAACATATATATAAGTATAGCTTCGCTTGATCGGGGTATTATTTTTAACTAAGCTTTAACTAGTATTAAAGATCATTGCTTCGTTAACAATTAAGCGCTGCTAGAATCTACAAATTCCCTTTTTCTTTATTCTCCCTTTTTACGTAAGTCTCATTTTTGAGTTTATAAAAGGTAAAATAATCTTCACTCTTTCCAACAACAAAGAATGTCAATGAAATTAAGATGAACTATTACGTGACAAGTTTGTATTTCTACAAACCTCGTGACTAATGCTATACGGTTAGACATACCGGATAAAACACCATAAATATTCTCAACAATTTCAAGCTTAATACATTTGCAGTCTATTTTGCAGCTCTGAGACAAATTGCCAAATGTGAAATTATTCCCAAAATGAGTAACAATCAATCCATTAATGCATCATTTGGTAGTGCTAAACATCTAAATTTTTGTAACTGAGTCTTTTTTTCTTTAAAATGGCACATCCTCATGAAAAATGCATCAAATGTTTGAAAAGACAGAGTTACTAAGAAGTTATAAGCATATGAAAACTTCCAAAATTGACACTAAAAGAGGGACGAAAGATACCAAAGGGACAGTCAAACTCATAAATCTAAAACAAACTGACAACGCCATGGCTAAAAATGAAAAAAACAAACAGAAAAACAATAGTACACATGATACAACATAGAAAACTTAAGAATAAACAACACGAACCCCACCAAAAACTAGGGGTGATCTCAGGTGCTCCGGAAGGGAAAGCAGATCCTGCTCCACATGTGGCACCCGTCGTGTTGCTTATGTGATTACAAATCCGGTAAATAGTCTAATTCGGTAGGTCACATTCATGAAAGGGAAGGGGATTGTAGTTACGACGTAAGGAACATATCCGATATCATTTGTGAAACGGTTATTCTATAACGGTCAACCAACTCGTGATGGCGTCCGTAAAATTTACGAAGGGATGATTTCAACTTCACCGTTTGGAACTCTTGGTTTAATATCTTCCTTGTGAGCAGTAACCCTCTATCAAGAAAATTATGATAGGAAATGCAAACACGGGAATATCGTATTAATTGGGAGATATATACCCCGTATGCAGGTGCTGCTGGAATGTTGCTACTTAGAAATGGAACTTTTACAAAACCCATAATAAAGACATAGTTCTATGAAAAAAGTTATTCCATTTTATATAAATTCGTGCCATTTTAAGCAAAAAACCCATTTTTAGAAATTTATGTTTTTATAGTACTATCAAATGATGGATTGTTCCTCATTTAGGAAATAGTTCCCCTTTGGCGAATTTTCACCAACCTGTTCAGCTCATCACCGTACACAATACCAGTAAAAATAATCCATAATGAATACTGGCTATGGCTTTTAATTAATCCTTATATACTATGATACAAATTTATGTAAATATTTATTTCGAACAATCATATGAGGAAACGAATAGCCTTCTTTGAAATAGTATACAACTAGATAGCATTCAGTTACTAACACATTACATGATACTTATATATACTTTTAACCGACCTGTTCCAATTGATTCTAATGTAATACTGAATCCCCGTGCAGTCGCCTTATCACTTCCTATAAAGCTGTCAAATTTGATGATCATTGTATTCATTTCTTCGTCGGACGATGTATCCCAGACTTCATGGTCCGAAGTACCGCATCGCCTAAAAATAATAACTATTTATATGTTCATTAAGTTTTAGAAAATTGTAGTATCATTTGTTAAAAAAATATTTTTCAAACAAAGCTATCAGGCAATCAACAGCAGGAGTTTTAATAACTGCAATGATTATGAAAGTTTGAAGGTCACAACTTTGAACGCATTTAGCATTTTTGAAAATTTCTAAACGATAAAAATTTGACTTCGACAGTGTTATCCTTCTTTGTAAGAGTATCTATGAATATTTGTAAGTTTGAATATCTTTATGATTCCATTGTTAACTTAATTACATAAGCAATTTTCGTATACAACTTTGTTTCATACATATAGATTACATAACGTACTCTGGACCTTTGTTGGCAAGAAGGTCATAAACTATTTCTATCCAGTGATAGCATGCATTGCCGTTATTGCTTATATTCATATCGGTAACAGTTGCTCTTATATGGTTGCCAGGATCTCCCTATAAAATAAAGACTTTAAATATCTCATTAAAGAAATTATTTGGATTATAATTTGCTAAAAAAGACGTGTATTTCGTCTACATATTAAGCATAATTTAGAAGATGTGATATGAGTGCCAATAAGACATCACTCCATCTAGATCACAATGTATAAGAAGTTGATAACTATAGGTCAAAGTACGGCCTTCAACACGGAGCCTTGGCTCACACTCGAGCAGCCGAAAACTTGTCATTCGTATTTTACATACAAAATTAGCTAAATCTTACAAACTTCTGATGAAACTAACTTTAGTAGATCCTTTTTTTTTATCAAAGGTGATAATCAGGAGTTCCAATACCACAGTAATATGTACACACATACCACTTTAACATATTTTTAATACTGTATCCAAATAGTAATACAATACCACTGCCTATTATTTGTTTTATTAAAGTTCTGTATGATGATTTTATTCAAACCACTTGGTCGATGGCATTGCTGGTGGAGTTTTTATTCCCCGAGGGTATTACCAGACCAGTAGTCAGCACTCCTGTGTTGACATGAATGACCATTGATATGGTCATAATTATAAATCATCTGTTTACAACACTTTGATTTTTTTAATACTACTGTAATGATTTTAATATGGAGGTTATTATTAATTATAGATACCTGTATTAACCATACGCATTCCAAACCGGTGTCATAATTCGATGGGTAACTTGGTGACGTCAGGACATATGTTTGACCACCTATTATGTTTATAATACCTCCACAATTGGCTAAAATTAATATCAGTACTTTATATCGTTTCTTTAATTCAAAATTTCCACCATTTCTATCATATTTCCACATTAATATATAACAACAATTTCTATATCATTTTATTATTCATTTTTTGTCTTTAATGTGTGCGTCAATTCGGTAAACCTTTAATTTGACTTATTAATTTGTTTGATACCACTGATGGTAGACTGTCAGTCTTCGAGTGCATCATCAGCTCATTGGTCAGTACCTGGCAACTGACTTGATATATAATATATGTATTTTTCTTAATCCCCGCTTTGATATATTACGATTCACTAAGAAAATTCCAAATCCATCAGGCAGTACTGACCGTGTATCAACTACACTTTACTTTTTATTTCCCTTCATTCAGATAGCTTCTACCACGAAAGAGTCAAAACATGTATACTAGTATACATGTAAAAATGTTAAAAAAAAATCATGGCATAACGTTTGGTTTTATACACTTTATACTCAGATTTTATTACGTACCGGTACTTGGATCAAGTTGTTGACAAACAGTACCCATTAAAACTGCAGGACAAGAACATGAACAAGTTTTATCAACAAATCCTCCATGCTGACAGGTAGGTGGTGAGACACACGAATCTAAAATAGAAGTACAGATAAATATCTTATTGGGGTTACTTGAAAACAGACCGAGAGACCTCATGGTCCTTTTTTTATATAAAAAATAACTATTATAAAAAATGCGAAAATCTGATAAATTTTTGAAATTTTATGAAATAATACCCGTAATAAATCTCAAACAGTTACATGACAATTGTATCACTTTAACACATAACACATAAGGAAATTGTTCGGACATTTTGTTTTTCATTGGAGATAGATATTTATTTTTTCGTTGATTTTTAGGAATTCCTCCTATGTGTAATATAGTTTACTATATTCATAACTAGTTAGATAAGATGTAAAAGGGTTTATTGGTATTTTGGATTAAGATTTATTGGTTATGAATGCATTTGAATTGCTTTGGCGATTTAAAAGGCAGGGTTCCGGCTTGTTATATCAAGAAATTGTTCAACTATCAAATCATTGAATGTGCTCTTAGAAACTACAAAGTACAGTTTACCATTAATTGTCATATTGGAATATGGATCGATCATATAGGTTATGTTCATTTACATATTACGATGTGTTGCACAATTTTGTGTATGCAAATGTCTGATAAAACATATAAGATTATTATGTTATTAAACATTGTTCGTGGAGAGAAAAAGAAGTTCCTGCTAGCAACCAAGCCTAAATTATAGTTAGGTCTTATTTATTTAAAGAAATTAGTAAGAAACAATTCAATTTCGGGCGAGTAGGCGATTGAAAAATTGAAAAACTATGAATTATATGTTAAGGAACGACAACCTTTAGATAAAAATATCTAAATATAAACACTTAACAATAACAAAGTGTCTATGAAATACGTCAAGAATTATATATTACTAGTTAGATAGTTATAGATAATGTTGACAAGTGCAATAAATAAGATTTTTTTTAAATCTTTTGATAATCGTATCCTGCGTATTAAATTCAAAGATATGTTCATTACTCAGATATGATTTTGTGGTTTTAATGTTCGATAACATGTTAAAAGCGAAACACAGAAAAAATATTCCTTTTTTATAAGGGAAAATGTTTCGGTAAATTTTCTGATCATTAAATGTTTGAAACATTCAAATAACTTTACTAAGAAAATGTATTGACCGAGCCAGATTTAAAATTAAAAATCTGAATTTGTTTCATTCACTCATCTACATCTCGTTTACCTTAATCTTTCATCGTATACTTAAATTGCACATAGAGTTTATTGTAAAGGAGGGGGCGAAAAATACCAGAGGGACAGTCAAATTCATAGATTGAAAGGTAAGCAGATCCTGCTCATTATGTGGAACCGTCGTGTTGATCATATTTTTACAAACGCGGTAAGTATTTTCATATGGTAGGTCATATTCGTGGAAAGGAACATATCCGATAGCATCTGTGAAACGGTTATTTCATAACGGTGATCCTATTCGTGCTGGCGGCCTTCACATTTACGAAGGGAAGATTTCAACTTCACCCTTTGGAACTCTTGGTTTAATAGCTTCCTTGTGAGTGGCAACCCTCTATCGAGGAAACTATGATAGGTCATATTACCAGAACTATCAGCTGGGAGATATATATTTTGATGGAATGTTGCTACATAGAGCGACTCATACAAAACAATTAATTCACAATGACAAATGCAAACATATAGGTTCTATATTTCAACAATTTAACAGAATAAATTGTAATATTCTTACCAGTACATCCATAAGCCGCAGTTACATCAGCAACATCATAGAAACTTAGAGTTTTACCAGTTCCTGCAAGAAACTCTTGTCTCCAGTCATGGAAGATTTCTGTTTTATCTCCATTTTTTGTGAATGCCTACAAAAGAAAGTGAAAAATAACTGCAAAGAATACTCTACCTATAAAGAAATAAAAGCCCAGTATATTTATTTCATCACACAACATATTGCTGCCTTTTGTACGAAAAAAAGTAAATTTATAAAGACAATCAAAAACGCAGGAATTATTAATTTAGCACCGTTGTGTAATGAATAGGAAAGAAAAACAAATATAATAGAGCATTTCAAAGAGCAACGTGTATGCAATATTTTTAGGCAACAGTAGTCTACCAATGTTCACATCTCGGAAATCCATGAAGTAGACAAATCGGCCCTCAAACTATAACCAGAGGAAATCTCATAAACTGAAAGAGGCGAGACACGTTAAGTTGACACTGTATTCGTCCCCTGCTATGCATTCAGTATCTGCAATCCCCCACACTCAGTTAAAATGGCATGTTAAATTACATATTAAACGATTTTGTTCTGTTGTCTTAAGATATTTGTATAAAAAGCAATCATGCACAATATGCGAGCGTCATAAACCTGGGAGAGGTTTACTTCTGAGAAGTTGGTGTTTATTGGAAATTTATATCATCACATCCAAATGTGTGTCAGTATCGAAGAAAAACTCGAGAAATGAAGTAAATCCTTTATTTTCGTTAGTACGTTAGATATATGAGATTGCACCACCGCCGGAGGAATACATATACTCATAATATTTCTAAACAAAACAGCTTATTGAATATACCTATCATAATGATTTTTTGAATTCCATCTTTTACTGTTAATGCAGAACATTTTAAAGTTCAATTTCAAATCCATTAAGTTTTGCAAATTTAACATCTGGGGCGTGGGAGGATAAAAAACAGACTTTACTTCTGATGAAAAAATCATGAACACCAGCCCTCGTATCAGCCAGATAGTCTTTCTATTAACGCAATATTTGTTACACAAACACAAGACTATCACAATCAAATGTGATAAGTTAGTAACCAAATTGTCCGCATAAAGCTTACCAACACCAATACCATATTACTGTTTGTGAAATCGGAACAAACGATAAGCTTCACATAAAGGTATATTACAAAATTAATAGCTAACTATATATGTATGTATATCTGATAATGCATTTATAAATGGAGATGTTTGTTTTCCAACAATGATACAGACACCCGAACATACAATACAAACACATGTTGATTCTAAATAAGACTTACATATATACCGTACATAACATTGGATGCTGGGTCAAATGGAGAATCAATACTTGTTTGTCTTATATAGAAGTTAGCTCCCCTTCCATCTTGTATATTATCCATGTCAACAGTCATGTAGTTATTTCGGTCCTGTCGAGACTGTTCATGCCAAGAACCAATGGCATGTAACATTTCATGAATAATTGTTCCTGTCTGTAATAGTAACAATAAAAATTGAAATATAATAGGAAATAAGAACATTATATTACTCATAGTGTCAGGGCTTATTTTGTTCATTTTTATTTGTATATTTGAATGTTATCAGTTGTTATTTTGATAACGACATTGTACGTTTTACCATGGACAGGCCAGGTCAAGTTGATCAGACCTCTTATGACTAGTCTTAACAAATCTGCTTAAAATCAAGTAATTTGCTTATCAAATATATGAAATCTCTTGGTGCTTATAGTGTAATTAAACTAACTGACGTTAGATCTGTAGATGCTTACTTTTTTCACTGCAAATAAATTGAATAAGCTGAATTATACATATCCCTACGTATTTATCACAAATTTTTAAAATACTTTTTTGCAATTATGGTTACATTTGGATCAAAATCTATAATTGAAGGGTAGGGTACAACCCCCCCCCCCCCCCCCCCCCAACCCCTAAAACAATAAACACGGACTAACAATAATAAAATTGCGTTTTTTTTTTCTAAAGACAATATTTCCCTTTACTCTAAAACCCATTGCAACCTTGTCTTTTGTTTAAATAAATCCAGTATCATTTCAATAATGATTTTTTTCATTTGGTTTGAAATTGTAAACTAGATACATTGTTTTAAAGAGGACATATTGATATTTTTGAATGTCCCTGTGGCATCTTATGCCTTTCTTTAATATAAGAACAATTATATTCGTTGATGTAAATCATATTAACACAATTTTACGAAATTTTCCTTTGATTTTAGTGACTGGTAATTTCCTTTCTCAGCACAGTAGAGTGATATGAAAAATTATCGCGTGAAACTAAGGGCACACGTGCCCGTTGTAAATGAAATTAACAACGAGGTAACATAGCGATAAACAGATTATAATTGATTATCTCAACTCGATTGATTTTTCTCACTTTCGCCGTACCGGCTCAAGCGAGAAAACCAATCTCGTTGAAATGATCAACGATAATCTATAAATATCATGAATGTTAAAACAATAAAATTATCATAAGGCTAATAATAAAAGAAACAAAAAACAAAAATACCCAGTACATACGTTTACACAGCCATTTGTCAAACCTATCAGTTGTGGAATTGCTGACATTTTTCCAACATACGAATAGCAATTTCTACAAGTAGTAAGAAAACAAATGTTTAAATGATATGTATGGCTGTAAATCTGTACAAAAAGCTTTAACAGGCATTTCATAAGGAGCTGTACTAGTATACACTATTAATTAGATACCCTTGAGTTATCACATTTAGCTCCTGATCGAGTAACTGTGGTATAGTGTTCTTGCAGTCCGTTCAGAATGAAAACGTTTAATCTGATGCCTCGTGAAGGGACATTTCAACGATTCTGCGCGATAAAAAAAACTTCGTGAGTTCTTATGAGATCTAACTGAAACTCAAATGTTTGAATCTATTATCTTATTGTTTAAAAGTAGCAACTAAACATTTTCGTCTTTCATCACAAACCACCAATTGGTAGCATCTTCATATTGTAAATATTGTTCATATGTTCAAATTGGAATATTTTTGCGATTTGACCACGTTAAAAAGTAAAATTCCCAAAATACTGAACTCCGAGGAAAATTCAAAAAGAAAAAGCTTAATCAAATGACAAAAGAAAAAGCTCAGAAACATCAAACGAATGGATAACAACTGGCAAAGTCCTGATTTGGTACAGGTATTTTTCTTATATAGAAAACGGATTAAACCTGATTTAAAAGCTAACTTAACCCTTCACATGTATGACAGTCGCATCAAATTACATTATATTGACAACGATTTGTGAACAAAACAAATAGACATAATATGTCAAAATGTCAAAAATAGGGGTACAGCATTCATTGTGGTATAATCTGAATCACTATAAAAATAAAAATAAAAATAAAAAATTTAACAAAGAAGCACAAAATGGCATATCAACCTAGTATATTAGCAAATATTAAAGACAAGAATACACAAACTTACCATAGTACAATACCACAATGACGGGATGTATAAAAACAGAGCAACGGCATATATGTATCAAAATAACATTGAAAGACATATAGACAAAGCACATCAGCACAAACGAAAGACAAAATATAAAACAGTTTTGTAATAGCACAATAACGGGATGTATAAGTACAGAGCCACGTCATATGTACCTAAGAAACACCTAAAGGCATATAAGGCATATATTCAAAGGACATAAACAACAAGAATGTGTCCAAAGTACACGGATGCCCCACTCCCACTATCATTTTCCATGTTCAATGAAACCGTGAAATTGGATAAAAAATATAATTAGGCATTAAAATTAGAAAGATAATATCATAGGGAACATGTGTACTAAGTTTCAAGTTGATTGGACTTCAACTTCATCAAAAACTACCTTGACCAAAAACTTTAACCTGAAGCAGGACAGACGGACGAACGAACCGACGAACGAACGAACGGACAGACAGACAGACGGACGAACGGACGCACAGACCAGAAAACATAATGCCCCTCTACTATCGTAGGTGAGGCATAAAAATGAAAGACAAGAATACGAGGGTTATCATAGAACAATATCAAAAGTACAAGATGTACAGATACCGATCCACATCAAATGGGTGTCAATAAACACAGACTAAACAGTAAAAGTAATATTCATAAAGACAAATAAAATACAAGTATAACACGTTATTAAGATGATTAACAGTGTCAGTACCTAGCATCTATACTTCAAGAACATCGTGTATTCTTTTAAAATTGGTACGGAATATTTATCAACATATCCAGAAATCAACGCCACTTTGCGTATTTGAATATTATACTAAAGAAATCGGATACGGGTCACGGAAATTACATTAAAATGATAGGGAATTTTGAAAAAATGTCTGTTTTAATTTTAATTTAAGTAATAGACAGGTTGCCGGGGCAGAAAATGAATATACACAACAATATACACCATTTAAACGAAACATAATGACTGTTGTTGCAAAAATACAGGTTCCTGAGCTATTTTAAAAATCGAAGCGAGAGGCTTTTAATATTGCAGTGTAAAATACAGGCTAAAATGGCTGAACCGTCAAATTTGCAGACTTCGTGTTGAAAATTGGCTACTAAGGTCATTACAAAAACAGGTTGCCGGGGTGAAATTTGAAACTTGAATTTCCAAAGAATAAGCAAGTCCAAACCTTGTATGTGTAGTCGCTGAACTCTAGGTTCCCACGTAAAGTTAAAATGTCACTATTTCAAGAAGAATAAACTCACGAAAGCACGAAAAATTCACTAAATTCGCGTTCATTGTTTTGATTTTGACCGCCTGACAACTTTACGGAAATATCAAAGTGATTGTAAATAAGGACTCTGTGACGGGCAACTTATAATATCCGTGTTTTAAAGATTTTAATGATTTTAATGATATCAAGCCAGTCAAGTTCAAACTACTATCACGTGGTACAATTCTCATTTACATATTATGAATATTAATTAGCAAAACCACTACTAATTTCTGGCTATGAAGAAGGTCTTGGCACCTTCCGATGAACTTATTTTTTAGAAAAATGACGAGACGTTCTTAGGAATGTCCCTGTTTCGTAAACTTTCTGTTCAGACACTGGTGACGTTTTACAAAGTCTGAGTAGGAGCAGCAACTCTTGAATATCGAATAAGTTGGGAAATGTATATCCCATATGCAGATGATGTTGGTATATTGATACTAAGATGTGGGAAATTGATAATTTCAAAATTGAAATCATCTTGTTTGTCATAGATTCTGGTACTGAGATGACCGTGTCTGTCAAATTCGATGTATAGGTCTAAAATGAGGCAGAGGGAGTCGTGTCTGTTGTTTCTTTAATTTAAAGTTCTGAGAGAGATATCAATGGAAACCAATCTGAAAAGTTTGGATTGTTATTGGAAAGAACATCATAAATATATCTGAAACTGACATTAAATGACCTGGCTTCTTTGAGTTTTTTGTTTTTACAAGTGTCTGAAGATACTCCGATTCATATGAAAATAAGAAGAGGTCTGCTAGAAGTGGCACATAGCTCGTTCCCATAGGAATGCCGTCAATTTAATGAAAAATTTTACCTCCAAATTCAACAAATATCAACTTGATCTGATAGAAGTTAGAATTATAAAATAGAAAATCGGGAATATTTTTAGATTTAGCGTGATAAGCTTCCTGAACTGGCGAACACATTGTGGTCCTCTTTTAAAAATTCGCTACCGCTTTTTATCCAATTTACAGGTAGAGGTCGTCTTATTTATAGCCTTACTGTGAAAATATTGTATTGTGTATTTAAGGTAAATAACATACGACAAAGTGCAAGGTTTGGACGCATGTACAACTAGTTAACCCCAACTACATGTTGTTCCTGTACCAAATCAGACTTTCTGGCACTTGCGTTCCTCGGGGTAGGTTTTAGATGAGCTCAGTTTTGGTGGTTGATGTAGTCTGTTATACTGTGCGGTATTATTCTTGATTTTTTTCTTTGACACATTGAATGATGTTCCTATATTAACTCACTTTGTATCAATAACGAATTCAACGTAGTGAATATGAGTATTGTTGTCATATGGTATCCAGTTTACACATGTTTTATCATTAAAGTCTGCTATTGCATTAATAATAACTGTTCTTTGATTAGCACCTGCAAATAAATATTTGTCTACATAATTTAATGTTTTAGGTGACTTTGCCAGGAGCAGAAAGAATAATGATACTACTGGGTTTTAGATTTATCTATAAGGCTATGTTGAAGGCGTTTTCAAATTGATTTAGTTAGAAGTATTTTACTTGTAAAAGAAATTAAAAAAAATAGATAGCCAAAAAAAATAAATTAAAAAGATATCAGAGAATAATCAATTAGGTAAATGTAATACATAACTTTATACCTTGATAAAGATGTTCTGGAGAATTGCGAGGCCTTGTTCTTATATTATGTCGAATTTTTGAATCATCATTAAAAGTTATCGTAATAATGATAACACAGAATATTGTATTTGAAGTAATATAAACTTTTAGGAAAACAAATAGATAAATTAATTTAAATATTAAGAAAAAAATAGATAGCCAAACAAACAAAACTAATAAGATATAACGAATAATAAATTAGATAAACTAAAACGCAGCCTTAACTAAAAAAAATGATTATGGTGTCATTGATATAGAACTGTAAGGGTCTGTTCAAATGTCGAATGATCGAATCACTAACTGTTTTTAGGACTCTAAGTTTTTGATTGAAGGTTAATATATGTTGCAAACATGCGCACAGAAAAGCAACTACCAAAAAGATCGGCACACATTCCATTTGATTTGCTACCTTAAATTTACACATACATGCTTCATAGTGACGAATGTGTTAACTATCAGAAGTGTTTACCGAAGTTTAAAAACTTATTTGGAAAATACAAACCAAGACTACCAGACGGAATAGAATGAACTCAAAATGGAACAGTACTAAGTCCATCTAAATGTTACCTTTGCGTCATCTCTTATAATGCACGTTACTCGAATGTTTGAAAATGAGGCTTGTTGACTGAGTATGGTTGAAGACTATTCTCAAAAGCTATACAAAAATGTCTATTCTTTTATGATAAATTCCTTTCATGTGGCATGGCAACAAATAATACATGTATGTATGTATATGATAAAATATAATAAAATTTACCGTTTAACTCCTAGTAAAACATTTATTTACAATTGTCTTAAATACAAATCAACCTACTAAATGCTGAATTAATCCAATAAGGAACAATTCCGTCCGTCCAAAAATGTACAGTTTGGTCAAAATTTCTCTTATTTGGATCCTAAAAAGAAACATATATATACCAACATTAAGACTACAAGATCTATGAGTATAGGAAGCTAATTTGTTACCGGTTCCTTAATCATGTGATAATTTCATTTACATTCATTACGAGATGAAGAAGTAATGGCGAGAATAAAACTGCTATCCTGGTATCTTTGATTAGTTTATGAATACCCGAATCTTAAATACTTGTTACAGTGTTCTTTTATTTGTCTTTGGAATTTTTATCTTTTACTGTTTAGTCCATTTTTAAGACTATTCATTTGACGAGGCTCGGTACTTATACATCCCGTCTTCGTGTTCTTGTGCTATGATTTTTTGTGTGTCATTTTCTTCGTTTTTGTTAATGTGCGTTGTTTATATGCCTTTTTTGTATTTCTTTGTTGACATATTTGGTTTATTTATAGTGATTAAGGTTATAACAAAATGTTGACTGTTGTGCCCTATATTTTACATATTAACCTTTTATGTTTGTTTGTTTTGTTCACACATTGTTGTAAATATAATTTTTTCTAAGTTCAAGGATCATAACTCTGCATAAAATCACCAGACCGGAACAAACTTTGGCCTAGATCTGTAACTTATTACGATAAAACGATATGCAAACTATCAACTCAGTATCTTTAAGCATGACGAAACAAATGCGGAAAACAATTATTTGAGTGAATTTTCCAAGGACCACAACCCAGCACACAATCATCAGACCAGAACAAATTTCAAGCTTGATATGTAACATGTCATGATAAATTATATTCCAATTATCAAATCAATATCTTCAAGCATGACAAAAAAGTGTGGAAAACTGGATATTTAATAGTCCGAGAACCATAACTCTGTACATAACCAGCAGACCGGAAAAAATTCTGACTTGATCTGTAACGTGTTATGGTAAAACAATATACTGATTATCAAATCAATATCTTAAAGCACAAAGAAAAAAGTGGGAAAAATTGATTTACAGGAAAGGCGGATGAGCAGAGAGACAGACAGACGACAGAAGTGCACACCTAAAGTCACCTTCGACTTCGTCGGTAGGGGAATAAAAACAGTCAGACTTTGAACAGGCGCTAAAATATCGATCAACGATACATTCAATTAAGGGGTATTTTTCAGTGGCGGATTAAGGTGTGGCGTAGATGACAATCCGTTTTTATTGAAAAATATATGATTTTTGTAGCATAAAATCGTCCCATTAATGTTTGACTCGATTCGCTAACCGTGAAGTTTCATATTTTCGATACCCTCTTTCGTCCGTTTTTTTTCTTCATTTTCATTGAATGTTAAATGGATACACGATACTTTAAACCTAGGTTACAATTTTGCATCGTTAATGCTAATTACAACATTATTCTTAAGCAAAAATATTCATTATTTAAACAAGGTCAAATAGCAATTATTTTTTATACTCTTGGGATGCTCGAATCGCTTTTTATTTGGAACCAGACGACAATGACTATTTTTTTATTTTATATTGGTATACATTTTTGTCATTAGCGGTTAGAGGATGCTGACAACAATTGCAATATATTTCACCTACTGGGATGAACAAACTTTGAATTGACGGGTCCAATACCTAATAATACGACAAGATATGCTGCTTATCAGGCGGCGATGGAAATCATTTTGTCGGAATTATCTATTTTAGTTTTGTTTCTACAGTCAAAGTTGAACTTAGATTCATTCAACTGTGCTTGATTTATACATGTATATACATGTACAAAGTCAATTCGGAAAGGACGTTGAGAGATCGGTTCTTGTTCTGCATGTTAACAAATTCTTGAAATATCTTTCAGGTAGCTTGATAGCAAGTTGAAAATCTGTCCATATCGTTCATATCGTCTATTCCAGTGTCAGCCCAAATGTTTTGCCCTTCATTAGGAACTAAGTATTTTTCTTTTATAATCATCTCACTAGACATTACTTTTATTTTTGTTATTATGACAGAATGTGTATAATTGACATTAAAATGTTGTCATAAACTCGAACTCTCTATATAAAACTACTCACTGAAGGAGGTGCTGGATGGTAATCCAAGCCGTCTGCAATGGCTCTCGTTTTATCCTTGACATTACGTCCAATGGGCTAAAAATTGTCATAAAATGGTTATGGTAAGAAAGGAAAAACGCAGACATGTAAAACAGCATTATGTACTTACTGCGCTATTTTAACACTTTTGTTATTGTAACTGGTTTTTTACTTTTATATCAAAACTATTTTGAAGATGACTTCTATGATAACGTGTAAACTAACTACAAATCATTAATATCAATTCTGCCAAAGAGAATGTATGTCATCAGAAACCGCTTTTTTATGTAAAAAAAGGGAATATTTTACCAATGCAATGTTCAATGTTAACATTTGGAGTATACTGCGTCCGAAGCCCTAAAACCCCAAACATTGAAATCCTAAGATGTATAAGTCAATATAAAAAATGAAATTGAAAACGACAACAGTGTTTGGGTGCTTTACACATTCAACACCAATGCAACTCTTAAACGTTTGAGATATAACTTTCATTGGATACGGTTACGACCAAATGTTTAGATGTTAAAACAAACGATTGTGAACATAATAACGCACAGCCTGTACAATACATATACATCAAGTCATCATCGTCAAACATTTTAAACCAATTAAACATTCCAAGTATATTGACAAATTTTAGAACTTACTAAATAATACCCCAATATCGCAATTGAATGTAACAACCTTATTTCAAAAGAGGTACACACAAAACCAAGAGGGCTCTAAAAAATCCCTAGTCGAAAAAAATAGGCAAAACCATGATAAAAAAGAGGAAAGACAGAAAAAAAACAATAGTCAACACAACTCTACACACAAAACTAAACATTGTACAATACAAAACCCCCCGCGTAAAGCATTCAAGTGCTTACAATTGATCAATATTTCCAGGTTATTGAATCAAAATGTAAAATATGATAAGTAAAATTAGCTGATTATGCATGGTGCAATAACTGATAGGTAAATACCGCTTGTCTAATTCTGGCTAAGACATCACCAAAATCTATTATTTAACCCCTAGCCTTGAACGAAAGTGAAATTTAAAAAGGAAAACTATTTTCACAAATATTGTTTAAAATCTACAATGAATATACTACTACAATATATAGAGACTTTATGTTACAGTTAAAGGTCGCGAGGACTTTTTTGCTTTTTTTTTGCGACACATTGTCATTCTTCCGTGGAAGTTTTTCATCATTTTAGATTAAAAAATCTGAATAATCTACTTACGTTTACACTTAAATAGTAGTTTTAGTTTTCTCATTTGAATTGGTGTACACGTGATGATGTCTTTCACATGTTATGGTTATTGATAAAGGCCGTGTGTTTGATTGTCGTAATGGTATCCAGTGAATAGTTGCCTAACTGTATCATATTACATCTCCTTATTTTATATTTTATAATAGATTTAGTTTAGTTCATTTAAATTATGTAATAGTACATCTTTTATTATTCTCAGTTGTTTTAACAATGAGATGAACAAATGATAAAAAAAGGGTGCGTGTAAGTTTCAATTTGTAATCACTCATTGTTTATCTTAAAAGAACATGAATCATAATCTTAAGATAAGAAGGCTATAAAAGGGGGATTGTGGAATTTAATCCAATACAGTCGACGGTAACCACGGTCAACGCATTATTTTTCTAATGACAATATGAAGATGACTTTAAGACTGAATGCATACACTATCTATGAAGTAAATTGTACCTGGTATACTTTCCCGTGGTCATCAATACTCATTCCATCCAATAAAAACGCCAAATCCGAATCAGGGTCAAGATCCTGGGGGGAAAAAAGAATAAAATCAATGGTTTTAAGTGTAAATTGATCGTCAAGTATTGTTTTGCTGTGCCGACTTGTTCGAATGTCCAACAGCCTGTTTTGATAATGATTGGACGGTGATACGTAACAGTATTAGTCCATATAAAACATGAAAATTGTCGACCCCGACTTTTGCCTGCAAGTTTCTATCCCTAAAAGGACATTAGATCTTCATCAGAGGAAAATCTCTTTCAGATTATTTTTTGGTTTGCTTTTTTGTGCATTATCTCTATTATAACTCCCTGAATAATTTGGTTATTTTAGTCGATGTACATTTTGAGTTTCAGCCAACATTCATAAATTATGCTTGCATTTTACGTTACATATATGTAACTCTACACCTCTAAATGCATCGTGTATTTAGATATTTATTGTTATCAGATTACTGTCTTAGGAAGTATTCAGTAAATGATTGTTTTTCTTCTCATAAAAATACATATATATAACTTTGTTTAAGTTAGAGGAACTAACAATCTCCAGTCCAAAGACACTTGTTAAATGGGATTAAACAGAAAACTGAACATTGAGCAACAAGCCCTTTTGTTTTGTTATAGAGACGGTAGATACTAGTGCTAAAATCCATTGATAAATTGTTTCACATATTTTGTCTACTTAATGGAATTCCATGCGACTGTAATACAAGTGAAAGGTTGAGCTAGCTATTAAACCAGGTTTTGTCCACAAATTTCTACATGAGGATATATCTGTACCAAGTCATGAATATGTCAGCTGTTGTCCATTCGTTTGATGTGTTTGAGCTTTTAATTTTGCCATTTGATAAGTTACTTTCCGATTTGAATTTTGCAAGGAGTTCTGTTATTTTGTAATTTTATTTTTTATAAGATGCGCTTTGAAGTGGTTCGAAAGTAATGACTTAACAACTTATCGAATGTATATATATCGCTGTTTGATGTGATTATAAGGATTGACATGTTTATTTAATCATATTGCCAGGTTCGCTTTTTACTTTGATATTTCAGAATCTATTTAAGGTTCTTCATTTCGCTTTGTAGAGGCTTTAAACTAAACAGGTTATTGCCGTAAGAACAGACATTATATTCCAATATGATTTCATAAAGTAAAAGACCGTTTTGTTCTTAGCCTCTGTTGAATGAGGCACTGTTTTAATGGATGATTTTTTTCCGATATAGGCAACTCAACAGACGATTATTTCTATTACCTCTACTGAAAATAAGACAACTCTTACTAAATAACATATATATTATGTACAAAGAACTAATAACCTTTCAATTCTAAAACCTGAAAGAATCCAGTTCAACCTCCTCTTTTAGATTAAATGTGTTGTAAGATAACTACTAATTATTTGATTTCTCAGAATATAAATAAAAACACATACCGTTGGTTTATCAAATTTGTAACCCTCTTCGAGACCTTTTTTTCCATTTCCCTTCGGCTTGTCTACTTTCTTTCTTTTCTCAAGGCTTGCTTTCTGGTCAAGTGTCCAAGAGTTTTCAGTAAGTTTTCTGTTGCCTCGAAAGGCATTTCCATTGCTGATATAGCCTTCGTCTTTATTCTTTAATCGCCTGTGTTGACTTATCTAAAATAGTCGTATTTTACAATGCAATTGTATATATGTTATTAAATCATAGCTTTATGTGCAAACGGAAACAGCTAGCGTAAAACACAGAAACAAATAGCAAAGTGATATACGATGAAAGGTTATTTCTTCCTTTTTTCTTAGCCACGTTAGACATTTATGTACAATTAGTACACGGAAAAAATACGGACAAAAGTTGAGGTTCAGACATGAGTAGAAATAGTTGTGTTACGGAACAAAACATACAATTAATTGATGTATGACAGGATTCCGGGAATTTTTTCCGAGACAACTACACATGAAAGATCTTTTTACATGTCTTATAAATAATATTATAACATACGTTTCTCGGTTGTAAAAATGAACTGTCGTAAAGAGGAGATAATTTTAGAATCCTGACATTTGCAGCATCTTTAATTTACACTCTTAAGCATTTACAAAATCTAATTTGGTAATTGCATCAGTTTAACTTGAGACTGGTCCACGCCAAGATAGTTTGGATGTTAATCGTTGCTATTTTTAGACCCTTTATTATTATAGCTAGTTTAAGAATGTTTTACAAACTAACCTCACGTAATTGTCTTCCATAAAGGTTATCCAATTCATTAATGGTTTCTGCTACTTCTTTTTCTATATAAAGAAAATAGAAAATGAAACACATATCCTAAATAAAGGTTGTACAATTCCTGAATAGTCACTTTGAGTTTTATTTGTAGAAAAAAAAACAATCAGACGGAAAAGTAATACAATCAAAACAATTCCTCTTCCTACTCAAATCATTTGCCAGATAAACAAATTTTAAAAAAATAAGAAAAAATGAAGAAAAAAAATAACAAAGGCAATCAAATTACACAAAAGTCGTTCAAACTTTTCTTCACTAGTATAATCAATAATATGTGAAACAACTTATGTATCAAGCAGAAGGTAAACATTATCTTTTCGAAAACTAAAAAATTAAGAAACTATAAAAAGAAACGAAATATTCTTGAAATTATTATTTGTCCGACATGAATAAGCCAATATTGCAAATCATGTTATGACTCCTGAATTCCATGTTGTTGTTTAATAGTTACCCTAGTACAAAACATTTTTGTTAATAAAATTGAGAAAGGAAATGGGGAATGTGTCAAAGCGACAACAACCCGACCATAGAGCAGATATAATCGAAACAGTTCAAATAAAGTTTGAATTATGAAAAATTATGAAATAAATAGATCTCGGACAATTAAAGCTAAGTGATTTTTTTCTAAAATATAGATTCCTCAAGCATAGGTGTTATTCCTTGTAAGCGTTCACCAATGCAGCAGCATTTTTCAAAAATTCTATACCATTTCTATATAAATCTGGCTTTCGACTTTTGAATTTAATTTCGAATATTAAAATATATAAACTTTTACCTATAGCATAAGTGTAACTCACCCTTTTTAACTTGCATGAAAATACGGACATTGATTTTATAAAATGTTCAGTGGTATAACCTAAGAAATCGTTGATAATAAGGAATGTACAAGCATATATACGCATAAAGTGATTTGTTGTCCAGATATGTCTACACTTTTGAACTGTTTCGATTATATCAGCTCTTTATCGTACTTTTTGAATATAATTTTACTTCAATTATCACTTAAGAAAATTAATTACATTGGTACAGCTTAGTTTTATTAGTTGTGTATTGCAAACCAGTTTAAAAATGGTCAAATATATGAAATAAATATCTTATATTATCGACAAGCTGATATTTGACAATAGTCTATATGAGGGAAATATCTAAAAACATTGTAATGCATGCACGTGTTAATACAGTTTTTCCATTTATTTCAGAATCGAAATGGAAGACGGCTGGCTAAATTCCTAGTAAAATCCGGGATTTAAATTTTATAAGGAGCTTAGGAAAGGTCGATAAATGTCTGGAATGGATATAACAAGTGGGCTTGCATAGACTTCAAAATGACTTTTAAGGATGTCTGCTGCTCTAACAAGGATTTCATGTGGTTGCTTAAAATGAAAACAACTTTGATATTTAAACAAAATAAAGTAATAAAATCATTAGTCTCGTGTGTAGTTTTCAAAATACGAGACATTTAGAAAATGGCGGGAAAAGGGTTTTCTTCAGACTTTACTATTTGTTAACATTGGAATTGTTTTTTACCCTTTAAACCAAGAAAAAATAACAAGGATTTCATGCCGCCGGATCGCTAAATCTTAAATGATCTATTGAACAGATTTATGAAGACAAAAGTGGGGTGTCGTGTAAAAAAAAATTTAATACATTTGGATGGATAAAACCTGAGAAAATCGAAAATATGACAAGAATTCAAAAACATGACCAGCAGACATCCTTAAATGGTAAATGATTTAAGTCAGTAAGAAAAACAACCAAAGGTAATATGTAAAACAATTCAAATGAAAAACCAACGGACAGATTTATGATAAAACAACAAACATCTAAAATCTATAGCAGACAGCAATCATCGACAATTGCTTCAAACTACATGCTCCTGATATTCAGGATTCCGTCGAGAATGTTTTGTAGTAGGTAAAAAAATGTAATTGAAATAGTTATTTATATTTGATGTACATATCTTGGTGATCGCTTACCTTTCTTTATATGAATAGCTCCACTCAAAACTGCAAAATGAACCAGAAAAATAGCGTGACGGATGTACATTTTTAGTCAATCTAGTTGTCTCACCAAAAAAGCAAATAGCTATGACATTTTACTGGACTTAAACACTTTAAATACTGGAGTTCCAATAAATGTTGCTCAACATAAAACATCTTTCAATTGGTCCTCATAATTGAATGTATAAAGATTGGATATTATTGGGTACGAACTATTCACAAATAACAGATGAAGGAGGATCTTTAATGAATGAATTTATTTTCGTCGATTTTACATTTAAGTGATAATAATCATGTGTACTGTTTGAGATTTTCATATCGTGGACACGCGGGTATCCAACGAACTGTTTAGAGCTATATCTGGTGTTTCAATATTCTTTGTGCTACTGTAATGCTTAATATTATACGATTTGTAACTTTGTAACAAGTTTCACGTAACATGGAACATGACACAAATGGGAATTTTAATAGAAACTTCAATAAACGCACAACTGACGTATATATACCAACTGATATGCCTGGAATCTTTGATACTTTTTCATACACTGTGCTTATGTCACTGCCCATATAACAAATAAATGGTCCTGGGACACAGCTATCGTCTTTTGATTTTCATTGTCTACAAATTTGGTCCTTACTATGGTCGGTGTGTCAATAGCATTTTTTATACACTTTAAAAAATAATTTCTTTATTCCTTATGCATAAATTGCAAGTTAGGGGATGAAATGCTATGTTAATATACTTTTTAAACTAAATTTTCAATTTTGATTTTAGGAACAAATAGGTTCGATTCTTCTAATTTGTATATGGGTTTTTTTCTTTTTAAATAACGATTAGTATTGGGTGATTGTAGTTCATTCATATACTGTAATGTATATTATAGGCGATATTGTTCTTTCATCCCTCAATATCTATTTGACATTTTTATCCACCCAAAAAAACGAAAATACCCTGGTATATATTTGGGGAAAATACTTAAATGGTTGAACGTCATCTTTCAGAAAATACATATACTGATTAACTGTATAGTAACATACATAGGCGGTCTATTGTTAATATCTCTACATAAGTACAATGTAAATCAATATTTGGAGTTATCTATCATTGTCTATTGCGAACATATAACTATTATACAATTACTGTCTTCAGTGGCGTAGCTAGGTCATTTTAACGTGTACGCCCCAACCTTGGCAAGGGGTCTGAGGACCCCAAACTGCTCCATGTCAAACAATTTCTGGTAATGGATTAGATCTAGGGAGCGAGGCCCCGGACGCTAATGAGTTATCGAAAATGAATACCATTCCTGTCATTAAAAACTCATCAGTAGCAACATACTTTACAACCTAAATGGTTTATTTGTTAAGTTAAATTATTCATTTTGTTAATTTGAAATATAATAGTCATTGGATTCAGAGATAATTTCAAAACCAGTAGCTTTTAAATATGTTTTAAAAGAGCTGTGAGGGTAAAGCAATTAACCAACAAAATCACCTTTCTATTTCCAAATTTCGTAAATGAACATTAATCTTCAGAGATGTTCAGGTGCAATTATAGATATCGTAAAGGGTTCTGTGGAATCCTGGTTTTTTTTTATCAAGGATTCCTCTTGCAAAAAGTGAATCCATTTATCAGTCCATTACAGGATTTTTTAACAGGATTTTTAAAAAATCCAACATTTTCTTTAGATATTTTTTCTTGATCTGGAGTACTACTAGTTTTGGCCCAAGTTTCATGACAATTTATGAAGATTGATGCATTGATAATTTTTAAAAAAGTCATATAGAATCGCTATGTCGCGCTTTGGCGTCATAAATACAAATGTATGTCACAGGCTCAACAAAACTGTAAACCACAAAACGATTCTAAGGAGATAAAGGATTGCTTAAAACAAAAGGGAAGGGAGTATATATATAAAACTCACAGTAGCTTCAGACTTGACAGAAAATGAACAAATAAATGATATGATACCATTTGACTGAAAGTAAATTTCGTCAATTTTATCCACAATTACAAGCCAACGAAGAAAGAATTATATTTAAGCTGATGTGCTTCTAACAAGTTTTTTTTTTTTTTATTTTCTTTAGATTAAAATATTTTTTTTGACAAAATTCAAGTGTACGCCCGGGCGTTTTGACGTAAACGTAGCTACGCGCCTGGTCTTTTGATGAGGTAAATGTGTGGTTTTATTGACTTTTGAAAAACTGATATTCACTGAGGGCAACGGCCGAATTGAATATCAGTTTTTCAAAAGTCAATAAAACCACATATTTACCCAAACAAAAGACAGTAATTGTTTTATTCCATATTCCGTTAGAAATGTATGTAAAGGAAAATATTCACCAAAATCAATTGTACATCAAACGATTTTTACCAAAATTATACACGTAAAATCACGCGACGTTTTGCGTGGTGAATATTCTTTTTCGCAGGTGAATATGCTTATTAATTCAAATTCCAATTCATATAGAAAAACCTACTAAAGTTTTAGCCATATGGAATAATAATTTTTATTTTATTTTATTTTTTTTGGGGGGGGGGGATAAAGAGAATTTGAAGTAATATTATAAAATCAGAAATAAAAACAATGAACTATTATGATCAACCGTTAGATTGCAGAATTGAATACTTTTTTTTTTTTATGTTGACACTTTTTTCAGCTCAAATCAGCCCTGACTTTTCAGATTTTAATGTTAATCCTAACCCATCCCACCCCACGAAATATCGAATTGTCATCCCTCACAATTTAAACACGATTGAACTATTATTTTGAAATATTTAAAGTCAAAGTTATCATTTTCAATTACGCAATTTGTATGGATGAATATGAATACTCTGCCAATTCATTTCAAAAACATTTCTGACAGATTAGGAAATTTTAAAGTAAAAATTAGACATGTATGATAAGTGCATATACATATGATAATATCATTAGTTCATAAGTAATCAACCAAAACGTCAATCATATGAATTGTATACATATGTTAAAACCTTTTCTATTTCTATTGCTAAAACTGTGTGACTACCCAGACTACCCGAATTAATATTCCATAAATAAAGTTTTTCAATTCATGTTTTAATAGTTTGAGAACAGTAACACATTGCACACTCGAAACTCCTACATACAGTAACCTCGTTTCTTAATCTGTCCAAAAACAATTTATGTTTGTCTGATTTTTTAGTGCAAGTTATTTTAAAATTAGATATAAAAAGGTCACTAGTATCAGATAATAATAAGTAAATATAAGTTAATGGAATAAACGCTTTGTAATTTTCGTGCTTTCGAAGAGTTTTTCTGGATTTACCTTTCATATGGGAAAATTACATGACCACATTGATTTAATTTAATTTGATGGACCAGACTAGAACACAAAATCATTACATTTTTATGGCATTTAGATAAATGTTGTAATTAGCTGGCCGATTCATGGTAGATGGATTATATAATGAATGCTATCTTCATATATTGTAGTTTCATCCATTAAGAATAGCGGTACATATCTATTATGATGATGTTGTAAAAATATCTTTTTTCATACTTACCAATAATTTATTTTAGACATATTAGTTACGATATGTAAATGTGTTTATCGGCATTCTCTTGGGAACCAACTTCTTTCCGACTTATTTCTTTATTACTATGAGACTAACATCATACAAGAACTTTGTAAGAAGAAAGAAAAGAAGTTAGCAGTATCAATTAACTTTACTTTCCGCTATATATATGATGTTCTCTCACTAAATAATTCAAAATTTAGTGACCATGTTGAAAGCATCTATCCCATCGAACTGGAATAAAGGATAAAACAGATACAGTCAATTCTGCTTCATATCTTCATTTATTTTACCTGCTATACATTTCTAGGAATGTGATTGGTTAACAGCGCCCTCGTGGAGACCGTGTATATTTCATATTAGGTTAGTAGGAAGGCGGGGCTTATTTCATACACGGTTAGTAGGGTGTTACGCCCCTTTATATACCATATAAGGTGGAAGAGAGGCGGGGCGTATTTCATATACGGTAAGTAGTGGTGTTACGTCCTTTTATAAAAACAAAACCGGTACTGAGAAAAAATCGTTAGGGTTTCAACAGACGAAGAAATTGATGATTAAGATTAAAATAAATTCATAAAACACATTTATAATTAAACCTAACAAGTTGTTATTGTTGATATCTGTTTTTTTGTAGGATCAATGGAAGTAGTTTCTTAATGCTAACAGTATTGAAGACTTGCTCATTTTGATTGTTCACTTGTCTAAATTTCACACGTTAAGGTAGTCGGTAAGATACATTCGTTACATAGTGTGCTAGTGACCTAATACGGTAAATATGGGGTCAGAAAATTCCATATGGGGATTCGAGCTTTGCTCTTACCCCATATGGAATTTACTGACCCCATATATATATATATATATATAAATCCGGATCTGGTGTACTAAAAAAATATATATATATATAAATCCGGATCTGGTGTACTAAAAAAATATTGACATCGTATGTTTGTGGCATAACATCGTTAATTTTTTTTCTGTTTAGTATTAAATTTATATTAAGATCCATTGGCAATGGCAGTCAGCAGGGTTAAAGAACATCAATTGTTCGACCTGTTAGTCAAATGCGTTTTGTTTAAATATACTTTTTCACTTTTTTGGTCTTTTGGAAAATGTTGTTTATTCTGTTTTTAGACCCTTCTACAACGGAATTTGTTTTACATGCACACGTATAAAAATTGCGGTTTTTATCCAACGCAATCATAGGTTTGAACGTAGTTTTCAATTTAGACTCGTAAATATAAATATATATATATAACAGTTTTAAGTAAAATAATATTAAAAGCGGTATTTCTAGCTCTTGAAATTCAAAACATAGTACTTTGCCAAGTTTTGATATAATGATAATTACTGACCCCATATATATATATATATATATATATATATGACGAGGAAAGGTAACACACGGCCAGCGAAAGCTCTTTTTTGAGAGCCCAGGTGGTCATGTGGTCTATCGGGACGGCTGCAGTGCAGGCGATTTGGTGTCACGATATCAAAGTAGCATGGGTTCGAATCCCGGCGAGGGAAGAACCAAAACTTTTGTAAAAGCAAATTTACAGATCTAACATTGTTGGGTTGATGTTTAGACGAGTTGTATATACATTATGTACACAGCCATGTATCACCATCATTGATGGCGATCCGATGGATACATCTGTTGTAGAGTTGTCACTGACTCAGACGTACTTATAAATATAATTATTTTCTGTGACTGTATATTACATTAATTTGTAGGATCCTTTACTATAGATACATGTAATTTAGCTGATCTGTAACACTAACATCTCCATGCCTTATATATCATGTACTGTAGTACGCAGCTAGATTAAAACTGACGAGGAAAGGTAACACACGGCCAGCGAAAGCTCTTTTTTTGAGAGCCCAGGTGGTCGTGTGGTCTTGGGTTCGAATCCCGGCGAGGGAAGAACTAAACATTTTGCGAAAGCAAATTTACAGATCTAACATTGTTGGGTTGATGTTTAGACGAGTTTTATATATATATATATATATATATATATATATATAATAAAACAGTTTTGAGAAAAAAATTATTAAGAGCGGTATTTCTAGCTCTTGAAATAATTATAAATGTGTTTTATGAATTTATTTTAATCTAAATCATCAATTTCTTTGTCTGTTGAAATCTTAACGATTTTTTCTCAGTACCGGTTTTGTTTTTATAAAAGGACGTAACACCACCGCTTATTTCTCTCACCCCATATGGAATTTAATTATTCCATATATACCGTATTAGGTCACTAACACACTATGTAACTAATAATATCTAAATAAATTGACAATAAGGGTCGGTTGAAAACAAAACTTTACGACAAAAGATATGACTTCAGCTTCAAAATTTGTGAACTTGCCATTTCTATGTAGCAACATTTCAGCAGCACTTGCACACGGAGTATATATTTCCCAATTGATACAATATTCTCGGGGTAGTATTTCCTATTCAAACGAAGTATTTCAAATGATGAAACTAAAATAACCCATGTGTAAATGTTACGGAAGCCGTCACGAGTTGGGTGACCGCTTTGGAATATCTGTTTCACAGATGATAGCGGAAATGTTCCTTATGTCGTAGCATCAGTCCCGTTTCCTTTTTAAGAATGTGATTTACGGTTTGAGACTTATTACCGGGTTTGTACTAACAAGAGCAACACGACAGTTTCACACGTGGAGCAGGATCCGGTTACCCTCTCGGAGCACCTGATGTCACTCCTAGTTTTTGGTGCGGTTCTTGTTGCTTAGTCTTTATTTTTCTATGTTTTGTTTTTGTATTTTTGTCTGTTTGTCTTGTCTTTGAGTTTGAATGTACCTCTGGTATCTTTCGACCCTCTTTGATAACCAATGAAATTATCATTATATCAAAACTTGGCAAAGTACTATGTTTAAAATTTCAAGAGCTAGAAATACCGCTTTTGATAAAAAAAAAATCTCAAAACGGTTATTTGAAGAAGTGCCCTAAAAATAATCTCTAAAAAAAATGGTTTCTAATAATGTGAAGAGATGAAATAGAGATTCTGACAACCGTCTTTCTTCCAAAAAAAACCCCAAAAAAACTCAAGGATATCTTCAACAATAGAAACAGTAATCACGTTGTTAGTATCATATCAGGGTCTTATCTATTGATATGATTTTATTATTTGTTTTTATTGACTGTGAACTAGCTTCTAGTAACTGCGAGTACTCTCTGATCTGTACATAGTGTCTCTTGTGGGTTTTTTAGTGTCTTTTATGTTTAATCATATTCAACTGATGCTTATAGTTTGTTCTTATATTGTACTGTTACACCACTGTCAAAGATTGGGGCTGGTCGCTGATTGGCGCCTTTAAACATATTTAACACCGTATATCTGTATGTGCTTATCCAAAGTTATATAAAAAGCCTGTAATTCAGTGGTTGTCGCTTATTGATAAATATCATATTTATTTCCCGTTTTTGGATTGTAGGCCGCTATTTTTTTTTTTCATTTGAAATTATCTACTTTCGTCATTTTTCTGGTCTTTAATAATCACTACTTGTATATAGTATTGGTTTTACTCATTGTTGAAGTTCGAACGGTGACCTATAGTTATTAAATGTCATTTTGGTTTCTTGTGTAGAATAGTTTCAATAGCATATAGAACGATTGCTCTCTTTCTATTTGCAGGATGATATAAAAAAAATGTTTTCATTAGAAAATCCCTACTTTTTTGTCTATTTTCAATATATCTTTTAAATTCAAGACATGAATATACTTAAAATCGAACCATAATTGACTATGGTATGAAATAACTGCGATATAACATACATCCCCAACTGTGAATGTACTGTTGAAGGTCGGTTTGATTTTTAATGAAAAACAAAACTGAAATGATGTTGCACTGGACTAGTGCAATCACACCAAGAATAATATCCTAGATGAAATGATTGTTAAAAAATGAAATTCTAGTTTGAAGGGAACGATAAGCGAAACCTGTTTACCGAGACAAGTGCATATACACAGACAAACTTAATGGAATGTAAAATTCTCATCACACATTTTTTTTATTTATACTTGTACTTTTTTATTTTGACACTAAAACTTGGATAATTTCCAGACTAAAGTTTATGTAATGACGTCTTTCGTGAAAATTACTGTATTGTCGTAAGTTAATCATTTGAGATCACCAGCTGTTATTTATTTAAGAATTGAATGCTTCTTTTTGTAAATTTATTGGGGTGTAAAAGCGTTGACCGAAGTACATTTTGTATGAAGCGCGGAAGCGCTTCATTCTAAAAATGTACGCACGGTCAACGCTTTTACAACCCTATTAAGTTACAAAAAGAAGCATTCAATACTTATAATTACATTTTTTAGCTATAATCATGAAAACACGAATTTTATATATTTTATTATTTAATTCACCTGTGCACTTTATTGTTGGAGCACGTGTTATCATGAAGGAAAAGTTGTATTGAGCAAACCAACTGCTTACGGAATAACACGTGATGTGCAGTTAGCCAATCAGAATAAAATATTAAAATGAAACATACATCTAATGTAATCATATATAAGTACAATTTTATGTAAAGATAATTTTCATGTATTTTGTAAATATTATTAGTGTTCAGCATATCCCAAATAATATCTGAAATATTTATATCTGCGTCTGGTGAATCATCGTATGGGCCTAGCATTGTTGCTGAGCCTTTAAGTATAACAGTTTCAAAGATTTGATATTCAGATTTGTTGTTACTGAAATAAATGCATGTGCATCCAATTGATACAAGATGATGGAGATATTTAAGGTTTGCAATGTGTATAATTTTTATAATTGTGCTTAAGAAATTATCAAATTATTATCATTTGGTATGCCAGACACTTAATGATCGCTCAGTTGTAAAGTACATAATTTGACCATGTCTTTTTTTTTCAGATTGGGCTGAGTTTTATGTTTTTCTTTTGATGTCAAGAGTTCTTCCAAGAAGCTCTTCGTAACGTCAACATATAATGAAGTATGAGGTTGACAAATTATTGAGTTGTAAGATTTAAAGATCGAATATAAACTGCGCGTCACATGAATGGATCAACGTATTCTTTGTTACGTTTATATCATCACAAGTAAATTTCTAAAAATAAAATAGATTTTGTTTCATTTATAAACACGTACAAGAAAAATTATATCGGGATTGATTTTGCAATGATGTTATTTTATTTGTTTTCCAACAATAACAAAAATATTCAAATTGAATGTGTTCGTAGTGGTGTTATTATTAGTATTTTCGAACCATGTTAGGTATTCTTCGAATAGTTTCTTAAACAAAAATTCATATTAATGGGGTAGCTGATTTTTTTATTTCACCTTTAACATACTTATGGATAATCAAAATGAAATAACTGCAATCTAAGGCAATCTAAGGCCAAATCATGTAATACCAAACAGTAAACACGCATGAAACCAACCTGTAGACCGACAACGAGTAACTCGACTGTGCTGACAATTAAGGCATATGTGAAATATGCTGAAAATACAGAATTCAAACCGCAAAAGACAACAATTTAGCAAAAATTACCAACCGGACCTACACGAAAAAGAAAGTAACAACGAAATACCCGAGAGAGAGATTTAAAAATATTCAAACAGCGTACATAAGACTTAACAAAATATCTAACCGGACTAGCAAAAAAAAATAATCATAAATAAATACATGAATTTCGTGACAAACATACTCAATATGCAGACGCTGTTGTGGTGTTGGTTATACTCGTAATGTTTTTGACAACGAGGGTATAACCTTCCCAGTTTATAACACTCTTATATACTGACATGATATCATTGAACGGCAATTTTCTCTAAATCTACTGTTTGTTAATGATCAAATTATAATAAATCGTTCGAGACACTTACGTTGTTCTACCTCGGCTTGATGGCCTAATTCGGATTTGAACATTAGCTCTATCCAATCGCTACTTATATATGGTTAAATCAATCGAAAAACTAGATTTTTTCCATGTACTGACATCTAAGACCTCAGTCGATTTCGGATCCCACTGATGATGATTGAGTAGACGAGACGTACTTGTTTGTAGGTCTGATTGATTTTACAAAACCCCTGGGTCAATGAATCTACTAGTTAACGTTCCCCTGTACATTATTGTACTGACATGAAATATCATTGATGCGGTAATTTTTTGAAAACTATAAATGACAATATTATTCGAAATTGTTCAAATCTATCCTGGCATAGATGGCGTTATCCCGATTTGACATAAATCAATTTTCTTTTTGATTGGTTTTTATAATTTGGTAACATTTCATCAGTGTATTTCTTACTAAATATCTTCTTTCTCAAATACCGAAGTTCTTGTCGTAAATACGCGAAGTGCTTACATTGAACTATGGTAACGTTGTAACCCATAACGCTAAAGTGAATGACGTTATTGTATAAATTCATTAGCTATTACGACGATTAAACGTATATAGAAAACACAACGTATTTATTGAGATTCTTCAACATTTAATGGTGCCGTGACCAGGATATGGATTCAAAACTTGACCAGGATATGGATTCAAAACTACAGTCAGTTCGTCCTGGGCAAAAAGGAGCCGTCACAAAGTTACTGGGAAAAAAAATGAAAACAACACGTTTAATAATTCTATGCGTCCGAAGCGCTTTTCTGGATTTACCTTCATCGGGAACGCTCAAAGCCAACGATAAAATTCGACGAGTTAAAATCAACAACAGACACAGAAGTTTTCGAAGTGGAAGCTTTCAATGATGCCGTCACGCAGAAAAAGAAAACATTGCTTGACCCGAATAACGCTATTGGATCAGACATTGGACGAGAAAATCTGGAGCAGGAAATCACCGACTCAGATGAGTATATGTACGAACTAGATTGTAAGCTCAGACAGATTAGAAAATTCATCAATTTTTTAGAATCAAACAATAAAACGTCACAGGAAAATGTTGAACCTTCAACAAGCAAACTTAACGCTTACGAATTAAATTTCAAGCCCGAGGTCAGAGTTTATAAGAACACATGTGCAATAGACTCTATGCACTAGCAGTATTCAATTCACGCCCCTGCAGTGCATACCCGTCCGTCAGAAAATGTCATGTTTCAAGTCCCGTCAGAACCGAGATCTTCAAAAACTAATTAACATAGGATTCCAAAGTAAGACTTGTCCTATTTTAATGGGTTTGCTTTAACAAATTCAAATTACGATACTGCAGTCAACCTTCTCAGAGATCGGTTTGGACAACCTAACAAACTGATACATGCTGACATGGAAAACACACATGAACTTACCCGCAACGACAAATGATGCATTCAGCATGAGGTCTTAGGGAGACAAACTGCAATCATATGTGCAAAGATTAGAGTCACTTAGTCAAACACCAGAGATGTATGATTCGCTATTGGTACCACTAGTTTTGGACAAATTACCGATTGACTTTAGAAAATCTATTGCACAAGAACACGGGAGAGATAATTTGAAATTGGAAAAAAGCTAAGCAAATCTATAACCAAAGAGATCGACATACTCGAAGCTGGAGAATGATTCACAGATTCAGACAGATTGTACGCCACTGCATTTTTTATGGATTACGCAATCAAACTTCTCAGACTACAAGAAGCTTACCACATTTAAGAAAACTGAAACTTGCAGATTGTGTACAAGGTACAGAACGTTCCGAAGTTGTCTTACTCATAGGCGTTGACTACTATTGGGTTATAATCGAGGACAAAGTTATTAAAGAAAACGGACCCACCGCTGTTCAGTCAAAGATCGCTTATCTATTATCAAGACAGATCAATAGAAACATCAGCCAGCCGTCAACATCTACAGTTTTTGAAAACGACATTTCATACAAAAACACAGCTATTGACAACAAGAAAGGAAACTCCACGGCAAAGTTGCCATGGAAACATGACCATCCAGATGATATACTTTCAGGTATGACCAGAAAACAAATCGCAATGGCTCGTGAAAAGTAGGTCGCACATAAACCCATTTCAGGAAAATCTCCAAGGAAGTAACTTGCTACATAGACCGCCCGAACGTACACACCCTCATCTGATGGAGTCAAGAAGCCACACAGATACAGGACAGAAACTTAAAACGCGCGCGCAAAGATTACCGTTTCGTGTAGCTGTCGTATGTGCCAGAAGAAATATCCATGAAGAGATAAACGTTAATTGTGATCAGTTAAGGTTAGGTGACTTCAGTATTTTATTGGAGATAGACATTAATTTTAAATTTCATTTATCTATATTGTGAACTTAAACTTTTCATTTTTCGTTACATATTTAACTTGTGTCGGCCCCAAGAATGTCGGAAAATACGCGAAGTACTTACATTGAACTATGGTAACGTTCTAACCATAACGCTATAGTACATCACATAATTGTATATATTCATTTGCTATCACGACGATTAAACGTATATGGAAAACAGTTCTAAAAGTGTCTATTCCGATTTCCTCATTTTTGAAGAATAATCTTCTTAATCGTTCAAATACACGGCGACAGGAGGTACATTCTCTCTATGACTTACACCACAGTCACGTCTTAAATGATTCAGAGTATCTCTTAATATATGTCACAATGCTTAGGACGCATTAATTATATATAAATTATTAAACGTGTTGTTTCCAATTTTTAATGAAAGTGTTATCTTTTAATCTGGGTCATGTTGGATGTTTAATGGTTATAACAGGCTGGTGAAATTTAAAATGTGATCACAAGCCCATACAGCGGTTTGGGTATAGCTTATTCATGTTTGTTCCCCTGACGGGAGGAATTGTGCCTGATATTTATATGATGAAGATATAATCTTTCAATCAGTTAATTGAGGTCTGGAGCAGGCATGTCAGTAACTGCTAGTAGTCTGTTGTTATTAATGAATTATTGTCATTTTGTTTTAAAAAAAAATTTTGTCTTCTTGCATCGGACTCGGACTTCTCTTAAATTGAATTTTACTGTGCGTATTGTTATGCGTTTAGTTTTCTACATAGGTTATAGGTATAAATGGGGGGGGTTGAGATATCAAAAAACATGTTTATCCCCGCCGCATTTTGGCACCTGTCTCAAGTCAGGAGCCTCTGACCTTTGTTAGTCTTGTATGATTTTTAATTTTAGTTTCTTGTGTATTAGTACGGTGACCAAGTAAGAAAAGTCGCTTATTTAAGGAGTTTAGTCGTCATTCGGACTATACGGCTATACATTACAGTATCGGTAGTTCAAAGGTTACACTTCACATTTTGACTTGTCGTCAAAAAATCGTACGGTGCAATTTTTGTAAAATGGGCTTCGAAGTTCGTTCCCTTACTTTTATTTTTTTTTAGAGAAAAATTTACTTTCAAAAGATTTTAGGCCTAAATTCTAAAAGAACATTCGTGATATGTTTTTTGTTATTATATACATTGTTGTAACACCTTATTTCAACAATTTTAAACAAAGTTTAGCAAAATTAATCCGTTATTGAAGAGTTTTTTTGTTAAAATTGAACACTACGAAGAATATTTTGCATTCATTTTTCATCATTTTTTTTACGCAAAATGTAAAATAATCAACATTTATATGATATTTCAAACCTTTATAAAACAAGAATTTCAAAATCATTTATCTCAAAAGCATAATTTCGACTTGTGCATTGAAACAAAATATACACTACAAAATGAAGATACAGGTTTTCCTCTTGAAATTCGACTTGTACAAAAATATTGAACCGGACCGATACTATTATTTTAATCTATAAAATTTAATGCTATTTCGTATCACAACGATTTTTCGATGCTAAAATTTGTTCAATACGATCGATCTTTTTTGTTTGTTCATGGTACTATTTCGTGTTCGTTATCGTGTTTTTTTTTTTTATGTATTTTTAAAAGATTTCTTATTTTCGTATGTTTATTGATATGGATTTTTTTCTTTTTATATATTTCAAAAATTAACAACCAAGTCTGAATTTGAACATGTAGATATCTGGAAAAGGTTTGATTTAGGAAGTCCTTTGCGATTAGGTCCTAATAGTTAAAAAAGGCAACACATGTGTTTTAATTTGAAAAATGTATCGTGAGCCAGAGAAGAAGTACTGAATCACTTTCATTACTGTAAAGAGTAAACGTTGCCTCTTAAGTTCTGTTGAAAGACTTAATCATGGAATCTGCCAGCAATGTGTTGAAGAGTATGAGTCGTTTGTTGAGGTGGTATGGCATTGCTTAAATGTATTGATGATAATAAAAAAAGGAAAAAAATTGACGACCTTGCAGCTGACTATTATAAAAAAAAGTATCCAATGCTTTTCTCTAGCGCACATAGTAGCAGACATTTTTTTACCGCTACGACATGAAAAACTCAAAAAAGTTGTCTGCTGGAAAGGAAAGCCGCACAAAGACTACAGCTTCCACCAAAGTATATCAGATTATTGAAGGAAGAATGATTCCTGACTGGAAAAGTTTCTTTCTGTTAAAGAAAACCAACAGGCTCTCCCTAATTTCTTTTGTGGTTTTTCTTCTTCAAAACTATGACATATCCCCTGTGATTCCACCTTATAGTGAACTTTACTTAGCTGGAACGTTTGTAAATCCGAAATTGTCGAAGTCATTTCAAACAATAAGGTTAATGGCTGTAGTAACTTGGTTAGCACTCAACAAGGGCCAATACTCGTATGATAATTAATGCCTTATACTTTGACATGAAGTTAACAGAAATGAGAAAGAGCGACAGAAAAATCACACGGACCTCTGATACGGGTGTATAAAAAAGAAGATGTTCTGTGTGTTCACTACTCTAAACAGATGACACATGCATTCGATTTGTAGGTGCAGATGGGGAACATTAGCAGTGTAAAGAATAGTTGAAGATGTTTACCCGTTCACCAACTTTGTGCTGGCTTTCCCCAAACAATTTATAAACTGCCTCCTGCTGTACATACTCTTACCGGATGCGACACAACTTCGTCTCTGTAAGTAAATAGTCTACAAGACTTTGAAGGACACTATTGTAGTTACAGAACTTTGGGAGTACTGACGAAGATGCAGCCTTTGTTTTTGCAATAATTTAGTTTCTAAGATGTATGAGTTGAAGAATCTCTATAAATCATGATATGATTAAAATGCATGTCACGCTTGCCACCAGTGAAGATGTAGGTTAAGTCAGGTTACCTCTCTATGAATCGGCAATTTTGACCGCATCGCACATTGCTAAAAACCCTGTTCCGTCATCCTTAGAATACGGTTGGCGAAAATTAACTAATTCATTACATCCCATTTATTTTGAAGGGCACATGTCAGCAGAATTCTTGCAGGATCTTGTGTGTTCATGTAAGGGAAAATCTCCATGTAAAAAGTGTTTGTTCATAACAAAACCTTACATGTACGGAGCTTTGCTCCCGTCAAGGGTCAGAATTATGTAGAAATTCCTTGACAGATGAATTAGAAGATACTCCTGGATGAAATTTGTTTTGTGGATCATTTTCATTGGATTTTTTAACTGTTTTGAGGTACATTTGTAATAAGTGTTTTGTTGTTGTAATGAATTACATGCATGAGCTTTTGAAAAATAAACGTTTGGGATAGAAGGATTGCTGAAGTTGAATGTCACCCGGCACCCAGCAAGGTAACTACTGTAACTTTAACGGAATTGTATTGATCTTGTATAATAGAACAAATGTTTGAAAAACGCCAATTTTCAGAATTAATCGATTACTAAGTAATAAGTTCCTCTTTTTTTTTACATTTTCGAGATAATTCATTGTCAATTGATTAGAAATTTAACACAAAACGCTGCTTATATCTTTCAATTTTTTAAATATAGAAAGAAAAAAAACGAAAACAGTATGTTGATCTTTGACCTTAATTTGTGCAAAACCGTTACCACATTTCTTTTTGATGACATCAACAGGCGCGAAGCTACGTTTACGTCAAAACGCCCGGGCGTACACTTGAATTCTGGTAAAAAAATATTTTAATCTCAATAAATTAAAAAGATCTAGTTTAAAGCACATCAGTTTGTAAATCTTCTTCAATGAATAGCTGTAATTGCTTATAAAAGTAACGAAATTTACTTTCGATCAAATGGTACCGTATAAGATATTTGTTTATTTTCTGTCAGTCAAAGTCTGAATCTTTTGGGAATTCTTTGTACTTTCCTTTTGTTCAAAGCAATTCATAATCAGCTGTAATTTGATATGTGGCTTGACTTTTAGCCGAGCCTGTGACATTCATGTCGCGAAAGCTAGAAATAGCGTACCTTTACTTTGTCGGCGGCGTCAACATTTAAGTTCAAAATGTGCATGTTAAAGTTTTTTTTTTATATCAATATTTTTTCAAACCTTCATGAAATTTTACGACAGTTGGACACAATTTTTATTCTCTAAAAAGTATCGAGAGCTATAATGACGAATTCATATTTTTTATTTTCCCGTATTTTACAGATAAAAGGGTTTTGTTTGCAGTTAACAAGTAGATACAGTCTGTGGTTAAAGCTGGTGACACTTCAATTACTATATATATGTCAACCCTTCAACGAATTTTATGAAACTCTGGCAGAAGCTTTTTTTGTGATTAATATCTGAAGCAAAATTTTGAAAATAGTTTTTTTTTATTTTTCAATTGACTGTAATACAGACTTATCTTTTAGTAGTTAACAGACGGTCTGTGATTAATATTTCTTGCACGAGAATTTTGTAAACCTTAATTTCGATCATGATTGTCATGCAAATTGGGCCGAACTTAATATTCCAGATCAAGAAAAAAAACTCTAAAGGAAATCCTGTAATGGACTGATTAATTGATTCAATTTTCGTAACAAGCAGTAATTCTAGGCGAGAACCACGGTTTCACCGGCACGGAACTCTTTACGAATTTTCATAATACACCTTAAAACATCTAAGCAAATTTATCATTTCATATTCATTAACGACATTTGCACAAAAAGGGGTTTTAGTTGAGTAATTGCTTAACCTCACGGTTCATTTTTAACATATGTCAAGGTAACTGGTTTGGATTTTTTCTCTAAAACCAAAGACCACTAGTTTCCAAATCAACACTATGCATATATTAAACATAAACGATTTAGAAAGAGGTATTCTCTAAGGTATGTTCAACTTGCTATTGGTTAGTTTTTTTGATGACAGGAATAGGCCTCCACCTCGAACCCACTGCTAGTAGGTGTTATAATCTGGATCCGATTGGGGCTCTCAAACCCCTCGCCGAGGTTGGGGCGTACACTTCAAAATAGCCTAGCTACGCCACTGATCAATATTCCAAAAGTTCTCATTTTTCCGAATCCAATGATATATAATATAGCCATATAGTATGTTTGACGATTAAATTTTTTTTAAATATTGGGTCTGGTCACCGTACTATAATTATAATTCAGAGTTTAGTATGACGTTCATTATCACTGAACTAGTATAGATGTTTGTTTAGGGGCCAGCTGAAGGACACCTCCGGGTGCGGGAGTTTCTCGCTGCATTGAAGACCTATTGGTGACCTTCCGCTGTTGTCTGTACTATGGTCTGGTTTTTGTCTCTTTTACACATTCCCCATTTCCATTCTTAATTTTATTCAGTAAAACGATTTAAATAGTAACAGTTATTTACCAATATTACCATAAATATAATATAAAGGAGCCAAATGAAGCTAACAGACATAAAACATGTGAAATAATCGCACGAACTCTAGAAGGAGCGAGAACTAGTGCGTCGACAGGGTAAGCATCTCATGCCATGCATGGATCTTACGCCATGCGAATTTACATTCATTCGAAATTCCACGATCGGTTTAATTACAGATCAGATGTCATATCTGGTATTTATTGATATAAAACCGTGAAAACTTTAAGAGTCAGTTGTATCTTGGCATCAATGTTAGATTTATAGGTACGGGGGGTGGTATAAAAAAAACATAGGCGACGTTGTGTGAAGAATTTTGAGTGTTTAATGGTACCATGATACATTGTGAGAAGATTGCCGTTGGTCTAGTTGTGACACATGTTAATTACCGCATTGCTTTAACACGAAACTTCCAAAATACGTGATTTATATTATAATGGTTATATATACTAAAGCACAATCTGCTGGCGTAAACATAGATTTATAAACCTTTATATACATTAATAGAGTTTCTTTTCCGAATTTTCTTTTAGCATATGAATGATTTAAGTTTACAAAAGTAATAGTTAGAAATGTGTAAGTTCATAGAAATGTAAACACATCGTTAGTTCATCATAAATCAACCGAGAAGGTAATCATCTTACGTATACCCGTTTGAATGGTTTTACATTAGTAATTTTGGGGCCCTTTATAGCTTGTTGTTCGGTGTGAGCCAAGACTCCGTGTTGAAGGTCGTACATTGACCTATAATGGTTAACTTTTTTAAATTAATATTTGGATGGAAAGTTGTCTCATTGGCACTCACACCACATCTTCCTATATCTATATATGTTAAAACCATTTCAATAACTGATTATAGAATTAAAGCGTTGTGAATATTAGTATTCATTTTTTCCCTCATTAAAATTGTTAGATTGAACACATTCATCTAGTGCGACCAAGCCATACAAACATGAACCTTGTATGACGTAATCCGTCAAGCAAGTCCTACATTTAATAACATAAAAGGACATACAACATTTAGTAAGCTCTACATACATTGACCCCAAAGGACAAAAGCCATCAAGCAAGTCCTACATACAATAACCCGAATGACGTGTGAATAAAAAAAAGAAACTGTACATACATTTAACCTAAAGAAAGTACACCTATAAACAAGTCATACATTCAGTAATCCCAAAGAACGTAAAACATCATGAAAGTCCAACATGTAGTTACCCCAAATGAGGTATATCATCAAAGCAAACCCTATATACAATAATCAAAAAGGACGTTAACCTATAAACAAGCCATACATACAGTAACCCAAACATATAATAACCCCAAATGATGTATACCATCAAAGAACCCTACATGCAATAATCACAAAGGACGTACCATATCAAGTAAGCTTTACATACATTAAACAAAACGGACGTAACAGATCAAACAATCCCTACAAACAATAACCCTGACAGACGTAATACATCAACCAACCCTTAAATACAGTAACCCCTAATGACATATATGTCATGAAAGCCCTACTTACACTAACATTAAAGGACGTAAAACATCAAGCAAGCTCTACATACAATATCCAAAAAAACGTAAAACATCAAGCAATGCAAACTCTATATACAATACCCCAAAAAACGCAAAACTTCAATTAAGCCTTACATACAAATAAACCATAATAACCTAACGCATCAAGCAAGCCCTTCAAACAATAACCCAAATGACGTCACACATCAAGCAAGCACAATATCCAAAAACCAAAATGATGTTATAAATCAAGCAAGCTCTACATACAATGTCGACCAAAGGGACATAACCCAACAAGAAAGTTATACAAACAATAAGCAAAAAGTAAAATCACAAAAATACCGAGCGCAGAAGAAAATGCATGACGGAAAGATTTATTATCACACGGCAAAATCAAAAGGGCTACATACAATAACCCCAATGCACGAAATAATCTAGCAAGCTCTTCGAACAATATATAACCAGCAAGGACGTAAAATATCTACCGAGCCCTACATACAATAAACCCAAAGGATGTAAAACATCAAGCTAGCTTCACATACAAAGCCAATAACCCTAAATGACGTAAAACATAAACCAACAAGAAAGTTATACATACAATAAGCAAAACTTAACATCACAAAAATACCGAACGCCGAAGAAAATTCAAAACGGAAAGTTTTTTTATCACACGGCAAAATCGAAAGCGCTACATACCATAACCCCAATGCACGAAATCATCTAACAAGCCCTTCGAACAATAACCAGCAAGGACGTAAAATATCTAGCGAGCACTACATGGAATAATCCCAAAGGAAGTAAAACATCATGCAAACCTAACATACAAAGTCAATAACACCGAATGACGTAAAATATTAAGCAAGCCCAACTTCTTATTACCT
Source organism: Mytilus edulis (assembly GCF_963676685.1). Classification (NCBI taxonomy): domain Eukaryota; kingdom Metazoa; phylum Mollusca; class Bivalvia; order Mytilida; family Mytilidae; genus Mytilus; species Mytilus edulis. The sequence goes on along the minus strand of NC_092345.1, from coordinate 77,087,215 downwards.
CAAAGAAGGAAATATCAAGCAAGCCTTTTTTTCACATAAATAAGACCGTTTATTTAGTGACTTAGTTTTCTCGTTTGAATAGTTTTACATTGTCATTTCGTGGCCATCTATAGATGACTATGCGGTATGTGCTTTGCTCATTGTCGAAGGCCGTTCGATGACCTATAGTTGTTAATTTCTGTGTCATGTTGGTCTCTTGTGGAGAGTTGTCTCATTGGCAATCATACTACATCTTCTTTTTATACTTACATACAATAACCAAAAAGGACGTAAAACCTCAACAAGCCCTACTTACAATAACCGAAATGACATCAAACAAGCAAGCGTGCAAGCTCAACATACAATTCCAAAAAAATCTCAATGCAAGCCCTTCAAACAATAACAAGCAAGAATGTTTAACATCAAGCAAGCACTTCATACAATAACCCCAAAGGAATTTAAACATCAAGCAAGCCCTACATACAATAACCCCAAAGGAGTGAAACCTCTTTGAGGCCGCGGAACATTCAAAACGGAAAGTTCGTAATCAAATGGCAAAATTAAAAGCATTACATATAATTAACTCAATGCAAGCCCTTCAAACAATAACCCCAAAGGAAGTAAAACATCATGCACGTCCTACATACAATAACCCAAAAGGAAGTTAAACATCACGCATGCCCTACATACAATAACCCCAAAGTAAGTAAAACATCAGACAAGTCCTACATACAATGACCCCAAAAGCCGCCAAGCAGTTGTCTACTCCTTACTTATGTTAAAGGTTAAGCTATGTGAAAATACGCATGCTCATACGTCCAGGTGGAATTAACCGCAGGATCATTCTCGTCGGAAAGGTCTACTACGTTTTACAAATGTGTTCTTCAGATTAAATGTGCATGCATTTTTTTTTCTCTTAACCGCCTGATTTTCATTAGATCGTAAGCCATAGGATAGCGTGAAACGTTTATAAAGAGTTATAATATTAAGGAACACAACCCTCGAATCAGGAATATGTGCATAACATGGCCTACCCTTTTTAATCGTGGTTGATAAAGAATTTAAAAAGTAGTCTATAATTAGTATAAAATTATAAAACCATAATACTATGCTAGAAAAAACACAAAAAAGATACTTAATCCCTTTGCAAATCTGTACTGAACATGTTTAAATCCCCTTTGCCTAAGTTCTGAAATCAATGGTCCAATCTCAACAAACTTTATTTACCAATGTCGTACACACTAACATGAGGACTATGTTAACCATGCACAGGACTAGTAATAGAAAAGAACTTCGGGTCATTTTAATTTCTTGAATTGGATAAGTACAGCACATCGGTCGGTCCAGGACAGATTATATTTGTTAATACTATTAGGTACCGCCTTACATTTATTATTATTTAAATTGCTTATATGGTCGAGTTACTAGTTTCAGTTTTAGAAACATCAGTTGTCATACTAAAACCGTCATTGAGGATTCCAATAAAAGAAATAAATGGACATTCTGTAAATTCAAAGAATCAAACGTTGGAAAGTATTTAGTTTTTATTAACTCTGTTGATGTTTTTTAAATGAAATATTTAGTAAACTATCTAGTCTTAGATACACGATTTATTAATAAATTGTTATTTGTTTTGAATAGCTTAATGTAACTGTAAGTACCTTTATTGAATCGATTCAAAATATTCATTTCGGGGCCTTTCATACCTGATTATGCGGTATGTGTTTTTCTCCTTTTTGAAGGCCGTAGTGTTTCCTATAATTGCTTACGTTAAATATAACTTCATTTGGTGAAATTTTGTGCAACTGTCATACAAGTGAGAGGTTTAGCTAGCTATAAAACTAAGAACATATCTGTATCAGCTATTACCTATTCGTGTTAGGCTGTACAGCGTGTGATGGTAATCTTATGTTACATCTTTTTACGAATCTTGTGGTTTAATTTTATCATGACACATTGTTTCAAGAATCTTCTGGGTCTAATCGTATCCTGCTCCATTGTGTTAAGATACATGTGGCCTTATTATATCATGATTCATTGTAGACGGATCCTGTGGTATATTGGTATCATGGTTCATTGTTAGAAAGAGCATGTGGTCTAATGGTATCATGATTCATTGCTAGTAGGATCATGTAGTCTACTGGTATCATAGTTCATTGGTAGAAGGACCATGTGGTCAAATCGTATCATAAGTCATTGGTAGAAGGATCCTGTGGTCTAATGGTATCATAATTCATTGCAAGTAGGATCATGTAGTAAAATGGTATCATGATTCATTGCTAAAAGGATCATGTGATCTAATGCTTTCATTGTTAGAAGGATCCTGTGGTCTAATTGTATCATGATTCATTGCTAAAGGGATCATGTGATCTAATGCTTTCATTGTTAGAAGGATCCTGTGGTCTAATTGTATCATGATTCATTGTAGGAAGGATCCAGGGGACTAATGGTATTATGGTACATTGCAAGAAAAAGCATGTAGGTGAAATGGTATGATGATACATTGTTAGAAGGATCCTGTGGTCAAATGGCATTATGTTACATTGAAAGAATAAGCATGTAGGTAAAATGGTATGATGATACATTGTTAGAAGGATCCTGGGGTCATATGGCATTATGTTACATTGAAAGAATAAGCATGTAGGTAAAATGGTATGATGATACATTGTTAGAAGGATCCTGGGGTCATATGGCATTATGTTACATTGAAAGAATAAGCATGTAGGTAAAATGGTATGATGATACATTGTTAGAAGGATCCTGGGGTCATATGGCATTATGTTACATTGAAAGAATAAGCATGTAGGTAAAATGGTATGATGATACATTGTTAGAAGGATCCTGGGGTCATATGGCATTATGTTACATTGAAAGAATAAGCATGTAGGTAAAATGGTATGATGATACATTGTTAGAAGGATCCTGGGGTCATATGGCATTATGTTACATTGAAAGAATAAGCATGTAGGTAAAATGGTATGATGATACATTGTTAGAAGGATCCTGGGGTCATATGGCATTATGTTACATTGAAAGAATAAGCATGTAGGTAAAATGGTATGATGATACATTGTTAGAAGGATCCTGGGGTCATATGGCATTATGTTACATTGAAAGAATAAGCATGTAGGTAAAATGGTATGATGATACATTGTTAGAAGGATCCTGGGGTCATATGGCATTATGTTACATTGAAAGAATAAGCATGTAGGTAAAATGGTATGATGATACATTGTTAGAAGGATCCTGGGGTCATATGGCATTATGTTACATTGAAAGAATAAGCATGTAGGTAAAATGGTATGATGATACATTGTTAGAAGGATCCTGGGGTCATATGGCATTATGTTACATTGAAAGAATAAGCATGTAGGTAAAATGGTATGATGATACATTGTTAGAAGGATCCTGGGGTCATATGGCATTATGTTACATTGAAAGAATAAGCATGTAGGTAAAATGGTATGATGATACATTGTTAGAAGGATCCTGGGGTCATATGGCATTATGTTACATTGAAAGAATAAGCATGTAGGTAAAATGGTATGATGATACATTGTTAGAAGGATCCTGGGGTCATATGGCATTATGTTACATTGAAAGAATAAGCATGTAGGTAAAATGGTATGATGATACATTGTTAGAAGGATCCTGGGGTCATATGGCATTATGTTACATTGAAAGAATAAGCATGTAGGTAAAATGGTATGATGATACATTGTTAGAAGGATCCTGTGGTCATATGGCATTATGTTACATTGAAAGAATAAGCATGTAGGTAAAATGGTATGATGATACATTGTTAGAAGGATCCTGGGGTCATATGGCATTATGTTACATTGAAAGAATAAGCATGTAGGTAAAATGGTATGATGATACATTGTTAGAAGGATCCTGGGGTCATATGGCATTATGTTACATTGAAAGAATAAGCATGTAGGTAAAATGGTATGATGATACATTGTTAGAATGATCCTGGGGTCATATGGCATTATGTTACATTGAAAGAATAAGCATGTAGGTAAAATGGTATGATGATACATTGTTAGAAGGATCCTGTGGTCATATGGCATTATGTTACATTGAAAGAATAAGCATGTAGGTAAAATGGTATGATGATACATTGTTAGAAGGATCCTGGGGTCATATGGCATTATGTTACATTGAAAGAATAAGCATGTAGGTAAAATGGTATGATGATACATTGTTAGAAGGATCCTGGGGTCATATGGCATTATGTTACATTGAAAGAATAAGCATGTAGGTAAAATGGTATGATGATACATTGTTAGAAGGATCCTGTGGTCATATGGCATTATGTTACATTGAAAGAATAAGCATGTAGGTAAAATGGTATGATGATGCATTGTTAGAAGGATCCTGTGGTCTAATGGTATCATAATTCATTGGTAGAAAGAACCTGTGGTCTAATGATATTATGATACATTGTTGGAAGATTCCTGTGGCCTATTAGTATAATGAAACATTGTTAGAAGAATCCTGTACCCTATTAGTATCATGAAACATTGTTAGAAGAATCCTGTGGCCTAATGGTATCATAAAACATTGTTAGAAGAATCCTGTACCCTATTAGTATCATGAAACATTGTTAGAAGAATCCTGTGGCCTAATGGTATCATAAAACATTGTTAGAAGAATCCTGTGCCCTATTAGTATCATGAAACATTGTTAGAAGAAGTAATCATGTGGTATCATAGTACATTGTAAGAAAAAGCATGTGGGTCAAATGTTAGCATGATACATTGTTATAATAATCATGTGGGTCTTATTGTATCATTATATATATAAGGGGAACAGAATTCTGAGTGTCTAATGGTACCAAGATATTTTGTTAGAAGAATAAATCATTTGGGTCTATTGTTACCGCGATATTTTGTTAGAAGAATATTGTGAGTTGAATAATATCATGATGCATTGTTAACAATCCTGTGGGTAAAATGGTATAATGATACAGTGTACTGTGGTATAACAGTTACATGATACGTTTGTGATTCGTTATAGACAAGATCGTCTGGTTAGTTTTCCTATAGTTTTGGAATTTTGAACTTGTGATCGCAACTCCTTTTGACATGGCTTTCTGGATTCATATAAAATCCAGCCGTTTGTTAAAACTTCGTGATGTGCCTGTAGGTACAATATTCTGCTCCATTGAGTTTCCCACAAGTTATACCCATTTGGACAATACTTTTGAGCTCATCCAGTATGCACCTTGGTCTATCTTGACATTGCAACTCCATTAACAGGGTAGATTGAATACACATGAAAAGTAGTAGACTTTTTCGCTAGAATGACTTGGTTCATCGAATTTACCCTAAGTTATAACCCTTAGACTCATTATTTATGTATCCGTGTTTAACTTGTCATTGTCACTCTTCAAGTATGGTATGCTAGATAATCGTGTGTGTGCGACGAGGTTCATGGACCATTGATGATCAACCCCTTCACCAGCAAGGACTGGTTAGAGAAACGGAGATGTGTTCACAGTTCTAAATTTCTCGTGAAGGGGGAAAAGAGGCATATCTGAATGAAATGATAAGTTAAAAGAGGAAAGCAGGAGTCGATGAGGAGGAGAGCGGGGGTCAAGGAGGAGGAAAGCGGGAGTAAGGGGAGGGAAACGGGAATTGAATACCCCCTGTCCACCGTTCTCTAATGGTATTCATTGTAAATACCCACGTGTATTCTTTTCTAACTGTCACAATATTTTAATGAATATACTAACAGATTAATGGTTCGTTGAATGCGAAAATTAAAATTTTAGATTCGATAATGTAACCTCTGCACGTAAACAGAGACATGTATAGTTTATTTTTCTTTACAATAGAAATAGTATGTCTTAAAAGGCATCAACTTGATATGTATGATAAGTGAATACAAATATGGTCTCGTCAGTCCATGAGAAAGTTAATCGTCTTACAAACATACATTGCGTTCAAACCATTTTAGTAATTGATTCTAAAATTGAAACGTATTAATGATTGATTAAACCCATTCATTGAGTACGTATAAGCCATACAAACACTAACCCCAGGATGTCAACCGTCAAGCCATTATTTCAGTTCTTATGGATGTTTAAAATGAATACATTTTAAAAGGCATATTCACAATCCGTCCCGGAAGAATGATAATGTCATTATGACCGAAAGAGTCTATGTCATAAACTTCAGAGTAAATGCGCATTACCAACTACCAATTTACTTTCGAAATATCATTGCTGGGTATTCAAGAAATGTTGCATCTAATTTCCTAATGCATGTAGAACAAAACTTTGGTTAACTTGCTTGCTTTGTTTGTATACTTGTACAATCATTAGAATAACACCCAATTAAGTTCAAATATGATATATACAGGTTAAACTATGCCTATATGAATTGTTTAAAGATGTCAATCTTATTTACAAAGCTTGTATAAACAATTATACAAACAAAGCAAGCAAGCCAACCAAAGTTTTACATTGCAAGCATTAGGAAATCAGCTGTAAGCCATGGCAGGCATTTAAAACTGTTTTATAAAAATGATAATTATGATAACAGCAACCCTAGAATCAGGAATGACTTATAAATGTTTAGTTTGTATACATTGTCACTCAGATGGAGAATTGTCTCATTTTAACTGTTCTGAAATTGGAATAAAATAATCCATGATATAATACATGTATAAAACAAAAAAAAACAAGCCCTTTCTAAAACAGTGTTAAACAGTGTCAATTCAAAACATGTTATTAAGCCCCTTTAGCCTATATGTACTGAAAACAATGACAATTGCTAATCTTCATCTGTATACCAATGTAGATTACATTGCTCAGAAGTTATCTCCTTTGGAATTGTCAGGAAAATATCATCATCAATTTCCCGACCACACTATGCCATTTAATCGGTTCGACCACAATTACTTGAACCAGATTAAATGTATGTGTGTAAACGTCAAAACTCAGAATAAACCTGGATTAGGATTACCTCTCACTTTATAATGAGTTAATGAGGGGCGACCCCGGGTTAGTTACCTTGCCTTATATATAGGTGCGTAAAGTGAAATTAATGTGAGTTTTCTGATATGGTAACACATGACTTTTGCTTACGTTATTCGAAATAACATAGAATTCCAGATGATGGGCTAAATACAAGAATCAGTTTTTAAAACAAAAAATGTAGTCTTATATGCATACACGAGGAAAAGACAATAATCTAGCTATCTTTATATTGGGAGATCATGAGCTTTACTCCTCCATTACGAATATCTATGTATTCGGAAACATGTAAAGGAAGGTGGGTTGATGATGCAAGCAGTTCGCAAAAGAATTTCAGACTTTGAAATACTGCAACTGTGGTGTTAAGAATGTAAATAACTAGTTTACCAATGGACAGATACGTGAACCTATGTGAGACATAGTCGCATATGTTACTATTTTTGTTGAAAGAGAAAATCCCAAAGTGGGTCAACTATACCGGGTTCGACCGGCTGCATAAAACAGTAAAATAGAGAATTAATCGATTTTTTTTAGTATACCGGATCAATGAAAAACAACTCTTTTTCCATATTTTAATAACAAAAGAAATATAAAAAATAGTTTGACTTTACATAGATAAATTAAGTCGTATAAGAAAAGCAATATGAGTATGTTAAATTTGATGTATGCCTTTTTGTGCTTCTTCGTTTCATTTGTTGTTTTTATAGTGATATTAAGATGATAACACAATATTGACTGCTGTACCCCTATTTTTGACATTTTTACTCTTTGAGTATGTTTGTTTTGTTCATACATCGTTGACAATGTAATGGAATTTGATGCGACTGTCATACAAGTGAGAGGTTTAGCTAGCTATAAAACCAGGTTCAATCCACCATTTTTTACATTAGAAAATGCCTGTACCAAGTCAGGAATATGACAGTTGTTATCCATTCGTTTGATGTGTTTGGACTTTTGATTTTGCCTTTTGATTTTGGATTTTCCTCGGAGTTCAGTGTTTTTGTGTTTTTACTTTTTGCTTTACACAATTTTCTGTTCACATTTGCTTTTTTAGGCTTATGGCGATGTTAAATCGAGATAAAAAAAAAAAAACATTATTTAATTTGAAGCAGAACTTTATAATTAAATTAAAGAATACCTAGATTAAAAAATTTCCTTTACCGGAGAGACGATACAAAGGTTTTACCTTGAGATACCATCATGACCATACGACATTTTTTGTTAGAAGTGAACGAAAAAGTAAAACATGCTACACAGAGGAACAGGTGATCAGTATGCTGTAGTTTCTTATTGACATAAAATTGAGAATGGAAATGGGAAATGTGCCAAAGAGACAACAACCCGACCATAGAAAAAAACAACAGCAGAAGGTCACCAACAGGTCTTCAATGTAGCGAGAAATTCTCGTACCCGGAGGCGTCCTTCAACTGGCCCCTAAACAAATATATACTAGTTCAGTGATAATGAACGCCATACTAATTTCTAAATTGTACACAAGAAACTAAAATTAAAATAATACAAGACTAACAAAGGCCAGAGGCTCCTGACTTGGGACAGTCGCAATAATGCGGCGGGGTTAAACATGTTTGTGAGATCTCAACCCTCCCCCTATACCTCTAGCCAATGTAGAAAAGTAAACGCATAACAATACGCACATTAAAATTCAGTTCAAGAGAAGTCCGAGTCTGATGTCAGAAGATGTAACCAAATTATTGACAACATATTTGTTGAATTTGAAGGTACATTTTATTTACTTTTTTAAATTGTTGGCATTCCTTTGGGAACGAACTGTGTGCCTTTCCTTATTCTTGTGTTCATATGAATCGCAGTTCCTTCAAACACTTGCCAAATCAGGAAGATCAAAGAACCAGGTCATTTGATTTCACTCTCAGATATATTGATGATGTTCTTTCCATTAACTATCCGAACTTTTCTGATTGGGTCCCCTTAATATATCCCCCTGAACTAGAAATTAAAGAAACAACAGACAAGGCTTCCTCCGCCTCATTTTAAGACTTATACCTCAAACTTTACATACACAGTCATCTATGTACCAGAATCTATGACAAACGAGACGATTTGACTTTTGAAATTATCGATTCCCCCCACCTTAGTAGCAATAAACCAGCTTCACTTGCATATGGGATATACATTTCCCAACTTATTCAGTATTCAAGAGCTTGCAGAACCTTCTCATACTTTGTAAAACGTTTCCAGTGTATGAGCAGAAAGCTGATGAACCAGTGGTACATGTATGTCGAAGAACGTCTTGTCCTTTTTCTAACAAAAAAAGTTCATCTGACTTTGTTGTAGAATATTCCGTATCAAACTTCACAAATAGTACACGATTGTCCTGAAGTATAGATTCTAGGAACTGACGTTGCTTTTCATCTTAATAACATGTTATAGTATTCTTTTATTTGTCTTAATGAATAATACTGTTACCATTTAGTCTGTTTTTGATTAAAAAAAAAAAAAAAAATCCCATTTGACCTGGCTGTGTACTTATACATCCCATCATTGTGTTATTGTTCTATGGTTAAAAAAAGTCTTATATTCGTGTCTTTCATTTTTGCTAATGTGCTATATGACTTTTGTGTTTCTTTGTTACATTACATGGCTCTGTACTTATACGACCCGATATTGTGTTACTATGCTTTAGCATTTTTTTTAATTTTTTTTTATTCTTTTCTTGCCTATATGCCTGTTCGTGCTTTTTTGTTAGATATATGTTTGTTTTCATAGTGATAAAGATTATAACACTATGGTGACTGCTATTTCCATATTTTATTTATTTTTACCTATTATGTCAGTTGATTTTGTTCACACATCGTTGTTACTATAATGGAATTGCATGCGATTTCATACAGATGATAGGTTAAGCTAGCTATAAAACCATGTTTACTCCACCATTTTCTACTTGAGAAAATGCCAGCCCGAAGTCAGGAATACCGGTATGAAAGTTGTTAACCATTTGTTTGATGTATTTAAGCTTTTGATTTTGCCATTTGATTTCAGTATTTTTTTGGATTATATGTGTTACTTAACTAAATACTTTTAGTGTATCATATCATTGTTTTATTACACCAACTGAAAAAAAATCAGAATAAACATAGATCAAATTTATTCGTTCATTGTGTGTAAAATTGTGTTACTACGTTTTTTGATTGAGTTAAGACATTCCAATTGATATTTTATAGTATCTTTTTATGCTGTGATGTTACATTATTGTTTCAGAAAAGGGTGAAAGTTGGTACCATTAAAACGTTTAAGCCTGCTACAATTGTTTGCACTTGTCACAAGTCTGAAATCTGATGTTCAGTAGTTGTCTTTTGTTTATGCGGTTCATACGTGTTTCTCGTTTTTTTCTTTTATGTATAGATTATACCGTTGGTTTTCCCGTTTGAATGGTTTAACACTTTATAGCTTGCTGTTCGGTGTGAACCAAGGCTCCGTGTTGAAGACCGTACCTTAACCTTTAATGATTTACTTTTATAATTGTGACTTGGATGGAGAGTTGTCTCATAGGAACTCATACCACATCTTCCTAGATCTATGTTCTCATGTTTATATTAATTTTTAATAGTGAATGAAAACCTACCATTTACACAACATCAACATCTATTATTTATTTGATTCATTCATTCAAGAATGTTCCTATGTTTGACTCCTTCGTTTATTTACACGAAAGTTTAAACAAACGCCTAGTCCAATAGCAATAAAGGACACAACACATGTTAGAATATATCCGTTACGTGTGCAGTGTAGCCCTTTACAAAACAACCCATCAGTATCCTTAATTTCTATGTCATAAAAAGCACCAAATATCACATGTAGGATTATTATCAATATCGCTCGCATAAACATCACTATTCCCCAATTCCGCATAAAGTTGTCGATATGGAATTGTTCACTCATAGTTGTTGGTCCTATTGTATAAACCATTCCGGTTCCAATGGCTGCCAGTACTAAGGCTGTTGCTATAACAGCTTTGTGTGATGACAAAAATGCATTCAGCAAAGAACTTAATGCAAGAAATAATCCCCCGATTATTAAGAATGTAATGCGTGACACGACATTTTTGATTTTATCCGATACTGCACTGAAAGATAATGCTGAAACAATAACAATAGGAGGATATAACAAGGTCGTCACGTTATCAAACGAACTCAATTCCTCCTCTTTTGTCAACACTGTCATGTTGTTACTAAGCAACAAGGACACAGCGAACGTCAAAGAGCACATCCACGCCAGTAGATGATAATCTGCATTTACAAGAAGATCCCTGAAAGAAGTTTCTTTTAAGATTTGACGTTCTTCTTGTAATGTTTCGTACTTAAACCCTGAAGTTTGAAGTTCAGATTCATCAACAGACGGTATGTTAGATGAAGGAGGCCTTAAAAATATCATACAGAAAATATATACAACAGCGTTAAACGAGACAAGTATTATCAACAACCTTTCAAATCGAGTTTCTGGTGGGAACGCGTGATAGTAGATGAGTGTAAAACTGATCATTCCGGAATCTATGAAAACAAACATTACAGCTATGACTCTGCCTCTTTTATCATCTGCAAAATGGTCTGCATTGAATCTTAATGCCATTATATATCCAACAGATCCACCTAGACCTAAAATCAAAAATAGAAAACAAGTCATTTTTTAAAATGTTTGTGTTAGTATAGACAAGTGACATTTTTGCGGACTTTCAGAGGGATAAACTTTGATTCGGGAAAAAGAAGAAAAGTGACTCTTTATGCGATGTTTTACAATATCTATTATCAAATTTAGGAAGTTCTTTTAAAAAATAAATTAACTGGTTATTAGATATAGGAAGATGTGGTGTGAGTGCCAATGAGACAACTCTCCATACAAATAACAATTTAAAAAGTAAACCATTATAGGTTAAAGTACGGCCTTCAACACGGAGCCTTAGCTCACACCGAACAACAAGCTATAAAGGGCCCCATTACGATTTTAGAGTGGTGTATTATGTTTCCAGTCTGTATTGTATGTCCGTCCGCAATCAAACAAAAAAAATGTTTGAACGTAGTTTGAAGTCGCATTAACTTCAAAATTAGTACATATAAAATTGAGAATGGAAATGGGGAATGTGTCAAAGAGACAGCAACCCGACCAAATAAAAAACAACAGCAGAGGGTCACCAACAGGTCTTCAATGTAACGAGAAATTCCCGCACCCGGAGGCGTCCTTCAACTGGCCCCTATACAAATATATACTAGTTCAGTGATAATGAACGCCATACTAATTTCCAAATTGTACACAAGAAACTAAAATTAAAATAATACAAGACTAACAAAGGCCAGAGGCTCCTGACTTGGGACAGTCGCAATAATGCGGCGGGGTTAAACATGTTTGTGAGATCTCAACTCTCCCCCTATACCTCTAGCCAATGTAGAAAAGTAAACGCATAACAATACCACATTAAAATTCAGTTCAAGAGAAGTCCGAGTCTGATGTCAGAAGATGTAACCAAAGAAAATAAACAAAATGACAATAATACATAAAAAACAACAGACTACTAGCAGTTAACTGACATGCCAGCTCCAGACTTCTATTAAACTGACCAGACTCAAGCTGGCAGCCACTTTTATCGGCCAATCAAGATAGCAGCCACTTTTTTCCAGCAGCCAATTTTGACGATATGTCTAAAAACCAAAAAACTGCGTGAGGCACAAACGTTCCAAAAATCGCTAAATCTTAGTTAAATGCAATCTAACAGCGGAAATCGACAATTTCACGGTTTCTGCTAATTTCTAAAGCATTTCATTCCGTTTTAAATATGTATGTAAGCGGTCTGTCCTTTATTTGACATTCGATAATTGATATTCAATATCCAACCGACTGCTAGCCGTCGGTTCAATATTTAAATTTAGTTGAAAATCACTCAGTCGGAAACCAGGTTGAAATAGAACAAAAGAATCGAAGCTCTCTATTAGAGAAGGCGATATGTTTACTATAGTGACAAATTTTTAAAAAGTTAATAGAAACAAACAAAACTGCAATTTTCTTCTCAATTACGAGGTGTTTTATTTCAAAAACACCATTTGCATAAGTTTTCAATTTATCTAGTACATAGTTAAGCAGAGCAATTAGATATCAAGTCGACGACATGGGTATCTTTCAAGTTGGATGACAAAAATGCATAACCTCCGATTTTTAAAAAAAAATTACCACGGACGGAAAAGATATCAATCTATTAGTTCAGTAATTTTCGTGTCTGCCCTTCCATTATGTGACTGAAGAAAAAATTCCAAAAAATAGGTAACAATTGTATCGAAAAGAGAAAATCGAGTGCACCTTTTTATGTTAGGGCGTGTTTGAGTTGAGTATTTTGTCTTGATATCGTTCAAAGTAAGAATATTTCATACATCGTCTCGCTTCAGATTCTATCATTTTTATATATTAAAGCTACAGGTTGACTTTATAACAGAAAAAAATAACAGTACTAAAAGATGAAATATATGGGTCAAGTGAAATACCTATCTAATGAGTCACAAAAACAGGGAAGGTGTGTTCGAATAGCTATTTTTTTACTGAAAGTACTTGACGACAGTCTTACAAGTTGGATGATGAAAATGCATATCTTCGAAAAATTCTAATTTTTTGTGTGTGATAACTAGGGTTTATAGTCTCCAACCACTAAAAAAATCTAGTCTGCCCTTCCACGAAATATTTAATTAGATTTTTTTTTAAATGTTTATGATTTTTCGAAAATTCCACCTAACAACCGATCAGACAATAGTTTTAAGTTGAATCAATGCAGACAATATCATTAACTGATGCTCATTAGCTAGTTGATACATTTGTCTTTTAAAATATAACTGACATATAAGGATCGTATTGGTGCAATGTGGATAAATTTATCGGTTTCCAAGAGCAAAATTGGTAGCGCGTCATCGCTACAATGGCTTCCATTTTTACGATTGTGAAAATGAACTGGCGTAATGGGGAGATAATTTTGACGAAGTAGGATCCTGACTGCACTATAAAGCCTGAGGGAAAAGATACCATTCTATGACCCCTTCAAGCTGTCATAAATTTTCGTTGTCCTCGAATATAAACCCTGATACAAGTTGTATATTTGTCTTTGTGTTATATAGATTTTTATCAATAAAACATTACAGAGGATTCACCAAAGATGTAATTTAATATATAAAATATGAAACAAAATCCAATTACTCCAGAAACATATAGAAATATACATAGAAATACTTATGGAAAGCCAAAAAAGAAAAGAAATTTATAGTGAACACCTACCAGAGACTGCTTAAATGACGGTGACCACCCAAAGACGACTTTGGACCTCTGTGGTGGCCAGACGGGCCCGGATCCCAGAAAAATATTTAAGTGGGGAATAGCTTGGGTCAATACCTTTAAAATGAGCTAGGTCCGGTTCGGAACTTTGCCGTAGGGATATGTCGAGGAGTACCGAATGTGTGGTTGATATGGAAAATACGTAAATGGGCAACTTTGAACCTCTGTGGTGGCCAGACGGGCCCGGATCCCAGAAAAATATTTAAGTGGCAAATAGCTTGGATCAATACCTTTGAAATGAGCTAGGTCCGGTTCGGAACTTTGCCGTAGGGATATGTCGAGGAGTACCGAATGTGTGGTTAATACGGAAAATTACGTTAAGGGGCGCCTTTGAACCTCTGTGATGGCCAGATGGTCCCGGATCCCAGAAAAATATTAAAGTGGGGAATAGCTTGGGTCAGTACCTTTAAAATGAGCTAGGTCCGGTTCGGAACTTTGCCGTAGGGATATGTTGAGGAGTACCGAATGTGTGGTTGATATGGAAAATACGTAAATGGACAACTTTGAACCTCTGTGGTGGCCAGACGGGCCCGGATCCCAGAAAAATATTTAAGTGGGGAATAGCTTGGGTCAATACCTTTAAAATGAGCTAGGTCCGGTTCGGAACTTTGCCGTTGGTATATGCCGAAAAGTACCGAATGTATGCATATGGTTAATACGGAAAATTACGTTAAGGGGCACCTTTGAACCTCTGTGGTGGCCAGACGGGCCCGGATCCCAGAAAAATATTTAAGTGGGGAATAGCTTGGGTCAATACCTTTAAAATGAGCTAGGTCCGGTTCGGAACTTTGCCGTAGGGATATGTCGAGGAGTACCGAATGTGTGGTTGATATGGAAAATACGTAAATGGGCAACTTTGAACCTCTGTGGTGGCCAGACGGGCCCGGATCCCAGAAAAATATTTAAGTGGCAAATAGCTTGGATCAATACCTTTGAAATGAGCTAGGTCCGGTTCGGAACTTTGCCGTAGGGATATGTCGAGGAGTACCGAATGTGTGGTTAATACGGAAAATTACGTTAAGGGGCGCCTTTGAACCTCTGTGATGGCCAGATGGTCCCGGATCCCAGAAAAATATTAAAGTGGGGAATAGCTTGGGTCAGTACCTTTAAAATGAGCTAGGTCCGGTTCGGAACTTTGCCGTAGGGATATGTTGAGGAGTACCGAATGTGTGGTTGATATGGAAAATACGTAAATGGACAACTTTGAACCTCTGTGGTGGCCAGACGGGCCCGGATCCCAGAAAAATATTTAAGTGGGGAATAGCTTGGGTCAATACCTTTAAAATGAGCTAGGTCCGGTTCGGAACTTTGCCGTTGGTATATGCCGAAAAGTACCGAATGTATGCATATGGTTAATACGGAAAATTACGTTAAGGGGCACCTTTGAACCTCTGTGGTGGCCAGACGGGCCCGGATCCCAGAAAAATATTTAAGTGGGGAATAGCTTGGGTCAATACCTTTAAAATGAGCTAGGTCCGGTTCGGAACTTTGCCGTAGGGATATGTCGAGGAGTACCGAATGTGTGGTTGATATGGAAAATACGTAAATGGGCAACTTTGAACCTCTGTGGTGGCCAGACGGGCCCGGATCCCAGAAAAATATTTAAGTGGCAAATAGCTTGGATCAATACCTTTGAAATGAGCTAGGTCCGGTTCGGAACTTTGCCGTAGGGATATGTCGAGGAGTACCGAATGTGTGGTTAATACGGAAAATTACGTTAAGGGGCGCCTTTGAACCTCTGTGATGGCCAGATGGTCCCGGATCCCAGAAAAATATTAAAGTGGGGAATAGCTTGGGTCAGTACCTTTAAAATGAGCTAGGTCCGGTTCGGAACTTTGCCGTAGGGATATGTTGAGGAGTACCGAATGTGTGGTTGATATGGAAAATACGTAAATGGACAACTTTGAACCTCTGTGGTGGCCAGACGGGCCCGGATCCCAGAAAAATATTTAAGTGGGGAATAGCTTGGGTCAATACCTTTAAAATGAGCTAGGTCCGGTTCGGAACTTTGCCGTTGGTATATGCCGAAAAGTACCGAATGTATGCATATGGTTAATACGGAAAATTACGTTAAGGGGCACCTTTGAACCTCTGTGGTGGCCAGACGGGCCCGGATCCCAGAAAAATATTTAAGTGGGGAATAGCTTGGGTCAATACCTTTAAAATGAGCTAGGTCCGGTTCGGAACTTTGCCGTAGGGATATGTCGAGGAGTACCGAATGTGTGGTTGATATGGAAAATACGTAAATGGGCAACTTTGAACCTCTGTGGTGGCCAGACGGGCCCGGATCCCAGAAAAATATTTAAGTGGCAAATAGCTTGGATCAATACCTTTGAAATGAGCTAGGTCCGGTTCGGAACTTTGCCGTAGGGATATGTCGAGGAGTACCGAATGTGTGGTTAATACGGAAAATTACGTTAAGGGGCGCCTTTGAACCTCTGTGATGGCCAGATGGTCCCGGATCCCAGAAAAATATTAAAGTGGGGAATAGCTTGGGTCAGTACCTTTAAAATGAGCTAGGTCCGGTTCGGAACTTTGCCGTAGGGATATGTTGAGGAGTACCGAATGTGTGGTTGATATGGAAAATACGTAAATGGACAACTTTGAACCTCTGTGGTGGCCAGACGGGCCCGGATCCCAGAAAAATATTTAAGTGGGGAATAGCTTGGGTCAATACCTTTAAAATGAGCTAGGTCCGGTTCGGAACTTTGCCGTTGGTATATGCCGAAAAGTACCGAATGTATGCATATGGTTAATACGGAAAATTACGTTAAGGGGCACCTTTGAACCTCTGTGGTGGCCAGACGGGCCCGGATCCCAGAAAAATATTTAAGTGGGGAATAGCTTGGGTCAATACCTTTAAAATGAGCTAGGTCCGGTTCGGAACTTTGCCGTAGGGATATGTCGAGGAGTACCGAATGTGTGGTTGATATGGAAAATACGTAAATGGGCAACTTTGAACCTCTGTGGTGGCCAGACGGGCCCGGATCCCAGAAAAATATTTAAGTGGCAAATAGCTTGGATCAATACCTTTGAAATGAGCTAGGTCCGGTTCGGAACTTTGCCGTAGGGATATGTCGAGGAGTACCGAATGTGTGGTTAATACGGAAAATTACGTTAAGGGGCGCCTTTGAACCTCTGTGATGGCCAGATGGTCCCGGATCCCAGAAAAATATTAAAGTGGGGAATAGCTTGGGTCAGTACCTTTAAAATGAGCTAGGTCCGGTTCGGAACTTTGCCGTAGGGATATGTTGAGGAGTACCGAATGTGTGGTTGATATGGAAAATACGTAAATGGACAACTTTGAACCTCTGTGGTGGCCAGACGGGCCCGGATCCCAGAAAAATATTTAAGTGGGGAATAGCTTGGGTCAATACCTTTAAAATGAGCTAGGTCCGGTTCGGAACTTTGCCGTTGGTATATGCCGAAAAGTACCGAATGTATGCATATGGTTAATACGGAAAATTACGTTAAGGGGCACCTTTGAACCTCTGTGGTGGCCAGACGGGCCCGGATCCCAGAAAAATATTTAAGTGGGGAATAGCTTGGGTCAATACCTTTAAAATGAGCTAGGTCCGGTTCGGAACTTTGCCGTAGGGATATGTCGAGGAGTACCGAATGTGTGGTTGATATGGAAAATACGTAAATGGGCAACTTTGAACCTCTGTGGTGGCCAGACGGGCCCGGATCCCAGAAAAATATTTAAGTGGCAAATAGCTTGGATCAATACCTTTGAAATGAGCTAGGTCCGGTTCGGAACTTTGCCGTAGGGATATGTCGAGGAGTACCGAATGTGTGGTTAATACGGAAAATTACGTTAAGGGGCGCCTTTGAACCTCTGTGATGGCCAGATGGTCCCGGATCCCAGAAAAATATTAAAGTGGGGAATAGCTTGGGTCAGTACCTTTAAAATGAGCTAGGTCCGGTTCGGAACTTTGCCGTAGGGATATGTTGAGGAGTACCGAATGTGTGGTTGATATGGAAAATACGTAAATGGACAACTTTGAACCTCTGTGGTGGCCAGACGGGCCCGGATCCCAGAAAAATATTTAAGTGGGGAATAGCTTGGGTCAATACCTTTAAAATGAGCTAGGTCCGGTTCGGAACTTTGCCGTTGGTATATGCCGAAAAGTACCGAATGTATGCATATGGTTAATACGGAAAATTACGTTAAGGGGCACCTTTGAACCTCTGTGGTGGCCAGACGGGCCCGGATCCCAGAAAAATATTTAAGTGGGGAATAGCTTGGGTCAATACCTTTAAAATGAGCTAGGTCCGGTTCGGAACTTTGCCGTAGGGATATGTCGAGGAGTACCGAATGTGTGGTTGATATGGAAAATACGTAAATGGGCAACTTTGAACCTCTGTGGTGGCCAGACGGGCCCGGATCCCAGAAAAATATTTAAGTGGCAAATAGCTTGGATCAATACCTTTGAAATGAGCTAGGTCCGGTTCGGAACTTTGCCGTAGGGATATGTCGAGGAGTACCGAATGTGTGGTTAATACGGAAAATTACGTTAAGGGGCGCCTTTGAACCTCTGTGATGGCCAGATGGTCCCGGATCCCAGAAAAATATTAAAGTGGGGAATAGCTTGGGTCAGTACCTTTAAAATGAGCTAGGTCCGGTTCGGAACTTTGCCGTAGGGATATGTTGAGGAGTACCGAATGTGTGGTTGATATGGAAAATACGTAAATGGACAACTTTGAACCTCTGTGGTGGCCAGACGGGCCCGGATCCCAGAAAAATATTTAAGTGGGGAATAGCTTGGGTCAATACCTTTAAAATGAGCTAGGTCCGGTTCGGAACTTTGCCGTTGGTATATGCCGAAAAGTACCGAATGTATGCATATGGTTAATACGGAAAATTACGTTAAGGGGCACCTTTGAACCTCTGTGGTGGCCAGACGGGCCCGGATCCCAGAAAAATATTTAAGTGGGGAATAGCTTGGGTCAATACCTTTAAAATGAGCTAGGTCCGGTTCGGAACTTTGCCGTAGGGATATGTCGAGGAGTACCGAATGTGTGGTTGATATGGAAAATACGTAAATGGGCAACTTTGAACCTCTGTGGTGGCCAGACGGGCCCGGATCCCAGAAAAATATTTAAGTGGCAAATAGCTTGGATCAATACCTTTGAAATGAGCTAGGTCCGGTTCGGAACTTTGCCGTAGGGATATGTCGAGGAGTACCGAATGTGTGGTTAATACGGAAAATTACGTTAAGGGGCGCCTTTGAACCTCTGTGATGGCCAGATGGTCCCGGATCCCAGAAAAATATTAAAGTGGGGAATAGCTTGGGTCAGTACCTTTAAAATGAGCTAGGTCCGGTTCGGAACTTTGCCGTAGGGATATGTTGAGGAGTACCGAATGTGTGGTTGATATGGAAAATACGTAAATGGACAACTTTGAACCTCTGTGGTGGCCAGACGGGCCCGGATCCCAGAAAAATATTTAAGTGGGGAATAGCTTGGGTCAATACCTTTAAAATGAGCTAGGTCCGGTTCGGAACTTTGCCGTTGGTATATGCCGAAAAGTACCGAATGTATGCATATGGTTAATACGGAAAATTACGTTAAGGGGCACCTTTGAACCTCTATCTGTGGTGGCCAGACGGGCCCGGATCCCAGAAAAATATTTAAGTGGGGAATAGCTTGGGTCAATACCTTTAAAATGAGCTAGGTCCGGTTCGGAACTTTGCCGTAGGGATATGTCGAGGAGTACCGAATGTGTGGTTGATATGGAAAATACGTAAATGGGCAACTTTGAACCTCTGTGGTGGCCAGACGGGCCCGGATCCCAGAAAAATATTTAAGTGGCAAATAGCTTGGATCAATACCTTTGAAATGAGCTAGGTCCGGTTCGGAACTTTGCCGTAGGGATATGTCGAGGAGTACCGAATGTGTGGTTAATACGGAAAATTACGTTAAGGGGCGCCTTTGAACCTCTGTGATGGCCAGATGGTCCCGGATCCCAGAAAAATATTAAAGTGGGGAATAGCTTGGGTCAGTACCTTTAAAATGAGCTAGGTCCGGTTCGGAACTTTGCCGTAGGGATATGTTGAGGAGTACCGAATGTGTGGTTGATATGGAAAATACGTAAATGGACAACTTTGAACCTCTGTGGTGGCCAGACGGGCCCGGATCCCAGAAAAATATTTAAGTGGGGAATAGCTTGGGTCAATACCTTTAAAATGAGCTAGGTCCGGTTCGGAACTTTGCCGTTGGTATATGCCGAAAAGTACCGAATGTATGCATATGGTTAATACGGAAAATTACGTTAAGGGGCACCTTTGAACCTCTGTGGTGGCCAGACGGGCCCGGATCCCAGAAAAATATTTAAGTGGGGAATAGCTTGGGTCAATACCTTTAAAATGAGCTAGGTCCGGTTCGGAACTTTGCCGTAGGGATATGTCGAGGAGTACCGAATGTGTGGTTGATATGGAAAATACGTAAATGGGCAACTTTGAACCTCTGTGGTGGCCAGACGGGCCCGGATCCCAGAAAAATATTTAAGTGGCAAATAGCTTGGATCAATACCTTTGAAATGAGCTAGGTCCGGTTCGGAACTTTGCCGTAGGGATATGTCGAGGAGTACCGAATGTGTGGTTAATACGGAAAATTACGTTAAGGGGCGCCTTTGAACCTCTGTGATGGCCAGATGGTCCCGGATCCCAGAAAAATATTAAAGTGGGGAATAGCTTGGGTCAGTACCTTTAAAATGAGCTAGGTCCGGTTCGGAACTTTGCCGTAGGGATATGTTGAGGAGTACCGAATGTGTGGTTGATATGGAAAATACGTAAATGGACAACTTTGAACCTCTGTGGTGGCCAGACGGGCCCGGATCCCAGAAAAATATTTAAGTGGGGAATAGCTTGGGTCAATACCTTTAAAATGAGCTAGGTCCGGTTCGGAACTTTGCCGTTGGTATATGCCGAAAAGTACCGAATGTATGCATATGGTTAATACGGAAAATTACGTTAAGGGGCACCTTTGAACCTCTGTGGTGGCCAGACGGGCCCGGATCCCAGAAAAATATTTAAGTGGGGAATAGCTTGGGTCAATACCTTTAAAATGAGCTAGGTCCGGTTCGGAACTTTGCCGTAGGGATATGTCGAGGAGTACCGAATGTGTGGTTGATATGGAAAATACGTAAATGGGCAACTTTGAACCTCTGTGGTGGCCAGACGGGCCCGGATCCCAGAAAAATATTTAAGTGGCAAATAGCTTGGATCAATACCTTTGAAATGAGCTAGGTCCGGTTCGGAACTTTGCCGTAGGGATATGTCGAGGAGTACCGAATGTGTGGTTAATACGGAAAATTACGTTAAGGGGCGCCTTTGAACCTCTGTGATGGCCAGATGGTCCCGGATCCCAGAAAAATATTAAAGTGGGGAATAGCTTGGGTCAGTACCTTTAAAATGAGCTAGGTCCGGTTCGGAACTTTGCCGTAGGGATATGTTGAGGAGTACCGAATGTGTGGTTGATATGGAAAATACGTAAATGGACAACTTTGAACCTCTGTGGTGGCCAGACGGGCCCGGATCCCAGAAAAATATTTAAGTGGGGAATAGCTTGGGTCAATACCTTTAAAATGAGCTAGGTCCGGTTCGGAACTTTGCCGTTGGTATATGCCGAAAAGTACCGAATGTATGCATATGGTTAATACGGAAAATTACGTTAAGGGGCACCTTTGAACCTCTGTGGTGGCCAGACGGGCCCGGATCCCAGAAAAATATTTAAGTGGGGAATAGCTTGGGTCAATACCTTTAAAATGAGCTAGGTCCGGTTCGGAACTTTGCCGTAGGGATATGTCGAGGAGTACCGAATGTGTGGTTGATATGGAAAATACGTAAATGGGCAACTTTGAACCTCTGTGGTGGCCAGACGGGCCCGGATCCCAGAAAAATATTTAAGTGGCAAATAGCTTGGATCAATACCTTTGAAATGAGCTAGGTCCGGTTCGGAACTTTGCCGTAGGGATATGTCGAGGAGTACCGAATGTGTGGTTAATACGGAAAATTACGTTAAGGGGCGCCTTTGAACCTCTGTGATGGCCAGATGGTCCCGGATCCCAGAAAAATATTAAAGTGGGGAATAGCTTGGGTCAGTACCTTTAAAATGAGCTAGGTCCGGTTCGGAACTTTGCCGTAGGGATATGTTGAGGAGTACCGAATGTGTGGTTGATATGGAAAATACGTAAATGGACAACTTTGAACCTCTGTGGTGGCCAGACGGGCCCGGATCCCAGAAAAATATTTAAGTGGGGAATAGCTTGGGTCAATACCTTTAAAATGAGCTAGGTCCGGTTCGGAACTTTGCCGTTGGTATATGCCGAAAAGTACCGAATGTATGCATATGGTTAATACGGAAAATTACGTTAAGGGGCACCTTTGAACCTCTGTGGTGGCCAGACGGGCCCGGATCCCAGAAAAATATTTAAGTGGGGAATAGCTTGGGTCAATACCTTTAAAATGAGCTAGGTCCGGTTCGGAACTTTGCCGTAGGGATATGTCGAGGAGTACCGAATGTGTGGTTGATATGGAAAATACGTAAATGGGCAACTTTGAACCTCTGTGGTGGCCAGACGGGCCCGGATCCCAGAAAAATATTTAAGTGGCAAATAGCTTGGATCAATACCTTTGAAATGAGCTAGGTCCGGTTCGGAACTTTGCCGTAGGGATATGTCGAGGAGTACCGAATGTGTGGTTAATACGGAAAATTACGTTAAGGGGCGCCTTTGAACCTCTGTGATGGCCAGATGGTCCCGGATCCCAGAAAAATATTAAAGTGGGGAATAGCTTGGGTCAGTACCTTTAAAATGAGCTAGGTCCGGTTCGGAACTTTGCCGTAGGGATATGTTGAGGAGTACCGAATGTGTGGTTGATATGGAAAATACGTAAATGGACAACTTTGAACCTCTGTGGTGGCCAGACGGGCCCGGATCCCAGAAAAATATTTAAGTGGGGAATAGCTTGGGTCAATACCTTTAAAATGAGCTAGGTCCGGTTCGGAACTTTGCCGTTGGTATATGCCGAAAAGTACCGAATGTATGCATATGGTTAATACGGAAAATTACGTTAAGGGGCACCTTTGAACCTCTGTGGTGGCCAGACGGGCCCGGATCCCAGAAAAATATTTAAGTGGGGAATAGCTTGGGTCAATACCTTTAAAATGAGCTAGGTCCGGTTCGGAACTTTGCCGTAGGGATATGTCGAGGAGTACCGAATGTGTGGTTGATATGGAAAATACGTAAATGGGCAACTTTGAACCTCTGTGGTGGCCAGACGGGCCCGGATCCCAGAAAAATATTTAAGTGGCAAATAGCTTGGATCAATACCTTTGAAATGAGCTAGGTCCGGTTCGGAACTTTGCCGTAGGGATATGTCGAGGAGTACCGAATGTGTGGTTAATACGGAAAATTACGTTAAGGGGCGCCTTTGAACCTCTGTGATGGCCAGATGGTCCCGGATCCCAGAAAAATATTAAAGTGGGGAATAGCTTGGGTCAGTACCTTTAAAATGAGCTAGGTCCGGTTCGGAACTTTGCCGTAGGGATATGTTGAGGAGTACCGAATGTGTGGTTGATATGGAAAATACGTAAATGGACAACTTTGAACCTCTGTGGTGGCCAGACGGGCCCGGATCCCAGAAAAATATTTAAGTGGGGAATAGCTTGGGTCAATACCTTTAAAATGAGCTAGGTCCGGTTCGGAACTTTGCCGTTGGTATATGCCGAAAAGTACCGAATGTATGCATATGGTTAATACGGAAAATTACGTTAAGGGGCACCTTTGAACCTCTGTGGTGGCCAGACGGGCCCGGATCCCAGAAAAATATTTAAGTGGGGAATAGCTTGGGTCAATACCTTTAAAATGAGCTAGGTCCGGTTCGGAACTTTGCCGTAGGGATATGTCGAGGAGTACCGAATGTGTGGTTGATATGGAAAATACGTAAATGGGCAACTTTGAACCTCTGTGGTGGCCAGACGGGCCCGGATCCCAGAAAAATATTTAAGTGGCAAATAGCTTGGATCAATACCTTTGAAATGAGCTAGGTCCGGTTCGGAACTTTGCCGTAGGGATATGTCGAGGAGTACCGAATGTGTGGTTAATACGGAAAATTACGTTAAGGGGCGCCTTTGAACCTCTGTGATGGCCAGATGGTCCCGGATCCCAGAAAAATATTAAAGTGGGGAATAGCTTGGGTCAGTACCTTTAAAATGAGCTAGGTCCGGTTCGGAACTTTGCCGTAGGGATATGTTGAGGAGTACCGAATGTGTGGTTGATATGGAAAATACGTAAATGGACAACTTTGAACCTCTGTGGTGGCCAGACGGGCCCGGATCCCAGAAAAATATTTAAGTGGGGAATAGCTTGGGTCAATACCTTTAAAATGAGCTAGGTCCGGTTCGGAACTTTGCCGTTGGTATATGCCGAAAAGTACCGAATGTATGCATATGGTTAATACGGAAAATTACGTTAAGGGGCACCTTTGAACCTCTGTGGTGGCCAGACGGGCCCGGATCCCAGAAAAATATTTAAGTGGGGAATAGCTTGGGTCAATACCTTTAAAATGAGCTAGGTCCGGTTCGGAACTTTGCCGTAGGGATATGTCGAGGAGTACCGAATGTGTGGTTGATATGGAAAATACGTAAATGGGCAACTTTGAACCTCTGTGGTGGCCAGACGGGCCCGGATCCCAGAAAAATATTTAAGTGGCAAATAGCTTGGATCAATACCTTTGAAATGAGCTAGGTCCGGTTCGGAACTTTGCCGTAGGGATATGTCGAGGAGTACCGAATGTGTGGTTAATACGGAAAATTACGTTAAGGGGCGCCTTTGAACCTCTGTGATGGCCAGATGGTCCCGGATCCCAGAAAAATATTAAAGTGGGGAATAGCTTGGGTCAGTACCTTTAAAATGAGCTAGGTCCGGTTCGGAACTTTGCCGTAGGGATATGTTGAGGAGTACCGAATGTGTGGTTGATATGGAAAATACGTAAATGGACAACTTTGAACCTCTGTGGTGGCCAGACGGGCCCGGATCCCAGAAAAATATTTAAGTGGGGAATAGCTTGGGTCAATACCTTTAAAATGAGCTAGGTCCGGTTCGGAACTTTGCCGTTGGTATATGCCGAAAAGTACCGAATGTATGCATATGGTTAATACGGAAAATTACGTTAAGGGGCACCTTTGAACCTCTGTGGTGGCCAGACGGGCCCGGATCCCAGAAAAATATTTAAGTGGGGAATAGCTTGGGTCAATACCTTTAAAATGAGCTAGGTCCGGTTCGGAACTTTGCCGTAGGGATATGTCGAGGAGTACCGAATGTGTGGTTGATATGGAAAATACGTAAATGGGCAACTTTGAACCTCTGTGGTGGCCAGACGGGCCCGGATCCCAGAAAAATATTTAAGTGGCAAATAGCTTGGATCAATACCTTTGAAATGAGCTAGGTCCGGTTCGGAACTTTGCCGTAGGGATATGTCGAGGAGTACCGAATGTGTGGTTAATACGGAAAATTACGTTAAGGGGCGCCTTTGAACCTCTGTGATGGCCAGATGGTCCCGGATCCCAGAAAAATATTAAAGTGGGGAATAGCTTGGGTCAGTACCTTTAAAATGAGCTAGGTCCGGTTCGGAACTTTGCCGTAGGGATATGTTGAGGAGTACCGAATGTGTGGTTGATATGGAAAATACGTAAATGGACAACTTTGAACCTCTGTGGTGGCCAGACGGGCCCGGATCCCAGAAAAATATTTAAGTGGGGAATAGCTTGGGTCAATACCTTTAAAATGAGCTAGGTCCGGTTCGGAACTTTGCCGTTGGTATATGCCGAAAAGTACCGAATGTATGCATATGGTTAATACGGAAAATTACGTTAAGGGGCACCTTTGAACCTCTGTGGTGGCCAGACGGGCCCGGATCCCAGAAAAATATTTAAGTGGGGAATAGCTTGGGTCAATACCTTTAAAATGAGCTAGGTCCGGTTCGGAACTTTGCCGTAGGGATATGTCGAGGAGTACCGAATGTGTGGTTGATATGGAAAATACGTAAATGGGCAACTTTGAACCTCTGTGGTGGCCAGACGGGCCCGGATCCCAGAAAAATATTTAAGTGGCAAATAGCTTGGATCAATACCTTTGAAATGAGCTAGGTCCGGTTCGGAACTTTGCCGTAGGGATATGTCGAGGAGTACCGAATGTGTGGTTAATACGGAAAATTACGTTAAGGGGCGCCTTTGAACCTCTGTGATGGCCAGATGGTCCCGGATCCCAGAAAAATATTAAAGTGGGGAATAGCTTGGGTCAGTACCTTTAAAATGAGCTAGGTCCGGTTCGGAACTTTGCCGTAGGGATATGTTGAGGAGTACCGAATGTGTGGTTGATATGGAAAATACGTAAATGGACAACTTTGAACCTCTGTGGTGGCCAGACGGGCCCGGATCCCAGAAAAATATTTAAGTGGGGAATAGCTTGGGTCAATACCTTTAAAATGAGCTAGGTCCGGTTCGGAACTTTGCCGTTGGTATATGCCGAAAAGTACCGAATGTATGCATATGGTTAATACGGAAAATTACGTTAAGGGGCACCTTTGAACCTCTGTGGTGGCCAGACGGGCCCGGATCCCAGAAAAATATTTAAGTGGGGAATAGCTTGGGTCAATACCTTTAAAATGAGCTA
This sequence comes from Mytilus edulis, assembly GCF_963676685.1. Classification (NCBI taxonomy): domain Eukaryota; kingdom Metazoa; phylum Mollusca; class Bivalvia; order Mytilida; family Mytilidae; genus Mytilus; species Mytilus edulis. The sequence goes on along the minus strand of NC_092345.1, from coordinate 77,060,237 downwards.
GGTCCGGTTCGGAACTTTGCCGTAGGGATATGTCGAGGAGTACCGAATGTGTGGTTGATATGGAAAATACGTAAATGGGCAACTTTGAACCTCTGTGGTGGCCAGACGGGCCCGGATCCCAGAAAAATATTTAAGTGGCAAATAGCTTGGATCAATACCTTTGAAATGAGCTAGGTCCGGTTCGGAACTTTGCCGTAGGGATATGTCGAGGAGTACCGAATGTGTGGTTAATACGGAAAATTACGTTAAGGGGCGCCTTTGAACCTCTGTGATGGCCAGATGGTCCCGGATCCCAGAAAAATATTAAAGTGGGGAATAGCTTGGGTCAGTACCTTTAAAATGAGCTAGGTCCGGTTCGGAACTTTGCCGTAGGGATATGTTGAGGAGTACCGAATGTGTGGTTGATATGGAAAATACGTAAATGGACAACTTTGAACCTCTGTGGTGGCCAGACGGGCCCGGATACCAGAAAAATATTTAAGTGGGGAATAGCTTGGGTCAATACCTTTAAAATGAGCTAGGTCCGGTTCGGAACTTTGCCGTTGGTATATGCCGAAAAGTACCGAATGTATGCATATGGTTAATACGGAAAATTACGTTAAGGGGCACCTTTGAACCTCTGTGGTGGCCAGACGGGCCCGGATCCCAGAAAAATATTTAAGTGGGGAATAGCTTGGGTCAATACCTTTAAAATGAGCTAGGTCCGGTTCGGAACTTTGCCGTAGGGATATGTCGAGGAGTACCGAATGTGTGGTTGATATGGAAAATACGTAAATGGGCAACTTTGAACCTCTGTGGTGGCCAGACGGGCCCGGATCCCAGAAAAATATTTAAGTGGCAAATAGCTTGGATCAATACCTTTGAAATGAGCTAGGTCCGGTTCGGAACTTTGCCGTAGGGATATGTCGAGGAGTACCGAATGTGTGGTTAATACGGAAAATTACGTTAAGGGGCGCCTTTGAACCTCTGTGATGGCCAGATGGTCCCGGATCCCAGAAAAATATTAAAGTGGGGAATAGCTTGGGTCAGTACCTTTAAAATGAGCTAGGTCCGGTTCGGAACTTTGCCGTAGGGATATGTTGAGGAGTACCGAATGTGTGGTTGATATGGAAAATACGTAAATGGACAACTTTGAACCTCTGTGGTGGCCAGACGGGCCCGGATACCAGAAAAATATTTAAGTGGGGAATAGCTTGGGTCAATACCTTTAAAATGAGCTAGGTCCGGTTCGGAACTTTGCCGTTGGTATATGCCGAAAAGTACCGAATGTATGCATATGGTTAATACGGAAAATTACGTTAAGGGGCACCTTTGAACCTCTGTGGTGGCCAGACGGGCCCGGATCCCAGAAAAATATTTAAGTGGGGAATAGCTTGGGTCAATACCTTTAAAATGAGCTAGGTCCGGTTCGGAACTTTGCCGTAGGGATATGTCGAGGAGTACCGAATGTGTGGTTGATATGGAAAATACGTAAATGGGCAACTTTGAACCTCTGTGGTGGCCAGACGGGCCCGGATCCCAGAAAAATATTTAAGTGGCAAATAGCTTGGATCAATACCTTTGAAATGAGCTAGGTCCGGTTCGGAACTTTGCCGTAGGGATATGTCGAGGAGTACCGAATGTGTGGTTAATACGGAAAATTACGTTAAGGGGCGCCTTTGAACCTCTGTGGTGGCCAGATGGTCCCGGATCCCAGAAAAATATTAAAGTGGGGAATAGCTTGGGTCAGTACCTTTAAAATGAGCTAGGTCCATTTCGGAACTTTGCCGTAGGGATATGTTGAGGAGTACCGAATGTGTGGTTGATATGGAAAATACGTAAATGGACAACTTTGAACCTCTGTGGTGGCCAGACGGGCCCGGATCCCAGAAAAATATTTAAGTGGGGAATAGCTTGGGTCAATACCTTTAAAATGAGCTAGGTCCGGTTCGGAACTTTGCCGTTGGTATATGCCGAAAAGTACCGAATGTATGCATATGGTTAATACGGAAAATTACGTTAAGGGGCACCTTTGAACCTCTGTGGTGGCCAGACGGGCCCGGATCCCAGAAAAATATTTAAGTGGGGAATAGCTTGGGTCAATACCTTTAAAATGAGCTAGGTCCGGTTCGGAACTTTGCCGTAGGGATATGTCGAGGAGTACCGAATGTGTGGTTGATATGGAAAATACGTAAATGGGCAACTTTGAACCTCTGTGGTGGCCAGACGGGCCCGGATCCCAGAAAAATATTTAAGTGGCAAATAGCTTGGATCAATACCTTTGAAATGAGCTAGGTCCGGTTCGGAACTTTGCCGTAGGGATATGTCGAGGAGTACCGAATGTGTGGTTAATACGGAAAATTACGTTAAGGGGCGCCTTTGAACCTCTGTGATGGCCAGATGGTCCCGGATCCCAGAAAAATATTAAAGTGGGGAATAGCTTGGGTCAGTACCTTTAAAATGAGCTAGGTCCGGTTCGGAACTTTGCCGTAGGGATATGTTGAGGAGTACCGAATGTGTGGTTGATATGGAAAATACGTAAATGGACAACTTTGAACCTCTGTGGTGGCCAGACGGGCCCGGATCCCAGAAAAATATTGAAGTGGGGAATAGCTTGGGTCAATACCTTTAAAATGAGCTAGGTCCGGTTCGGAACTTTGCCGTTGGTATATGCCGAAAAGTACCGAATGTATGCATATGGTTAATACGGAAAATTACGTTAAGGGGCACCTTTGAACCTCTGTGGTGGCCAGACGGGCCCGGATCCCAGAAAAATATTTAAGTGGGGAATAGCTTGGGTCAATACCTTTAAAATGAGCTAGGTCCGGTTCGGAACTTTGCCGTAGGGATATGTCGAGGAGTACCGAATGTGTGGTTGATATGGAAAATACGTAAATGGGCAACTTTGAACCTCTGTGGTGGCCAGACGGGCCCGGATCCCAGAAAAATATTTAAGTGGCAAATAGCTTGGATCAATACCTTTGAAATGAGCTAGGTCCGGTTCGGAACTTTGCCGTAGGGATATGTCGAGGAGTACCGAATGTGTGGTTAATACGGAAAATTACGTTAAGGGGCGCCTTTGAACCTCTGTGATGGCCAGATGGTCCCGGATCCCAGAAAAATATTAAAGTGGGGAATAGCTTGGGTCAGTACCTTTAAAATGAGCTAGGTCCATTTCGGAACTTTGCCGTAGGGATATGTTGAGGAGTACCGAATGTGTGGTTGATATGGAAAATACGTAAATGGACAACTTTGAACCTCTGTGGTGGCCAGACGGGCCCGGATCCCAGAAAAATATTTAAGTGGGGAATAGCTTGGGTCAATACCTTTAAAATGAGCTAGGTCCGGTTCGGAACTTTGCCGTTGGTATATGCCGAAAAGTACCGAATGTATGCATATGGTTAATACGGAAAATTACGTTAAGGGGCACCTTTGAACCTCTGTGGTGGCCAGACGGGCCCGGATCCCAGAAAAATATTTAAGTGGGGAATAGCTTGGGTCAATACCTTTAAAATGAGCTAGGTCCGGTTCGGAACTTTGCCGTAGGGATATGTCGAGGAGTACCGAATGTGTGGTTGATATGGAAAATACGTAAATGGGCAACTTTGAACCTCTGTGGTGGCCAGACGGGCCCGGATCCCAGAAAAATATTTAAGTGGCAAATAGCTTGGATCAATACCTTTGAAATGAGCTAGGTCCGGTTCGGAACTTTGCCGTAGGGATATGTCGAGGAGTACCGAATGTGTGGTTAATACGGAAAATTACGTTAAGGGGCGCCTTTGAACCTCTGTGATGGCCAGATGGTCCCGGATCCCAGAAAAATATTAAAGTGGGGAATAGCTTGGGTCAGTACCTTTAAAATGAGCTAGGTCCGGTTCGGAACTTTGCCGTAGGGATATGTTGAGGAGTACCGAATGTGTGGTTGATATGGAAAATACGTAAATGGACAACTTTGAACCTCTGTGGTGGCCAGACGGGCCCGGATCCCAGAAAAATATTTAAGTGGGGAATAGCTTGGGTCAATACCTTTAAAATGAGCTAGGTCCGGTTCGGAACTTTGCCGTTGGTATATGCCGAAAAGTACCGAATGTATGCATATGGTTAATACGGAAAATTACGTTAAGGGGCACCTTTGAACCTCTGTGGTGGCCAGACGGGCCCGGATCCCAGAAAAATATTTAAGTGGGGAATAGCTTGGGTCAATACCTTTAAAATGAGCTAGGTCCGGTTCGGAACTTTGCCGTAGGGATATGTCGAGGAGTACCGAATGTGTGGTTGATATGGAAAATACGTAAATGGGCAACTTTGAACCTCTGTGGTGGCCAGACGGGCCCGGATCCCAGAAAAATATTTAAGTGGCAAATAGCTTGGATCAATACCTTTGAAATGAGCTAGGTCCGGTTCGGAACTTTGCCGTAGGGATATGTCGAGGAGTACCGAATGTGTGGTTAATACGGAAAATTACGTTAAGGGGCGCCTTTGAACCTCTGTGATGGCCAGATGGTCCCGGATCCCAGAAAAATATTAAAGTGGGGAATAGCTTGGGTCAGTACCTTTAAAATGAGCTAGGTCCGGTTCGGAACTTTGCCGTTGGTATATGCCGAAAAGTACCGAATGTATGCATATGGTTAATACGGAAAATTACGTTAAGGGGCACCTTTGAACCTCTGTGGTGGCCAGACGGGCCCGGATCCCAGAAAAATATTTAAGTGGGGAATAGCTTGGGTCAATACCTTTAAAATGAGCTAGGTCCGGTTCGGAACTTTGCCGTAGGGATATGTCGAGGAGTACCGAATGTGTGGTTGATATGGAAAATACGTAAATGGGCAACTTTGAACCTCTGTGGTGGCCAGACGGGCCCGGATCCCAGAAAAATATTTAAGTGGCAAATAGCTTGGATCAATACCTTTGAAATGAGCTAGGTCCGGTTCGGAACTTTGCCGTAGGGATATGTCGAGGAGTACCGAATGTGTGGTTGATATGGAAAATACGTAAATGGACAACTTTGAACCTCTGTGGTGGCCAGACGGGCCCGGATCCCAGAAAAATATTTAAGTGGGGAATAGCTTGGGTCAATACCTTTAAAATGAGCTAGGTCCGGTTCGGAACTTTGCCGTTGGTATATGCCGAAAAGTACCGAATGTATGCATATGGTTAATACGGAAAATTACGTTAAGGGGCACCTTTGAACCTCTGTGGTGGCCAGACGGGCCCGGATCCCAGAAAAATATTTAAGTGGGGAATAGCTTGGGTCAATACCTTTAAAATGTGCTAGATCCGGTTCGGAACTTTGCCGTATGGATATGTCGAGGAGTACCGAATGTGTGGTTGATATGGAAAATACGTAAATGGGCAACTTTGAACCTCTGTGGTGGCCAGACGGGCCCGGATCCCAGAAAAATATTTAAGTGGCAAATAGCTTGGATCAATACCTTTGAAATGAGCTAGGTCCGGTTCGGAACTTTGCCGTAGGGATATGTCGAGGAGTACCGAATGTGTGGTTAATACGGAAAATTACGTTAAGGGGCACCTTTGAACATCTGTGGTGGCCAGATGGTCCCGGATCCCAGAAAAATATTTAAGTGGGGAATAGCTTGGGTCAATACCTTTAAAATGAGCTAGGTCCGGTTCGGAACTTTGCCGTAGGGATATGTCGAGGAGTACCGAATGTGTGGTTGATATGGAAAATACGTAAATGGGCAACTTTGAACCTCTGTGGTGGCCAGACGGGCCCGGATCTAAGAAAAATATTTAAGTGGCAAATAGCTTGGATCAATACCTTTGAAATGAGCTAGGTCCGGTTCGGAACTTTGCCGTAGGGATATGTCGAGGAGTACCGAATGTGTGGTTGATATGGAAAATACGTAAATGGGCAACTTTGAACCTCTGTGGTGGCCAGACGGGCCCGGATCCCAGAAAAATATTTAAGTGGCAAATAGCTTGGATCTATACCTTTGAAATGAGCTAGGTCCAGTTCGGAACTTTGCCGTAGGGATATGTCGAGGAGTACCGAATGTGTGGTTGATATGGAAAATACGTAAATTGGCAACTTTGAACCTCTGTGGTGGCCAAACGGGCCCGGATCCCAGAAAAATATTTAAGTAAGGAATAGCCTAGGTCAATACCTTTGAAATGAGCTTGGAAAGGTTCGAAAATTATCGTAAAGGTATTCTAAGGAATTCCGAATGTAAGATTGTTGAAGAATCTCAATAAATGCGTTGTGTTTTCTATATACGTTTAAATGTAGTGATAGGTAATGAATAATACAATAACATCACTTACTATAGCGTTATAGTTACAACGTTACCATAGCATAATGTTTGTACCTTGCGTATTTTCCGAAGTATGTAACGAAAAATTGTAAGAAAATGTAAGTTCAAAATATAGATAAAAGAAATTTAAATTGATGTCCACCTCAAATAAAATAATCTAGTTTCTTAACCTTAACTGATCACAACTAAAGTTTATCTCATAGTCCATTCATGGATTTTTCTTCTGCCGCCTACTGTAGCATCACTCAGCGGTAATTTTCTTTATGCGTTGTAAGTTCCTTTCTTGTATCTATTTGGCTTCTTGACTCTACCAGTTGAGGGTGTGTTCGTTCGTCTAGGTAGCAAGTTACTTTCTTTGAAATTTTCCTTAAGTGGGTTCATGAGCGATCTACTTTGTACGAGCCATTGTGATGTGTCTTCTGGTCTTCTTTTGGCAACGGTCGTGCCTGAAGGTATATCATCTGAACGGTCATGTTTCCATAGCAACTTTGCCGTGGACTTTCCTTTTTCGCTGTCTTCAATGACGTTTACCAGAGCTATAGATGTTGTCGGATGGTTGATGTTTCTATTGATTAGTCCTGATAACACACATCCGAACTTGACTGTACAACGATTGGTCCTTTTCCTCTTATAACTCTGTCTTCGATAATTTACCAGTAGTAGTCGGTGCCTATGAGTAAGTCAATTTCGAAACGTTCTGTACTTAAGTTTAAATGTGGAAAGTTCCTTGTAGTCTGTGAAATCCTGTTTTAAATCTGAACGGCAATCTCTGGAACAATGAGTGTGTCGATATGGACTATTTCTCCTGTGTCGGTCTGTAAATGTATTGTTGCAGTGTCTAAGTTGCGAACCTTCTGGGATAAATTTCAAATCACAGACAGATGAATGCTTACTTTTTCTGTAGGATTTATTTCTAATTTATCAGTTAATTTCTGAGTTATAAAATTGAAGAAGGCTGTGCTCCCTCGTCAAATAAGATGTTACTTTCTAGTTCTTGGTCGTTATTTACAACTGGTGCAGTTGTTGTTTTCGGGAGAATGTCGTGACTCTGATGTGATAGATACATTACTGTAGTCTCGTTTGGTGTTTCAACTACGTTGATTGCTGACTATTGTATTGTAGGCTGCGGTGTCATACCTGGAATTACCTCTTTTCCTTTACATATGCTAGTATGATGTATTCCGTTACACTTTTTGCATCGTTCAGTAGAGTGGCATGCGGCTACTTAGTGTGACCCTTTACAGTTAAAGCATAACTGTTTCTGTTTTACAATTTGATTTCTTATGTTTACGTCTGTTACTTCAGGGCACTCCGCCGGATAGTGCTCAGCTAAACAAAATATACATGTATGTGTATTTACCATCTTACGTGTGTCTTTGAATTCGCTCTTGTATGAATGTGATTGCGTACCCATAAAAAAGTGCAGTGGCGTACAATATGTCTGAATTCATGACTCCTTCACCAGCTTTAAGTATTTCAATCTCTTTAGTTATTGCTATTCGTAGATTTTTCAATATGAAGTTATATCTCCCGCGTTTTCTTGCAATAGATTTTCTCATGGCAATCGGTAACTTGTCAAAAAATAAAGCGAACCATACATCTCAGGTGTTTGACAAAGTGACTTTAATCCTCGCACATATGATTCAAGTTTGTCTCCGTAAGATCTCAAGCTAAATGCATCATTTGTCGGTGCGGGTAAGCTCATGAGTGATTTCATGTAAGCATTAAAAAATTCTGTGAGTTTCCAAATCTCTCTCTTAGCAAACAAACGGCTGTCTCATAATTCATTTGTAATTGGTGTGCGTAAGCGCAAATCCTGCTATGGTTTGGGCGGCGGTTCTTATAAGCTGGGCTTTCAGATAACTAAATTTCTGTATTGGTGTAAGGCTACTATTTTAGTGTATGGTACATTCGTAAAAGTCCCAAAATGTGCTCAACTGCAAAACATACCCGTCAAAATGTGGCTAATCTAATTAAAATAATCTATGATTTACATTACTAAATACATTTGGTAGTTGGGCTGGTGGTTGTATATACGAACAATCGTCCTGAGTATTGTATGATTGTAAAATCGGACCAATAAAGTTGCTTGATTGATTTCCGGTAGGATTTTCCTCCGATGGAATTCGTTTTCTAGTGTTTAGCATGTAAACGGCTGATGTGTTTGTATAAATAGCGTTTGATGTAGGTATATAGCATTCAGTGTTAGCGTTCATTGTTTACTTTCTTTTAAATTAGAATTATTGTTTGGGGATTTGATTGTTTGCTTAAGTTTTCGTATTTGCCTTAGTTTACTGTCTAAATCAAACATATACTCATCCGAGTCTGTAATTTCTTGTTCAATGTGATCCTCGTGTTGGATTTCTTTCATCTTCTCGTTTAAATCATGAATAATCTTCTTTTTCTGGGTTACGGCATACTCTATGCATGGCTTTGAATTCCTCCATTTTGACGTTTTCAGGAGTCTCTTTCAGCTCCTCGAATTTGATCCATAGCTTCGTCACTGCTGCTCTGTTGCCGACACGTATTGCCTTTAACGTCCGTCACGGCACCAAAAATGTTAAAAAATCTCAATAAATGCGTTGTGTGTTCTATATACGTTTAATCGTCATGATAGCTAATGAATAATACAATAACGTCACTCACTATAGCGTTATGGTAACAACGTTACCATAGCATAATGTTTGTATTTGTGTATTTTCTGACTTGATTATTATGAAAATATGTTAAGGCACAACTTTTAACCCCAATTGTGGTCAGGATTGCCATGATCCCAGAAAAATATTAAATCGGAACTTTGCCGTAAGGATATGCTAAGATGTTCCGAATATGTGGTTTGTAAGTTAAATACGTCATATGAATTTCGGAACCACTGTAATGCAGATGGCTCTGGATTATATAAAAAAAGTAGTGAATAGCCTGGGTTCATACCAGTGGTGTAGAATAGAGAATGCTGCAACACTTTCAATTTTAGTAATTAACAGTGAACGTGAAAGTAGGAAGGTGACAGTGAAAAAAGTGACGTCATATTAGTAAGTAAAAGTTATGACGTAACATTATACAGGTAAATAAGCATCATGGTGTAAAAGTTAAAGTAGTCTGATTTAAAACTGGTCATTAAGGTGTTTAAGGTTTTAGAGTAAGGTGTGTTAGGGTAAGGGGTGTTAGGGTTAGAATTTGAATAGGAGTACGGGGTGGTGTTTTTTAAATTGAAAAAAAACAGAATATAGGAATATTTTTATAAGTATTAGGATTATGAAGGCATCTTATAATCAATATTATTTCATTGATCTGAATACCTTTGACACAAAAGAAAAACAAAAAATGGAAGGACCTGCCAACAAGTGAGGTGAACCAAATTATTGACACTACAAGTGGGGATGAAATTATTTGTGATACGTACCTACTAATCTTGAAGTCAATAAAACGGGTAACAAGTAAGGTGTGGGCTTGTAGTGGGTTGTATTACGAAACAAGAACGTTGGAAGGACCGTTCATCAGAAGTACGACTGCCTATACCCTTATTAGACAGAAAACCGCGTAGTAGTACGTGTCCTTATTTTTCTTTTCACATCTAGTAAACATTAGATTAAAAAAATTACAAGTGGTGGTTAAGGGTGTAAAATTGAAGAAAAAATATTCATAAAAGACATATGTGTGTAAGTATTAAATAAACAATGGCATTAACAAACAAAAACATACCGGGTACGCCTAGATTGTCAGTTAATATACATGCTATACATAATAAAGAGGTTGCGCTAGATTTATAAAGACAATACCAACGGGTCATTTACAAATAACAGTAAACTAATTACATCGAATGGCAAAGGATTTGGGGTTAAAAGGATATAGTATAAACCCAAAAGACGTGTTGGTAAAGCTTATTGAAGACAAAACGCATCAAGTGTTACCCCATACAGAAGTGTTCACTAAAAATGAATTAATACTAAAAGCAAAGAAACGTGGTATACCTTATATAAATATCAAGATAAAGGAAAAAGGACTGCAACAAGACATAGCTAAGAAACCTGTTATTAAGATGAAAGATGGTAGAAAAGAACTACAGTGTTTATTGAACAATTTGTTAATTCATTTTAAGGCAAGTCGAAGTGCTTTACATACATTTGATTCGTAAAATTTCAGAAGACAACTTAAAGTAGGCATCGAAGGTGCTTCTAGTACAGTTGGTAAAAAAACCTTGCAACAGGTGACAGTGATTCCACTTTTAAGGTCAACTCAAGCATGGCAAGTTAGTATTACTGAATCAACCAACTAAGACACTGAACTAACAGTAATGATAGAAAAGGCAAAAGAAAGCATAGCAACTTGCATGCGTGATGGAAGTGAGTGAACGTTAGTCATATTGTAGAAGTACACCTTCATATGAATAAATTGTATCCCTGAAGTTTGAGTCTTACCTACGCCTTTCAGTAAAACTAGCACAGAAGAAGGCCATTATTAACGTGAGCTGTATTCTCACAATCACATCATGAATAGGTGGATCAGAAAAGTACATTTTACGAGTGAGTCAATACAAAAAATACAAAAAAGTACCCGTTAAAAATTCAAAAAACATCAGAAAGAATAGAACTCACACAAACACGTTGTATCTAACCAATGCTACTAAACATCATTACTGTTGGATAAAAAGTTTGTACTTGTTTGGCTTTATAAATATTTTGATATGAGCTTCACTGATGAGTCTTATGTAGACGAAACGCGCGTCTGCCGTACAAAATTATAATCCTGGTACTTTGATAACTTTTATCACATTTGTTAAGTCCCCAAGTGTCATCCCACAATGGTAAAGTGTTTTTGTCGAAGATGTTTCAATCATTGTTAAAGTGAGGACTTTTTAGACGAACATTTAATGTATTGTGATAAGATGGATGGAGTGAAAATCAACATTCCAGAAGAAGATACCATTACAATATCTTACAACATAGTACCAACGTAAAATGCGATTTCCTTATGTTATTTATGCTGACATTCAATGTAGCTCAGAACAGATAGACACTTGCCAACCTGACAAACTAAAAGCTTACACGGATGTTAACTAACAAAATACACCTTCTGGTTTTACTACCGTGTCCAGTATGCTCATAGGGAATATAAAGAAACAAAAGTGTACTCACTGGAAGACATTGTTCAGAGATTTGTGGCTTGTATGGAAGAGATAATGAAGGCGATTGCAGACATCTACATTGATAAAAGACCTGGTGATGATTGAAGAAGATCCCAATGTTTTACAGCGAGTTAAGATTGTCACATGTGCGATGATGAATTAGGTGAAGACAAAGTGCGTGATCACGAGCGTTCGACAGGTAAGTATCGTGGTGCAGCACATAAAAAAATGTAACTTAGACTGTCAATTACCGGTAAGAAATGATTTTCATTGATTCGTGTAAGTTTATGTTAAATTCGTCCGACACCTTATATATTTAGCTTATAATTTAAAGTTGAATCAATTTAAGGTATGAAAGTCGTGATTTAGGTAGAATAATGAATTTATGATAAATGATTAAAAATAAAATGTTTATCTTACGATTTCATGAAGGGTCATTACGACATGACGAAAACACAACTACTATCTGCTGACCGACTGAATAATAAACACATTAGTGTGGCTGACTATGTTCATGTACTACATGTGTTTACTATTTTTTTTTTTTTAAATTTGAAACAGTGTTGTTTCCAATGGTTGGTATTAACCAAAGTGCATCGTGTGTCAAAACTTTAACAATCAGTTTGGCTTAAAATTTTCATTGACCTGAACACTAACCTTAGAATCATAGCCAGCATCGTATTTGAAAAGTATTCCTTTAAACTGATGAACAACTCAATGTTTGAAAATACCATGGAAAACACACGTTAACGGGTGAATATAATATTAATGACTACTGATAAGCAACCGTTGAAACTAATAGCTACACCCAACTGTGACCAATTCGTGGTGTATAACGAGTCCATGGTAGTAGTAAACATAAGGAAAACCAAACTAAAGTTTAACAAGCCTGTGTACTAAGGAGCAATTATCTTAGACATTTCAAAGCTTTTAAATGTACGACATTCATTTGGACTTTGTGCGTAAACCAACGGGAACAAAGTTCGACAATTGTTTACCGACACTGATAGTTAAGCCTATTAAATTTAAACCAACGACTTTTACAAAGACATAACAAGATTGACACATCAAACTATTGTATGGACAACCCGTTTTCGAATTCCGACCAACGTCAACAAAAAAAAATATTGGTATGCATGTGGTGGTCAAATGATGGCTAACTTTGTATGGATTCTTACAAGATGTGTTAATATCGAATGGGTGATGGTCAACACACAAGGAAAGCTAAAGGAACGAAGAAACAAGTCAATTGACAGAACATTACATTTAACGATTGCAAGACGTTTTTGATGACATTTTAACCCTTCCATTATGAGACCTGGAACCCATTGGACGTGTTAGTTTACGACGACAACAAGCAAATCGTATTTTGATTCTTACGGACTTTAATTCCCCCTTACGTAATGGTAAATTCTTGAAACTTAAGATCTACTACATCACCGATGAACTTCAGATAAGAGCACCAGTGGTCTGTGGACACTTTTGTTTGTATTTGTCACAATTGTTGTCTGAAGGAGAACCTTGATGAAGTTGCGTTTCCAAGACAGACAAATTTGGACTTTATGGAAATTGAGAAATAAATAGGAGTCAATTGCTTGAAGAATTGAACATGAACAACAATCGTATCACTAACATTAAATCTTAGAATAATAATACGGATGCTGCAACAAAACGACGAGTCATGCGTCAATTGAAACACTATACGAAACCGTTAGAATTAAAATTACAATCCGCGTGTAACCAGATAAAGAGAGATATAAAACGGCTAGAGAAAGGATATGATACAGTCATTAAAGAACTCGAGAAAAAGTTAGATGAGTTTAAGACCACTCTGCACCAAGAACTCGAGGTAAATCAGATTAAAAACTCGACACATAAAACATTGATGAACTCTTGAAACTTTAGTTGTCAATAGAAGCTTAAGACCAAAACAAGGAAAATCAAGAGAGTCTGAGGATGTGTATTCTATCGAAACATGCTGGTGGGAGATTAAAATCCGTTAGTGGTTTATTATTTGGTAAAGACGTAGTCCAGATGTTTAAGCCTTCACCACATTAATACTCGCATAACGAAAGTATCCTTTATAATCTTGGGCAAACTGTCAAAGCCTATACTTGCTAAAAGGTTGGTACTGCAAATCTTATTGTTTAAATCAAGAGTTTAAGGACTTAGGTTACCCTTTTCATGGAACAAAGACCTCTTTTATCCACACCTGTTTTGTTTTCGCAAGACCTTTCCGATGCGGTTCAAATCCGGTGACGTCTTTTAAGTTAAGGTTCATAAAAAGAACTTTGTACTTTTTCGTCAGTAAAATCCTTGATGCGATACCTTTGGGCTTAAGTGTTTAACACTTGGGACACCAGTTAAGACTTTTCTCGGTCCACCTTTTTAAACATTCTTTTCTTTAAAGTTTAAAACTGTGTCCGTCCCCTACTTTAAATTTAACCTGTTTAAATGAAAGAAGGTTACCAAACAAGTTCCATACACTTTATATTCGTGTTCTTTTTTACTAGCATTATAAGAAGCCATCTTAATTTATCTATATTTGGAGGTGTTGTACCAGGAACATATATATACTGTTCCCAGGTTGTACTAATGAAAGATATTGGCCATTATAGGGATTCAAAGGTGTGCCTTAACGAACTTTTCATATTAACCACACATGCTTTCGGAAATCCTAGGCTTATCTCTACGGCAAAGTTCCGAACCAGACCTATCTCATTTTAAAGGTATTGACCCGAGCTATTCGCCACTTCAAAATTTTTCTAGGAACCGGCACTGTCTGGCCACCACAGAGGTTCAAAATTGTCCATTTACGTACATGTATTTTCTATATCAACAAAACATTCGGTATTCCTCGACATATCCCTACGGCAAAGTTCCGGACCGGACCTGGCTGATTTTAAAGGTACTGACCAAGGCTATTACCAACTTAAATATTTTCTGCGATCCGGGCCCGTCTGGCCACCACAGAGGTTCAAGGGTGCCCTTTAACGTCAATTTCCGTATTAACCACACATTCGGTACTTTTCGGCATATACCAACGCCAACGTTCCAAACCGGACCTATCTCATTTTAAAGGTATTGACCAAAGCTATTTGCCACTTAAATATTTTTCTGGGATCCGGGCCCGTCTGGCCACCACAGAGGTTCAAAGTTGTCCATTTACGTATTTTCCATATCAACCACACATTCGGTACTCCTCGACATATTCCTACGGCAAAGTTCCGAACCGGACCTAGCACATTTCAAAGGTATTGATTCAAGCTATTTGCCACTTAAATATTTTCTGGGATCCGGGCCCGTCTGGCCACCACAGAGGTTCAAAGGTGCCCCTTAACGTAATTTGCCGTATTAACCATATGCATACATTCGGTACTTTTCGGCATATACCAACGGCAAAGTTCCGAACCGGACCTAGCTCATTTTAAAGGTATTGACCCAAGCTATTCCCCACTTAAATATTTTTCTGGGATCCGGGCCCGTCTGGCCACCACAGAGGTTCAAAGTTGCCCATTTACGTATTTTCCATATCAACCACACATTCGGTACTCCTCGACATATTCCTACGGCAAAGTTCCGAACCGGACCTAGCTCATTTCAAAGGTATTGATTCAAGCTATTTGCCACTTAAATATTTTTCTGGGATCCGGGCCCGTCTGGCCACCACAGAGGTTCAAAGGTGCCCCTTAACGTAATTTGCCGTATTAACCATATGCATACATTCGGTACTTTTCGGCATATACCAACGGCAAAGTTCCGAACCGGACCTAGCTCATTTTAAAGGTATTGACCCAAGCTATTTCCCACTTAAATATTTTTCTGGGATCCGGGCCCGTCTGGCCACCACAGAGGTTCAAAGTTGCCCATTTACGTATTTTCCATATCAACCACACATTCGGTACTCCTCGACATATTCCTACGGCAAAGTTCCGAACCGGACCTAGCTCATTTCAAAGGTATTGATTCAAGCTATTTGCCACTTAAATATTTTTCTGGGATCAGGGCCCGTCTGGCCACCACAGAGGTTCAAAGGTGCCCCTTAACGTAATTTGCCGTATTAACCATATGCATACATTCGGTACTTTTCGGCATATACCAACGGCAAAGTTCCGAACCGGACCTAGCTCATTTTAAAGGTATTGACCCAAGCTATTCCCCACTTAAATATTTTTCTGGGATCCGGGCCCGTCTGGCCACCACAGAGGTTCAAAGTTGCCCATTTACGTATTTTCCATATCAACCACACATTCGGTACTCCTCGACATATTCCTACGGCAAAGTTCCGAACCGGACCTAGCTCATTTCAAAGGTATTGATTCAAGCTATTTGCCACTTAAATATTTTTCTGGGATCCGGGCCCGTCTGGCCACCACAGAGGTTCAAAGGTGCCCCTTAACGTAATTTGCCGTATTAACCATATGCATACATTCGGTACTTTTCGGCATATACCAACGGCAAAGTTCCGAACCGGACCTAGCTCATTTTAAAGGTATTGACCCAAGCTATTCCCCACTTAAATATTTTTCTGGGATCCGGGCCCGTCTGGCCACCACAGAGGTTCAAAGTTGCCCATTTACGTATTTTCCATATCAACCACACATTCGGTACTCCTCGACATATTCCTACGGCAAAGTTCCGAACCGGACCTAGCTCATTTCAAAGGTATTGATTCAAGCTATTTGCCACTTAAATATTTTTCTGGGATCCGGGCCCGTCTGGCCACCACAGAGGTTCAAAGGTGCCCCTTAACGTAATTTGCCGTATTAACCATATGCATACATTCGGTACTTTTCGGCATATACCAACGGCAAAGTTCCGAACCGGACCTAGCTCATTTTAAAGGTATTGACCCAAGCTATTCCCCACTTAAATATTTTTCTGGGATCCGGGCCCGTCTGGCCACCACAGTGGTTCAAAGTTGCCCATTTACGTATTTTCCATATCAACCACACATTCGGTACTCCTCGACATATTCCTACGGCAAAGTTCCGAACCGGACCTAGCTCATTTCAAAGGTATTGATTCAAGCTATTTGCCACTTAAATATTTTTCTGGGATCCGGGCCCGTCTGGCCACCACAGAGGTTCAAAGGTGCCCCTTAACGTAATTTGCCGTATTAACCATATGCATACATTCGGTACTTTTCGGCATATACCAACGGCAAAGTTCCGAACCGGACCTAGCTCATTTTAAAGGTATTGACCCAAGCTATTCCCCACTTAAATATTTTTCTGGGATCCGGGCCCGTCTGGCCACCACAGAGGTTCAAAGTTGCCCATTTACGTATTTTCCATATCAACCACACATTCGGTACTCCTCGACATATTCCTACGGCAAAGTTCCGAACCGGACCTAGCTCATTTCAAAGGTATTGATTCAAGCTATTTGCCACTTAAATATTTTTCTGGGATCCGGGCCCGTCTGGCCACCACAGAGGTTCAAAGGTGCCCCTTAACGTAATTTGCCGTATTAACCATATGCATACATTCGGTACTTTTCGGCATATACCAACGGCAAAGTTCCGAACCGGACCTAGCTCATTTTAAAGGTATTGACCCAAGCTATTCCCCACTTAAATATTTTTCTGGGATCCGGGCCCGTCTGGCCACCACAGAGGTTCAAAGTTGCCCATTTACGTATTTTCCATATCAACCACACATTCGGTACTCCTCGACATATTCCTACGGCAAAGTTCCGAACCGGACCTAGCTCATTTCAAAGGTATTGATTCAAGCTATTTGCCACTTAAATATTTTTCTGGGATCCGGGCCCGTCTGGCCACCACAGAGGTTCAAAGGTGCCCCTTAACGTAATTTGCCGTATTAACCATATGCATACATTCGGTACTTTTCGGCATATACCAACGGCAAAGTTCCGAACCGGACCTAGCTCATTTTAAAGGTATTGACCCAAGCTATTCCCCACTTAAATATTTTTCTGGGATCCGGGCCCGTCTGGCCACCACAGAGGTTCAAAGTTGCCCATTTACGTATTTTCCATATCAACCACACATTCGGTACTCCTCGACATATTCCTACGGCAAAGTTCCGAACCGGACCTAGCTCATTTCAAAGGTATTGATTCAAGCTATTTGCCACTTAAATATTTTTCTGGGATCCGGGCCCGTCTGGCCACCACAGAGGTTCAAAGGTGCCCCTTAACGTAATTTGCCGTATTAACCATATGCATACATTCGGTACTTTTCGGCATATACCAACGGCAAAGTTCCGAACCGGACCTAGCCCATTTTAAAGGTATTGACCCAAGCTATTTCCCACTTAAATATTTTTCTGGGATCCGGGCCCGTCTGGCCACCACAGAGGTTCAAAGTTGCCCATTTACGTATTTTCCATATCAACCACACATTCGGTACTCCTCGACATATTCCTACGGCAAAGTTCCGAACCGGACCTAGCTCATTTCAAAGGTATTGATTCAAGCTATTTGCCACTTAAATATTTTTTTGGGATCCGGGCCCGTCTGGCCACCACAGAGGTTCAAAGGTGCCCCTTAACGTAATTTGCCGTATTAACCATATGCATACATTCGGTACTTTTCGGCATATACCAACGGCAAAGTTCCGAACCGGACCTAGCTCATTTTAAAGGTATTGACCCAAGCTATTCCCCACTTAAATATTTTTCTGGGATCCGGGCCCGTCTGGCCACCACAGAGGTTCAAAGTTGCCCATTTACGTATTTTCCATATCAACCACACATTCGGTACTCCTCGACATATTCCTACGGCAAAGTTCCGAACCGGACCTAGCTCATTTCAAAGGTATTGATTCAAGCTATTTGCCACTTAAATATTTTTCTGGGATCCGGGCCCGTCTGGCCACCACAGAGGTTCAAAGGTGCCCCTTAACGTAATTTGCCGTATTAACCATATGCATACATTCGGTACTTTTCGGCATATACCAACGGCAAAGTTCCGAACCGGACCTAGCCCATTTTAAAGGTATTGACCCAAGCTATTCCCCACTTAAATATTTTTCTGGGATCCGGGCCCGTCTGGCCACCACAGAGGTCCAAAGTCGTCTTAGGGTGGTCACCGTCATTTAAGCAGTCTCTGGTAGGTGTTCACTATTAATTTCTTTTCTTTTTTGGCTTTCCATAAGTATTTTTATGTATGTTTCTATATGTTTCTGGAGTAATTGGATTTTGTTTCATATTTTATATATTAAATTACATCTTTGGTGAATCCTCTGTAATGTTTTATTGATAAAAATCTATATAACATAAAGACAAATATACAACTTGTATCAGGGTATATATTCGAGGACAACGAAAATTAATGACAGCTTGAAGGGGTCATAAAATGGTATATTTTCCCTCAGGCTTTATAGTGATTTTCAACTAATTTAAATATTGAACCGACGGCTAGCAGGCGGGTGGATATTGAATATCAATTATCGAATGTCAAATAAAGGACAGACCGCTTACATACATATTTAAAACGGAATGAAATGCTTTAGAAATTAGCAGAAACCGTGAAATTGTCGATTTCCGCTGTTAGATTGCATTTAACTAAGATTTAGCGATTTTTGGAACGTTTGTGCCTCATGCAGTTTTTTGGTTTTTAGACATATAGTCAACATTGGCTGCTGGAAAAAAGTGGCTGCTATCTTGATTGGCCGATGAAAGTGGCTGCCAGCTTGAGTCTGGTATTAAACTGACTGAAAGATTATGATTACATCATATGAACATCAGGCACAATCATTCCCGTTAGGGGTTTAGTATCATACCATCATAACATATATGAGAAGAACATAACCCGTGTCATGCCAACAACTGTTTTTAGAATGAATGTGTTTAGTTCCGATGCAAAGACCTTATCAGTGACTCAATATTAACGCCAAAATATGCAATCTTTAATGACTTGACAACAGTATCGTAATTATATCCCTTCTTAAGAAGTCTATTCAAAGGTTTTGTAAGTTTCTGAGGTGAATACTGACACCTTTGTGCTTTATAAAGAATATTTCCATAAAAATTGGATGTGAAATACCTGAACGTATTAGAGGTCTGCATGTTGAGCTATATTTACGAATGATGTCTTTATACCGATGATCAAATTTAGTAAATGTTTTGACTAGTTTGTGATATCGAAAACCCTGGTGTAATAATTTTTCAGTAATACATAAATTTCTCTCGTTAAAATCTAAAACATTGTTACATACACGAGCGAATCGTACAAGTTGAGATATATAAACACCGTAAGATGGTGACAAGGGAACGTCACCATCTAAAAACGGATAATTAACGATAGGAAATGAAAAATCATCCCTTTTATCATAAATTTTAGTATTCAGCATATGTATGTATTTAAAAAATTGATAGACTATGATAGTTTGATATATACATGTAAAGATATAACTATATAAAGAAAGGCGTTCAGTTGCTTGTATAAGTTATTTTTTTTTATGCTTTGTTTCCCACAACTCTGAAACAACTACGCAATTTCAATTTAAACCTTACATAGGAAATATTTTCCACGAAGATTCGTCAACGCAAAAATTGTCTTGTTTCTGAAGATGAGGGTCTAATAATTTTAGTGGGTCTTAACAATCAAACCGAAAAGGTAGCCATAGTCTTCACAGAAACTTACATAGACTTGCATATATATACAATCATATAACTAACCACTGATAAGAAAGTACAGGGCCATTAACCAGCTTTTATCTTCATAGAACGATACCATTTTTGTAGAACTCCATAACATTAGTATACCGATGGTACTCAAAACCATTCCAAAGGCTAGTACCCATGCTGATTTCAATTTTTGTCCAATAAGATTTGGTACAAAGCCAAGTCCAATTCCAGCATTTAACATTGAAGCAAACGCTTCCACTGGAAAAACAAATAACATAAATTAATTTTGATGACCAGTCCCCAAACACAATTTCATTTTAATGTCTAATTGATCTATTTAATGTCTAAACTCATTTTAGAGTAAACATGGACGGTAAACTATAGTGAGGACTCGGTATTTCAAATCATAAAAGTATAAACAGATAGGAAAGATATAACTGTTTTTCAATGTTTGTGTATTTTCCGGAGTAATGGTCTAAAATAATACCGCATATTGCGACATTTTGACCGAGTGTGTGATTTCACATACTAGCGTATGAGGCATGACTAGCAGGATATGCATACATTCCCAATGTCGTCTTCCGTTTAAATTACACAAGATTCCCTTATCGTTGGTTTTTCGTTTTGAATGGTTTTACACTAGTAATTTAGGGCCTCTTATAGCTTGGTGCTCGGTGTAAGCCAATGCTCCGTGATGAAGGACGAACATTTAAGTGTCATGAATACCTATGGAACGCCACAGCTGCCTTATGATAACAATAACCATATCATTACGGGTAAAGATATATCATGAAGCAAATGTTCTATACTATAACGACATTTGACTATAATATTCTGTCAATTTGCTATATCACTAAGTTATAGATATTTCATATCTTTTGGATAGTTTTATGGTGTTTCGTAAATTATACCATAGTTTTTGGTGAATCCCCCGGCAATGACCCCACGAGACGAAGTCGAGTATATAAAGACACTTTGATACAACATGGAGCTACCTTTTCATACTATTCTGTCATTTCACTTTGTTATGAAGATAATATTTCGTACTTTGAAGACATATTGATATAACATGGAGCTACATTTTCATACTGATTTGTCATTTAACTAAACTATTATGTGATATTGCTATGTCATAAAGATACATTTTTTACTATAAAGATATCTTAATATAACATAAAGCAACTTGTTCATACTATTTTGTCACCACAGTATATTATAACGATAAATTTGTATACTATACAATCATCTCGATACAACATGGAACAATTTTGTCATACTATTATGACATATAACTATCTTATAAAGACATATTTTAATATCAAGCTAGAGGTGTAATCTATATACCAGTAGACTATTTGATTACAATATAAGACCATTTCGTCATACCATAATACCATTTCACCATATCATAAGACCATTTCACTATATCATAAAACCATTTCACTATATCATAAGACCATTTCATCATACCATAATACCATTTCACCATGCATATCATAAGGCCATTTTATCATATCATAATACCATTTCACCATGCATATCATAAGGCCATTTTATCATATCATAATACCATTTCACCATATCTCAAGACCATTTTATCATACCATAAGACAACTCTAGGAATAGCGGCGAAAATTCCCGCGAAATTCATCCGCAACATCGATGGTAATGAGAGAGAGAAAAAGGCCGTGAAGGAAATTTTTTGGCGGGCCTTAAGAGATCGCCTTCTAGATGAATGAATTTATTGACTCAAATGTTGCATTTACCCTCAGCAATGCGGAGTTGCAAAGACTTGGTGCGACAAGATAGGCGACACATACAGATTGGTACCTCCCAAAAATAAATAACAAAAACTAAATAACATACAAGACAAAACCAAAAAGATGGTCTATATTCTTTTCGCCAAATTTTAATTATTATGACAGCAACCTGTTTGTTTAAGATGGTTTACTTAAAGCGCATCTTTGCAAATCATGTTGACAGGTACAATGCAAAATGTGTATAAACCCGTATCCCGTACCCATTACAATTAGCCGTATTCTTGAATATTATTATTTATTAATACAAATGTAGATGAGAGCCAGATCGGCATATGTTTAAAATGACATTATCGTTAAAATCATAATGATCTTTTAAACAAAGTTAACAAATCAATGCTGACAGTTGATAAAT
The DNA here is from genome assembly GCF_963676685.1 of Mytilus edulis. Classification (NCBI taxonomy): domain Eukaryota; kingdom Metazoa; phylum Mollusca; class Bivalvia; order Mytilida; family Mytilidae; genus Mytilus; species Mytilus edulis. Next base: position 77,038,092 of record NC_092345.1, on the reverse strand, counting down.
CTTTTCTTTTCTATATAAATTTTACAATTTTATCTAGTGTTATACATAGACACTTTCGGGTCAAAGGGGAAGGGGTGCATTTCAATACTCAATTGATTAGGGTGACTCTGGGGGTTCCTGTACCCTACCCTTTTCGTATGGTTAAGATTCTACAAATGCATACAGCATTTCAAAATTTGCGTAATGTAAAAGTGTGACTTTTTTCCATTTTGGTTTGGTTTCATGAGTTGTGTTAGAAAATTCACTACCAAAAATTTATTTTTTAACTTATCATATATTTCTGATATTTTCTCCTACATATTCACATAACAAGTAGCAGAAAAATGTAACATATTCCAGCCGCACGTCCTATAACCAAGGATTAATTTTGTAAAGTAACTATACAAATCCTTGCTGTAACCTAGTATCCTAGTATATAGGAAGTCTATGTTGAGATGACAATGTGCTGAAAACAATTATGTTTTGATATATTATTATTTGAAGGTGTTCAAGAAGTGTTCATCTCTGATATCCGTACTCAAACCGAACGGTAATTCCAGTATCAACATCAGACAGGTACGATACTATTGGGTGACTATAAAGTGCGATACGACATAGAAACGAATGAATAAACAGAAATAAACGAAACAAAATGAAAATAAATAAAAAATATAATAACATCGATGAGAAATATATATACAATATCCCGTTGAATTTGAAGTCTTAGGCTGGATTGTTCACGATTGAAAATAAACAACTGTGCCATGAGCGCATGATACGCCCTTCGTCTTGTGTGTGAAGTTTTATGCAATAATCATAAATAGTTTCTGAGATACGGCGCGACATGTGAATACAATCCTCATTTTACAAAACTAAAATTTTGAATCATCACCAAAAACTATACAGATCTTTATATTAATATAACAAAGAAATGTGTAAAGTTGTAAAGTATTAAGTAATAATCATTAATGTTTTTTGAGATACGGTGCGACATGTGCCCCCTCCCTTTTTATCCAAAAACTCAATTATAACTCTAAAAAAAAAATTTGTATCATCACCAAAAATTACACAGATCTACGGAAGCCGGTTAGTGTCAGGGTAGAGTTTTATTCTTAAGTCGTTATAACGACTTAGCTAACTTGTTTAAACGACTTAGCTAAGTTGTTATAACGACTTAGCATATTTATCTTGTTATAATAACTTAGCTTACTTGTTTTAACGATTTAGCTTACTTGTTTAAACAACTTAGCTAACTCGTTTAAACAACGTAGCTTACTTGTTAAAACGACTTAGCTAACTTGTTTAAACAACTTAGCTAACTTTTTATAACGACTTAGCTAATTTAACTCGTTATAACAACTTAGCTTACTCCTTATAACGACTTAGCTAAGTCGTTTTAACAACTAAGCTATCTCGTTTAAACAACTTAGCTAACATGTTTAAACGACTTAGCTAAGTTGTTATAACGACTTAGCATATTTATCTTGTTATAACAACTTAGCTAACTTGTTTTAACGATTTAGCTTACTTGTTTAAACAACTTAGCTAACTCGTTTAAACAACGTAGCTTACTTGTTAAAACGACTTAGCTAACTTGTTTAAACAACTTAGCTAACTTTTTATAACGACTTAGCTAATTTAATCGTTATAACAACTTAGCTTACTCCTTATAACGACTTAGCTAAGTCGTTTTAACAACTAAGCTATCTCGTTTAAACAACTTAGCTAACCTGTTTAAACGACTTAGCTAACTCGTTTAAACAACTTAGCTAACTTGTTTAAATAACTTAGCTTACTCGTTTAAACATGTTAGCTAACTTGTTATAACGACTTAGCTAAGTTAACTCGTTATAACAACTTAGCTAACTTGTTATAACAACTTAGCGAATATATCTCGTTACAACAACTTAGCTAACTTGTTTTAACAACTTAACTTACTCGTTAAACAACTTAGCTAACTCGTTAAAACGACTTAGCTAACTTGTTTAACACGAGATAGGTTCGCTAAGTTGGTATAACAAGTTAGCTAAGTTGTTTAAACAAGTTAGCTAAGTTGTTTAAACAAGTTAGCTAAGTCGTTTAAACGAGTTAGTTAGCTAAGTTGTTTAAACGAGTAAGTTAAGTTGTTAAAACAAGTTAGCTAAGTTGTTATAACGAGATAGATTCGCTAAGTTGTTTTTGGATTCTAGTAACATAGATGCGTCTGCTAGTACGATTGTATATGTTGTATACACTAAAAGTCATTTCCAAGCATCCGACATACAGACGCATTTGAAATTACTCATTATATTTGAAGGTGGGTTAATAACATTTATACTCTTGAAGCACAACACGCTTTGGTACTGGCTGTTTCCAATCGATATAAATGCCTAGTCCTAGATACTTGTGATGACGGAATTCTGAAACAATTGACATGCTTGGGCAGTGACAAATATTTGAAATACACACTTTCATTTTGTTAAGAACATGATGTCAAAAATATATACTGGTAATCAGTCATGTTAACATGTTTTTTTTTTAAATAAATAGTTAAACATCAAAATGCAAGCCGTTTAATGAAAAGCTGCAAAGCTTTGACGTTTGGTACAGAAGTAGGATGAAATAATTGAAAAACGACGTCAACTAACATTACCATTACTAAACCGAACACCGTGCGTAACGTACATGTATTATAGTCAAATGTCGTTATCGTATAAAACATTTGCTTCATGGTATATCTTTACCCGTAATGGTATGGTTATTGTTATCAAAAGGCAGCTGTGGCGTTCCATAAATACCACCTATAGCCATAGCCATAGCCTTTGTATTTTTTTTTCAGAACCGAAGCAACGTAGAAGCGCTTCACATTAAAAAATGAACGCACGATGACATAAAAAAGAGCGCACGATGACATTATAAATAAAATCATTCAAATCTTATAATTACATTTGTATGCTTCTTCCATGACAAATTAAGAGTTCTGTCAAGCATTATTTTAACATTGTCACGGAAAGTGCGTGAAGTCATATCCGTTGTATTGTATACGGAAACAAAATATGATATTGCAATTCGTGCCTCGAGATTATTGTCAGCCATTAAAATTACGCGTTCCAATGAAAAATGCATGTAACTGTCAACTTCTACGTCATTTTGGTCTCTGATTGAGAGTTGTATCATTGAGAGTTATACCACATCTTCTCAGTTTTATATGTAATGAAATAAAATTGATTTTAACATTATATACACTACTGTTGCCTATAGTTCATCCGATTTCTTCAAGCAATATTTTTATACATATATACATATTTTATTTCCATAAGCTTAACATACATTTCATTTGTTCAAGTTCTGCTTAGTGCAGGTGTACATGTACATGTATATGATCTCACCGTGTTTATGTACGATTATAGTATATATATAATAATATAAAAGGGAGTACATAATAATTAAAAAAATATAGGGGTTCATGTCTTTGTCTGATTTTTGTTTTGCCATCTACAAAATAGAACATAAACTAAGTTCTAACCTTCTTTTTGGTCATAACGAAATCTTGCTTTAATGTCATTTATATAAACATAAAATATTAGATTAGAGGCTAACATGGCGTGAGCGAGTCCTCCGGCTAGTAAAGACATCCATTTTAGATAATTGCTTTTTGTAGATAGCAAATTGGTGTTTTCTTCCTCCTGAAATGAAAACAAATATCTGATGACATGCATCTTAAGTGTACCACTTATTAATGTAATTAATGTGCTGGAAGTTACTATATCTGTAAACTAGTTTAGAGATTTGGTGTTTTTATGTGTGGGTGTGGGTGTGGGCCTTCTCCATCTACCACATTAAATTAATGTGATCACTTGTAGAATGTAGTTTGATATCCGTAATATTTTATCATTTAGTTTAAATGATCTGGGCAAAAGTCTTGTTTAAAAGGAGTCGTTGTCGAATGTCTATGCGATCGATTAACACTTTTTCATTTATACATAATGCTGTAAAATTATAATTAACTTCTGTGGAGTTGTAGGTGTTAAGTTTCATTTAACATGTTTAAGAATGTTATCATTTTCTCAGAAATTCGAAGTGTGTGGGATCGAGACCATTTATGCCAATATTTCCCGTTTATTAAGAACATGGCATTTAAAAATATATCTAAAATAAACAACTTATTCAAATGACAACAAGCTCATTGTCTTTAACGAAAGGCATTTGTATAAAACACCCCAAAAGTTTAAAACAGCAAAGCACCAAGAGAGAAATGATTGTGAAAGAATATCTAACGGCGGTCAAGTATTGAGAGACGATCGTGAAAGCTCTGGTAACGGATCGTGAAAGACATTTTTACAGAGGATGACCTTGAGGTCACTCCGATGTATTGTTATCGCTTAAATTTCCGTCATTCATAAATTATAGTCAAATTAGTTTTGGGTTTTCAACACCAGTGAAAAAAGTGCATTTTCATACCTGCGATTTCTGTTCTCCGGTTGTACGATGTTTCAACAAAATATGGAATCATTTCAGTTGTTGATTTAGTGGTGAAAATTTGACTGAATTATATCTTAATAAATACGATTTTATATGTTTAATTGGTGTTTCAGAAAGAGGTCAAGTGCTCTTGTTCATTCATAAAATTATCGTTCATTCATAAATTTATCGTAAAATAAAAATCACTACACAGGTTATACGTGTAATGTAAATGACCACCTGTAATCTAAAAATAGCGGTCTCACTAATAACGACAAGAAGAATTTTAGCGACAAGAAGCGTCAAGAACGGACAAGAAGAATAAATTAAGCGACAAGAAGACTATTTAGCGACATGAATATTAACTTCTCGTATCTCATGAGGATGACACATATCAAATGAACAATTATGTGTGGGACTTAGTTTTAAGAAATGATGCCGTCAAAGTAACACTATGAAAATATTTTTAGTAAGCTTAAATATATATTTATTTTTTACATGTTTATGTCTTGTAAGTTATTGTATTTCTGTCCCATTTTTCAACATTAGCGTCTCGAAAGGTGAAATGTTTTAACTGAATGGTTAATTTAAATTAATTATGAAAATTGTTAAAATTAAATAAATAAAAGTAATTATTGCCCAGTTACAAACACTACCAGGGGATAATCCATAATTACCCCCAACTTTAGCCTGGTAAACTTGTTGTCTCCTTGTGAAATATAAAACATATTAAAAATTATTTCCTGCTTAAGTCCTTTATTGATATAAAGTCAAAACATTCTTGCTTTTCACTAGACAGCAGGGGCGAATGCAGGAATTTTCGAAAGGGGGGGGTGCTAACCCAGGGCACCCAGGGCAAAGGGGGGGTGCAAAACATATGTCCCGATACAAATGCATTGATCGGCAAAAATAAAGGGGGGTGCGCACCCCCGGAACCCCCCCCCCCTGGATCCGCCACTGAGACAACCATATCCTGTCAGGTTTAATTCTTATATATGTAGATGAAAAATAAAAGTCCCCAAAACATTAACATGGCAGCAATTGCTTTTACAGCCTTTAAGGCTTTGATTTTTTTACAGAAGAGTGTCCACCATGCACTTGCACTGCACTATAATAATAGTAGAATAGAATTATCATATACAAATAGATGAAAATTATATATACATGCAATCGTAATATTAATAATATATATAACAACAAACCAGTGTATTCTCTACGACTATTATTATATAAGTATAATAGTCCAAGGTATACTGATTTCTTGCACTACAATATAATAGTTATTACGGTGAGGTTGAATTTCCTGTCATTTATTCATCATCCAAGCACGAACTTCTATCAGAAAAAAATATCTCTGTAAATTGACCCAAGTTTCAGGTATAGAGATGTAATCGGTTTCTGTGACATGCGCTTTTGACCATCCACAAGAACCTGCGGTCATCCGATGTTCAGTACTTCAGTACTTTGATTAAAATCGAGAAGACATATGAAAGGTCAATAAATATTCTAATTTAATTAAATACACAGACAAATTAACGACAAAATAAAACTGTCTGTCAAAATGGTTCAACATTATAATGTGAGAATATCCAGTTTTAAAAGTACATAGTTATTACAAAACAACAAAAGGCAGATTGCTTCTCGACATTTCAATGACATAAAAAAACGTAAACAAACACGATTTGTTTCACAAATTCGACTAGAAAAAATACTTTTTTCCGAATAAGGGCATTCTATTTGAATTAATCAAATGGTTCTGATAGTTATGTTTGTATAAACATAATCTGAAACTTGGTAAATAAAGAACTATTTACACAAAAATTGATTTTTTCGGATCGTGAAAGATGACGTACCGCATTTTTGAAGATCATGAAGAGGATCGTGAAAGATCTGATACTACGAAGACGTTCAAATTATTCTTCAATTATATCATAATTAATATTTGTTATTGGTATTGAGAAAAGCTAGATAGGTCAACATCTTAAATAGGTTAAAGCATGTCAAAGTATTAATATTTTCAGAAAATGAAATGTAAAATAGTTGGATGATTGTAGGATGAATCTTTTTATTGTCATGTGAAGTACTCACGAGTTACAGGATAACCATATTTTGTATATTGGATTCTATAAACTACATGACCGTCAGACAGGATTCACCTGACCCCGAATTTGCATTATTTCATGGATGAAGATTCATGTTTGTGGTCGAAGTCCGTATCGCGGATTCGTAAAGTTTAAGGATAACTGTCTGTTGTTATGATTGTAAGGTGTACATTTTCGACTTCTGCAAGGTTTCAAATAACATGGAACTCATTATTATGCATCATTCGGCAATGTTTGTTTTATGTTGTTTAGCCTTTTGGATATATACCTGTGTGCTATGGCGTCAAGGTATTTCGTGTATGGTGTACATGTCTGTCTGCATGTTTCATATATGACCATGGTGACGTCAATTGTATTTGATATATTGAATGATAGTAAGATGTCTATGTCTGGCTGTCGGTCAGGGATCGGAACACATTTATTTGGTGTACGGGATAATTGTACAGATCTGTATGGCATGGTTCATCTGACCTTGAACTCTTTTTATGAACCATTGACAATCTTAAGCGCATTTGACACTTCTAGTAAAACCCTTGATATTATAGACGTTCAACAAATATACTATCATAAGTAAAGCAGACGAGACATTACAGCATTTGCGCTCTGGTATTCTATAGTCTGTAGTACATAGTTAAATCAATCCACATCTGCGTTGTATATAAAGAACTTAAGAAAGTACTGTTTCAAAAAATGTTGGTTATCCGTTCAATCTCAAATTATTCATGAATGATGCTGTTTTGCTTTAATTTTTTGTTTGATGGATATCATTTTGGTTTAAACGTTGCATATCCATAAGTTATTGGCTAAATAGTGTCGGTCTGCCTGAATTGCACTTGACAGATTCTCAGAGCTGAATCTTTCACTCTTATTTAGACACGTTTTTAGTTGTTGTTTTTTTTTTTAACTTTCGAGGTAAAGTGTGAAATAGAAAAAATAATAGCTATAGGTTGCATTTCTGTAAATATTGACAATGCAATTTCCCATAGGAACTCCTTTTACGGCTTAAACTGGTAGTACCACTTTTACTAAGAAGTTTTGAAAAAATCTTATCCTAGAATTGAAAGTTCATATGCACTACAATTTGTTTAAAGGTCAAAATAAAGTGCTGTGCGGCATAATTTCAACGTTTATATGTCCTGAACATTTCTAACACAAATTTTCCTAACTACCCTTACCTCGAATGAAGGGTTACCACAGATTTTAATGTAAACAATATGCACATGTATATTTACTGGTAACATTCCCAGGTTATGTCTCTATGAGATGGAACACAGAGATCATAACTGGGAACCAGTATGTAAACAAAATTAATTTTCTATGAATATTCTGGATCTCCCCAAAAGAGGCGTGGTTTGAGAAACAGCTGCATTTACAAAGTGCAACCTATAATGTTCATCCTTATCAAAATAGTTACAGGCTTCAACCAGTAGCAGGTTTATCAAATGGTAAAAGAAATACTGATTTCTGATTACTAGTATTAAGTCTGATCACGCACTATCTTTCACGATCAAAATAATGCGTTGCCTGATCTTTCACGATCAAGTTTGATGGAAATTCAACAAAGTCAAGGTTTTCATATACAAATTAATGCTTTTAAGGGAAGAACATACTTTAATTTTACTGTACTATCAAATACACCAAAGATTAAATTTCAAATAGATCATGATAAACTGAATTATGACCATTATAGGTATAATAAGCGTATTATTTGTAATTAATTTTATAGACATGCATCGCGCCTTTAGTGTTTTTTCATAAAGTACTGCATATTTTTTTCTTCGGATTTGTTCCGCGTTTTGAAAATTAAGCGATTTTTTCAAAGATTTTGAACTAGAATTTACATTAGATGTCTTTCACGGTCCGTTACCAAAGCTTTCACAACCGTTTCTCAATACTTAGCCGCCGTTAGATATTCTTTCACGATAATTTCTCTCGTTAAACCGAATGACACCCGTGATATTACTCGAAATAAACATAAATAAAATTAAAAACCAATTGTTCAGAGAACAATTGAAGGTCTTTCCACCAGTAAGAATCTATTTAAAAATGAAAATATAAAAATTTGATTTTAAATGTCAGTTTCAGCATCAAATGACAGCTTATTCTACGCTGATTCCAAAAATATATGATTTCTATTTAGAAAATCTATAAAAAAGGGAGATAATCTTTTACTTCCGGTTTAAAAAGTTTACTTCCGGTATTGTTTGATAGTTTTCTTGACACCGATTCCAAAAATATATGGTTCTATATACTTTTACATTGATTTAGTACAAAAAAAAGCTACTTCCGATTGACAAAATGTCACTTCCGGTTGTTTTTTTAAAGGTCACATTGCTTACAACCTAATGCAAAAAGTCCCATGGCTTTATCATGTGTACATATGAAGTAAAAGCAAAGGTCAAAGTCTAGAGCGTTAAAAAAGCATATGACCTTGAGCTCAATTTCAAGGTCATAAACCAAGGACCTCAAATAAAAAGACTCTAGTCTCTACTTTATATTGTTAATGAGTTATAAAAAATTAGAATATGACCTTGACCTTTGACCTTGACCTTATTTTAATTTTTTGGGACCAAGGACCTCAAATCAAAAGATCCTAGGTCTCTATCACTTATGGTTTACAAGATAGAAATGCATATCACTTATATCAAATGCATAAGGGGAAATAACTCTCATATGGAGCGTTCATATCGCTTCGGTCAAAATAGGACAAGTCATAAGAAGGATATAACGAGCAATTTTGTAAAATAAATTTGTTGTAATCTTTTACGGTTGCGAAGGAGTTGTGATCACAAGGAAAACAGTGTTTGGGGAGATAACTCCTATAAAGAAAAGTATTCGGTTACGCAGGGTAAATTTCAAAAGCGCATAAACTGTTCGATATCATATACCAAATATCTAAGCGACATACTGAGAAACAAATGTTTATCGCAAGAACAAAATTTGGCGGAAGAAAAAAAAAATAATCAGAAGAAAAACAATAGGTCTTTCCACAGAAAAGTGGAAAGACCTAAATATAAACAGATAGTATTTTTTACGATCTGCTTGACTTCTTCATAGTGTAGGTTTAAAAGTATGTTTATCAACGATTTTAAGTGTATAAAATTGACCTTTTGTGGATCGATTCAGTCAACTAAATTGTTCAGCCTGATTTCACTTTCAATGTTGACATTAATTTCCCTTTTATAGCTAAATACATGCGTAACCAATCTCCAGCTTAGTGCTAAGGAGGTAAATAGAAGGTCACATGAATATGGATTCAATTAGGTCTTATTTTTCACTCACCAGTGAATGATTTTTAAATGATGTTCTTATCTTTTGAATAAAAAATAAACCAATTTGAGATGCTTTAAGCAAATTAATATTACACTATTATATCACTTTCATTAATGATTAAAAAGGATTAGCTAATGCCTTTTTTATAATCATTATTGTTTTCGAAATATGTATACATTTCGTTTTCTTATTTGATTGTACTTTTGGGAAAACCAACCTTCACAGAAAACAAAGTTTAGAAATGCCTGCAAATCGTCTCTTCATTTCATGCCAAGAACAGGGAAAATTGATAAATAGAATGAGACGAACAATGGCTTACTAAAAAGTGTGCCATTTCAAACAAAAAAAGTATATCCTTAATATCAAGTAGTAGAACCATGGTGATACGGTCTGATTAGTCAGAGGCTAAACGTCAGGTTCGGGTAAATCTGTTAACGGTATTTCTGTTATTTCATTGGTTATAAATACTATCTAATGGCTGCTTCGTGGCTGTTTCCGGAATGATTATGGGGGAAATGAAGGTCATTTTAATGTCTGATTGGCTATTAATGAGTGGCATGCATTATATGTTCAACGCGTCCGTAAGTGGGGTCGGATTGAAATCATGATACTAGGTTATAGGTACATATTATGATAAAGTGTTCATTTGCTGTAGTGATTAGTTATGATGATAACTCACCACAAACTGTCAATTTGGTACAGATTATAGAATCATGTGACAATGTGATGATTTAATCTTGAAATTATGTTGCTATTTTGGTAAGAAACTGTACATTTATGTATTATTGCTAGTCTCTAAAAATAGAACAGTAATGTGTATAATTTACACTTTAAACTGCGTATTAAAACGGTTAAATGATTGAGATACTTTTGTGTTAGATTTCTTCGTATAAAGCTTAGATTTTAAATAATTAATACACAAAACGTATGCTCTATGTATAAAAATAATAACCATTTATTTTTCATTGCTTGGACATATATGATCATATATTGATTAGAAAATATTAAAATCACGGAATTTACCGAAGATGTAATTTCGTTTCCAGGACTTTCATCGCTTCATTGATTTCTGGTGTAAATAAACAAACCCGACGATACTGATTAGAAAATTACAAGGTGAGCAATATGGTTTCTTATGTGCAAAGAAGCCTACACCAAGCATCACGGTATTGTTATTGGCAAGGGTTTCAGTGCACTATAGGATATATAGTGTCAGCTGTTGAAAATTATATAATTTAGCTTTTTACAATGCACAGCTCTATATTTGACAATGACCCCCAAGGCAATCATTTTATACGATCCTTCGAACCCAAAAAACTTGCAACACAGTGAACTCCCAAAAAGATGTTTGCATGTGGGGTAGACAGTTTGATGATCTTTGATGTACTCGTACATGATGATTTATTCTTTGGAGTTGTCAGGAGGCTGATTTAGAAGGGGGTCAGGGGGCTTGCCATCCTTTTCTGGGAAATTTTATGGGCCTGCACTTATGAAAATTTCTGGATCCGCCACTGGTTGTTGGACCATAATAGTCCCAGTATGGACACAGTGGTGATCAGCAGTCATTATAAAAAAGAAGATGTGGTATCATTGCCAATGAAACAACTGTCTACAAGAGACCAAAATGACTCAGACATTAACAACTATAGGTCACCGTACAGCCTTCAACAATGATCAAAGCTTATACAACACAGTCAGCTATAAAAGGCCCTGATATGACATGTATAACAATTCAAACCAGAAAACCAAGGCCTTATTTATATACAAAAATGAAGGAAAAACAAATATGTAACACATAAACAAACGACAACCACTGAATTACAGGCTCCTGACTTGGGACAGAAACATACATAAATAATGTGGCGGGGTAAAACATGTTAGCGGGATTCCGATCCTCCCCCTAACCTTGGACAGTGGTACATGTATAACAGTACAACATAAGAACATACTATAAAAATCAGTCAAAAAAGGCTTAACTCATCAGATTGCCCATTGATATATCAAAAGCACTGAAAACTTCATTTGATATGTCTGATTTCAATTTATTCACATCATCAGGTCTTACACTTAGTATATTTTTTCGTGATGAACATTACTATTTGGTTGATTATGTAGGAAATCACTGAAGCATGACTGGAGAAGTTGCCCCCCCCCCCCCCCCTTATTGTCCCAGCTGACCTGAGAATCTGTCCCATATTAACCATTAACGTCATACGACAATTACTTTTCCATTGTGGCATCATATATTTTGTATTAAAACATCAAAATTTTACATGGAATATATGTGATGTACATGCATGTACAGTTTGTAATGGCAGACATATACATATTGTAGCAATAAGGTGTATCCAAAGCAAAATAATTAATAATAAATCAACTCAATGGATAGAAGCATACTGGTAAGTCATTTTTTTTTCACACAGCATCTGCATAAAGTGATGAGATATAAATCAGGAGATCAATCACTGGTTTTAGAAGTCAAGAATTTTTATATTTTACTTATTCGGGTAGATACATGTACATGTAACACAACATTTATCTTGTCATAATACCTGTACGCTCAGTGTTCTTCATGAAAACTATCACACTGATTTTAAATCATTATAGGAAAGCACAGTGTATAAGCAAACATTTCAGGAGGCAAAGAGTCTATTATAGGCTGACTGCAATAGTCTGTATATTATCTGAAAAAGCTTAGTTCTTGTCAACTTTCTTATTATTTCAAACATTTAAATAGATGTCTCCCAAATTTGGTGTATTTCTTTTAGCTTTTTTTAAAGTCATTTTCATTTATTTTTCAACCCGGCCCAGAAATATGTTTAATATAGCTGATTTAGAGAAAGACGACCTGAGTCACCTCTAACAAAGGCTATATTTATTGTCACTGCAAACATTTTACCTGTTCAACACCAAATGCTGTCAAGATTGGGGCCCCTGGCCATGGCTCTTTTTTTTCATAATTTATCTTACATGTACATCTCCTTTGAATTTGTTTGCTTATTTGTTCTATGGTCTATCTATACAGATCTATCTATATACCACATTTTCATGGTCCCACAAAAATGTTTAAAATGTATACATTTGACTTTTTTCTAGCTTCTCTCATGTGATAGCCATACCTTTTTGGTCACTATCTATGTGTTGCGTTTAAATATGAATTGTAACACTTTACAGTGACTGAACAGGTAAAACAAATACTTCTCAAGAAACAGAAAAAAGAAGACTACTTGGGACAGCACCAGACTACATGTGTGAATAAAAACTCAGATCGGAATAGCATGGAGGATATGATATGTCCTTGTGAATAAGCAAGGAAAGCTTTTAATAATAGTGCCTATTTTTTAATTTACTAGATTAGTCATTCATTATTTGTGCAAATTTCAACATAATTTGTCATAAATCCTTATCTAACTTTACTCAAACTTTCAGTGGTGGATCCAGAAATTTTCATAAGCAAGAGCCCACTGACTGCCTAACTGAAGGGACCAACTCCAGTCATGCTTCAGTGATTCCCCATAAAAACAACAAAATTTTTCCTAAAAAAGGGGTGGCCCAGGCCCCCGAAAAACCTCTAACTCCACCTCTGACTTTAATTTCATATGACATTCACAAGTGTTTCATTCACCAAAATACTGGTGCGTTTCTGTGATAAATATCATGCACAATTTTATAAATGAGAGGGGAAAGAAGATCTACATGTGGTGTACCTGCACATGACAATTGCAAACTGCTAAATTTTTCTTATCACAACCAATCAACTGATCATGCTGATACTGACATCACCAGAGAGTACACATCAAATGAAAAATCACAAATAACTGATACATATTATCAGATATTACAGAATTAAATATTATGTTTCAAATTTATTACAAAAAAATGTGTTCTCAATCTTGTAGATAGATATTACTGGATCTCATATACATGTAAGTACCAAAGACAACTGTCTATCCAAGTCACAATTTATAAAAGTAAACTATCAAAGGTTGTAGTTTGGTCTTCAACGCAAAGCTTGGTTCACACAAAACAGCAATTTTATATAGTCCATATCAATCATGACAATGGCGTTTGGGGTTAAACATGTTTTCGTAGGTAAATAATATTGCCATGGAACTTTTTTCATGAGAGTGTTATAGTCTATTGAGTATTTACTTCCTGTTTGATGGAATAGTGAAATATAAGTCAATACGTTCTTGCTCAATCCTATGTCGCTTTGAAGGTGTCATGATTGTAATCCTCAGCTTAAGCAATGTGTTACTGTAATTTGAATTTCAAAATGACTGAGCGAAGTTTTTCGATATTATACAAAGTCGATATAATGTAAAATTTAAATTTAAAAGCAGCTTCATGTGGCTTCATGCCTAAAATCTTCTAGTATGTCAAAGTAACGATGGCGTTACATTGATTTTAAATGCATATATAAACAGTGGGAGGGAGGTACGTTTGCAGTTGCGACAAATATTCACCAAAGATCAAATGAAGTGGATGTCAAATAGGCCCTTTAATTCATTCTGGCACCTGCCTTATGGAGGGTATTTATACCCATTTCAACGTTAGAAGAAGGAAGTCTTTAATTTCATTTGATTTGAAGCATCAAAGATGGGTCCACGTAAGCGCAACAACTCTCATTCAAAGCGCGTTTTATATGACGCGAGATATTTTTTGTCTGAAGTGAGCAAGTTTTATGCCGTAATAGGAAAGTCCTAG